>NC_139994.1:44091026-44423910 GCF_964263955.1 Coregonus lavaretus
CAATCCATTTTCTTGAACGGGGTGGTGTACCTAATAAACTGGGTGTATATGCATGCAGTTCTCCTCTTGTCTGTCTGTTGTGTTTCATTGATGTGTGTCTGTTTTGATGTGTTCCAGAGTGAAAGATGTGTCCAATAAGGAGGTTCTGGGAATCCTGGTGTCTTACAGAGTCAAGGTCAAACTAGTGGTGTCCCGTGGAGGGTATGTTACATATTGGCTCATACACATGCACTACTGTCTGTCTTACATAGATTCATGAAGTGGTTGTAAGTAAACATTTCCACCTGGATTAAGCTGGAACGTTTTCTGAGTATTAGTTCATCTATGCCTGATGTCTGAGTGGTCTCCCACTGGGCACAAACTGGTTGAATCATCAACATTGTTTCAACTTAATTTGTCAACCTATTGTGACATGGAATCAACGTGGAAAATACATTAGAACTGAAAAAAGTCATCAACGTAAACTGTTGTTTTGAGGGTGAAATTTAAACCACAGGATTATGTCATCATGGTATGCAAATTTCAACATAGACAAACCTTGTATAAAATATGTTGAATTTGTAAGTTTAAAACAACGTCAGATTTTCAACATTATATCCACTATCAGAAAAACAAAACAATAGACTAGGCAGCACCTCCTACTGGATAATTGAAATATCTACAGCTACCCTTTGGTCTCCCAAGCAGCCCTGCTTAGCTATGATATTTGTCACTGACAATTACCAATGTGCTATCGTGAGAATGATTGAGAGATCTCCACTAAATAGATTCACTGGTGCTATCGAACTCATTCCAAAGGGTCGTTTAAACTTTGCATCTGCACTGTTTCAAGTAAATATGTTTTTGTAAAATTGTCAGTGGAAATTGTTAAAAGTCGTCGTTGTGCATCGAGTTGTATGGTTTGTTTAACTTTGCAAACATTTAAAAGTTAAAAATCTGAATCTCAGTAGTCTCTGTTACAGTGGAATTGCCCTAAATCTCCTTCAAGTGCATTGACAATCAAACACAATTCAATATCACATTTGAAATACAATAAATAGCCTATGAACTTGTCGACAAGTTAACACATGATGTGTTGGATTCACGTCTCCATCTCAACCAAAAATAAGTTAAATAATGGGATTAAGCCAGTGGCTCAGATGGAACTTTCCAAACAGTACATACATCTCCTTTAAATTTTGATACTTGGTTGGGTTGTCAACCATACACAATTCATTATTACTTTTGTAATACAGTAAATAGCCTAACGTTAATGCTATTTTACAAGCTAATGTAACATTCAACCTTAAAATGAGTAACACAGGGCCTCCCGAGTGGCGCAGCGGTCTAAGGCACTGCATCGCAGTGCTTGAGGCGTCACTACAGACCCGGGTTTGATCCTGGGCTGTGTCGCAGCCGGGCCGCGATCGGGAGACCCATGAGACGGCGCACAATTGGCCCAGCGTCGTCCAGGTTGGGGGAGGGTTTGGGCGGCCGGGATGTCCTTGTCCCATCACGCTCTAGCAACTCCTTTGGCAGGCGATGCACGCTGACACGGTCGGCAGTTGTACGGCGTTTCCTCCGACACATTGGTGTGGCTGGCTTCCGGGTTAAGCAAGCAGTGTGTCGAAGACGCAGTGTGGCTTGGCAGGGTCGTGTTTCGGAGGATGCATGGCTCTCGACCTTCGCCTCTCCCGAGTCGGTACGGGAGTTCCAGCGATGGGACAAGACTGTAACTACCAATTGGATATCACGAAAAAGGGGTAAAAAGTAACAAAATAAAATAAAAAATGAGTAACAAAAATCCATGGCCACTTTTTGGGGCAACAATGTATTCTTATGCAATCACATAAAACGTGCTTGTTCAAGATAGCATGCAGAGGTCATCGCAGGTCTATGGAGATCTTCACAATTGAGGTAATAATCTACACAGAATCTCAAACCGCATTGATCACTTGCACCATCTCAACTGCAATCCAGGTCATTTGGTTCTGCTATTAGACACATTAATCAGTTGTATAAATAAACAAAATATCTGTATTCCCATTTGAACTTTGCTGTGCTGTAAATGGTTAAAAGCACAGCGATAGACATTTGGGTGACAACTAAACCAAAATCAGACATAATTCTTTAACTTTTGGCTTTCTTTTTGAGTGGGTGAATATAGGCTGTAATCTTATTTTTTATTTTATTTAACCTTTATTTAACCAGGTAAGCCAGTTGAGAACAAGTTCTCATTTACAACTGCGACATGGCCAAGATAAAGCAAAGCAGTATGATAAAAAAAACAACAACACATATGGGATAAACAAAAACGTACAGTTAATAACACAATAGAAAAATAGAAAATATATATACAGTGTTTGCAAATGAAGGAAGTTATGGAGGTAAGGCAATAAATAGGCCATAGTGTAAAAGAGTTACAATTTAGTATTAACACTGGAATGATAGATGTGCAGAAGATGATGTGCAAATAGAGATACCTGGGGTGCAAATGAGCAAAATAAATAACAATATGGGGATGAGGTAGTTGGGTGGGCTAATTACAGCTGGGCTGTGTACAGGTGCAGTGATCGGTAAGGTGCTCTGACATCTGATGCTTAAATTTAGTGAGGGAGATAAGTCTCCAGCTTCAGAGATTTTTGCAGTTCGTTCCAGTCATTGGCAGCAGAGAACTGGAAGGAATGGCAGCCAAAGGAGGTGTTGGCTTTGGGGATGACCAGTGAGATATACCTGCTGGAGCGCATACTACGGGTGGGTGTTGCTATGGTGACCAATGAGCTAAGATAAGGCGGGGATTTGCGTAGCAGTGATTTATAGATGACCTGGAGCCAGTGGGTTTGGCGACGAATATGTAGTGAGGGCCAGCCAACGAGAGCTTACAGGACACAATGGTGGGTAGTATATGGGGCTTTGGTGACAAAACAGATGGCACTGTGATAGACTACATCCAATTTACTGAGTAGAGTGTTGGAGGCTATTTTGTAAATTACATCGCTGAAGTCAAGGATCGGTAGGATAGGCAGTTTTACGAGGGCATGTTTGGCAGCATGAGTGAAGGAGGCTTTGTTTCGAAATAAGAAGCCGATTCTAGAATTAACTTTGGATTGGAGATGCTTAATGTGAGTCTGGAAGGAGAGTTTACGGTCTAACCAGACACCTAGGTATTTGTAGTTGTCCACATATTCTAAGTCAGACCCGCCGAGAGTAGTGATTCTAGTCGTGCGGGCGGGTGCAAGCAGCGTTCGATTGAAGAGCATGCATTTAGTTTTACTAGTGTTTAAGAGCAATTGGAGGCTACGGAAGGAGTGTTGTATGGCATTGAAGCTCGTTTGGAGGTTTGTTAACACAGTGTCCAATGAAGGGCCAGATGTATACAAAATGGTGTCATCTGCGTAGAGGTTGATCACCAGCAGCAAGAGCGACATCATTGATATACACAGAGAATAGAGTCGGCTCGAGAATTTAACCCTGTGGCACCCCCATAGAGACTGCCAGAGGTCCAGACAACAGGCCCCCCGATTTGACACACTGAACTCTATCTGAGAAGTAGTTGGTGAACCAGGCGAGGCAGTCATTTGAGAAACCAAGGCTAATTAGTCTGCCAATAAGAATGCGGTGATTGACAGAGTCGAAAGCCTTGGCCAGGTCGATGAAGACGGCTGCACAGTACTGTCTTTTATCCATCGCAGGGGGTGCAGAGCTGGTGGCCGGGGTAGGGGTAGCCAGGTGGAAAGCATGGCCAGCCGTAGCAAAATGCTTGTTGAAATTCTTGATTATCGTACATTAATCGGTGGTGACAATGTTTCCTAGCCTCAGTGCAGTGGGCAGCTGGGAGGAGGTGCTCTTATTCTCCATGGACTTTACAGTGTCCCAAAACGTTTTGGAGTTAGTGCTACAGGATGCACATTTCTGTTTGAAAAAGCTAGCCTTTGCTTTCCTAACTGATTGTGTATATTGGTTCCTGACTTCCCTGAAAAATTGCATATCGCGGGGGCTGTTCGATGCTAATGCAGTACGCCACAGGATGTTTTTGTGCTGGTCAAGGGCAGTCAAGTCTGGGGTGAACCAGGGGCTATATCTGTTCTTAGTTCTGAATTTTTTGAATGGGGCATGCTTATTTAAGATGGAGAGGAAAGCGCTTTTAAAGAACAACCAGGCATCCTCTACTGATGGAATGAAGTCAATATCCATCCAGGATACCCGGGCCAGGTCAATTAGAAAGGCCTGCACGCTGAAGTGATTTAGGGAGCGTTTGGCCATTTGACCGCGGACCCATTACGGACGCAGGCAATGAGGCAGTGCGGCAGTGATCGCTGAGATCCTGGTTGAAGACAGCGGAGGTGTATTTATAGGGTAAATTTGTCAGGATGATATCTATGAGGGTGCCCATGTTTACGGATTTAGGGTTGTACCTGGTAGGTTCCTTGAGTCAACACATGATAGTGCCTGGGGAGTAGGAGTGATATTGGGGGCTACAGGGCCTGGGTTACAAAGGAGCTATCTGAGGCAGGTTGAGCGGGACTGGGGGCTCTACAGTGAAATAGTACAATAAGAACTAACCGAAACAGCAATAGGCAAGGCATATTGACATGGGAGAGAGGCATAAAGCAATCACAGATGTTATTTGAGAGAGCTAAGACAACAGCTGGTAATGGCGAGGAAAGTTTGGGCTGAGGCTAAACAGATAAACAGGATGGGGTACCGTATAAAGGAACAGCCTTTAACAGCCTGGCTCGAGGCTAGCTCAAGACTAACTGGTGCTTGCTTCGGGACAGTGGTGATTAGCCAACAACAACAACAGCCATTCGGTTATTGATCAATGTCTCAACCAAATATTACCCAATTATCCACGTTGAAATGATGTGGTGTGCCCAGTGTGCTGGCATTGCTTTAACATTACTGTGTATGTCCTCTGTACAGCGATGTGTCGGTGGAGCTGCCTTTTGTCCTGATGCACCCCAAACCCACAGACCAACTCATTTCCAGACCTCAATCAGGTACAGACCAATGTGTGTGTGATCGAGAAAAATATATTTTAGAAATAAAGTGTTTTGCAGTGATATTTACCTGTTTTGCAATGTCATTACTTTATCCCACAGCCATCCCAGAAACAGATGCCCCAGTGGACACTAACCTGATAGAGTTTGAGACAAAGTAAGAGAGAGAGAGATGTGTGTCTCAGATTTCAATTTAACCTTGTTTGTTGTTGAACACAATTTTAATCTCTTCCTCTTTCTCCCTCCCTCCCTTCCTCCATTCATTCCTTCCTCTTCCCTCTCTCTCAGTAATTTCTCTCAGGATGATGACTTTGTGTTCGAGGACTTTGCCCGTCTGCGACTGAAAGGAATGAAGGACGATGAGGATGACCACTTCTGCTAGTTCTCCCTCCCCCAGGACCAGGCACCCAAACCTGGGGAGAGCAGCTAGGCGAGTCACTGGTCTAGTCTCGGCACCAGACAGTAGGCCCAACTCCAGAAAAAGGGTGCAGGAGCACTCAGATATTTTAAAAAGCCTCCTCCCTTTCTCTTCTTATGCTTCTTTTTCTCCCCTCTTCTTTCTCCTACATCTGCGATGGCATTGTTCATTTCTACTCCTTTGTTTTTTCACTCCTTTTGTTTGAAAAACAGAGATAATGAGAGAGAGAGGGAGATATTTATAGGGAGTGTCGAGTCGACTGTCTCTGTTTTAGGAAATAATTATATACGTTTTGGGTCCATTCGTTGATTCAGGGTTGATCTTATATGTTCTATACAGTCGTGGTCAAACGTTTTGAGAATGACACAAATATTAATTTTCACAAAGTCTGCTGCCTCAGTTTTTATGATGGAAATTTGCATATACTCCAGAATGTTATGAAGAGTGATCAGATTAATTGCAATTAATTGCAAAGTCCCTCTTTGCCATGAAAATGAACTTAATCCCCCAAAAACTTTTAGACTGCATTTCAGCCCTGCCACAAAAGGACCAGCTGACATCATGTCAGTGATTCTCTCGTTAACACAGGTGAGAGTGTTGACGAGGACAAGGCTGGAGAAGGTGAAAAGGTGAGCGCTACCATCAGTCCTGTGTCATGCCAACAGTAAAGCATCCTGAGACCATTCATGTGTGGGGTTGCTTCTCAACCAAGGGAGTGGGCTCACTCACAATTTTGCCTAAGAACACAGCCATGAATAAAGAATGGTACCAACACATCCTCCAAGAGCAACTTCTCCCAACCATCCAAGAACAGTTTGGTGACGACCAATGCCTTTTCCAGCATGATGGAGCACCTTGCCATAAGGCAAAGGTGATAACTAAGTGGCTCGGGGAAGAAAACATCGTAATTTTGGGTCCATGGCCAGGAAACTATCCAGACCTTAATCCCATTGAGAACTTGTGGTCAATCCTCAAGAGGCGGGTGGACAAACAAAAACCCACAAATTCTGACAAACTCCAAGCTTTGATTATGCAAGAATGGACTGCCATCAGTCAGGATATGGCCCAGAAGTTAATTGACAGCATGCCAGGGCGGATTGCAGAGGTCAACACTGCAAATATTGACTCTTTGCATAAACTTAATGTAATTGTCAATAAAAGCCTTTGACACTTATGGAATGCTTGTAATTATACTTCAGTATACCATAGTAACATCTGACAAAAATATCTAAAAACACTGAAGCAGCAAACTTTGTGAAGACTTTTGACCACAACTGTAGGTCCCACTTTATAAGAAGCGGGCAGACAGACAGATATACGTTTGTAATTATATACATGATTGAATACCATGTAACTAGGGTGGCAAAATTCCGGAAACTTTTCCAAAATTCCCCGGTTTACCTGAAATCCGGTTGGATGATTCCAGATTTCCTGCTTATTCCCTCCTGATTCCGGGATCTTCCAACCGGGATTTCTGGAAAACCTGGGAATTTTGGGAAAGTTTTGGGAATTTGTTACTTGAATGTACAGGACTACATTGCTGCACAACTACTTAGAGGGAACGTGAGTTTAATAGTTTATGCAATTACATTGTTATTACATGGTTATAACCTGTTATTACACTGTTATTACTTTGTTATTATCAGTGGTGTACTGGAGGGTAAACGCACCTAAACGCTGTTTGCGCAGCATTTTTTTCGCGAGCGTTTACCCACCTTTTGTGGGAAAATGCATTGAAAGTATAGGGAGCATTACTTTACTCACCGCGAACGGTGATCAGCGTTTACCCACCTATTTCTTTTACCACTACATCACTGGTTATTATGCTACTATTATCATTATCATTACACATTTTCACTTATCCTTAACACACACTCATTACCCAATTTGTAATAACTCAATACCCAATACTCTACCCATTATGGCAAGTGTAGAACGATTACATATCGTCACAGTGAGGGAGGGAGTGAGTGCAGTGCACTTACAGTGAGGAAGGGTGTGAGTGTAGTGCACTTACACTGAGGGTGCGAGTGTGGTGCACTCATCGTAAGGATGCAGAGAATCATATGTATAGATAGTGTGGCCTTTTCTGTTATGGACTACATAGGAGACGTCCGGCAACAAAACCTACACACACACACACACCCTACATGCAATGAATGCCATGAACACGATAAATAACTATTATTTTACGTTAATGATTTGCCAAAAGTCAGGTGGCATGTCCTGGTTGCAGTTTGATTGAACCCCACCGTCAATAAGATTAGGGCTCATGTCTAGGATGTACTGTACTGAGCTAGGATCAGCCCCCCCTCCCCGTCCCTTCCATGTAATGTTATTCATTATGATCAACCAGGCCAAAACTGATTCTAGATCAGCCAAGGAGATTTTTTGATTAAGTCACAAATGTGTGTTCAATTGCACCCCTGGTGTGTGATAATCAGTACTGCAGTCTTCTGCAGGTCTCTTGAATATACTGTAGATTCTGGAAAGAAAGTTTGATGCAGGTTGAAGTTTTCCCCTAATCACTGATAACAGGGTCAGATTGTTTTAATCAGTGTAATGGTAAATGTTATGATTGAGGGTAGGGTTATCTGATCCTAGATCTGTGGTTAAGGTATCTTCTACCTCAAATCTGCTAAGTTTATAATTGACCAATCTCTCAAACCTACCAGCATCCAACATTAGCCTCAATCATCAGAATTACCAATGTAGGGAGGAGTGGAAAGGGGAAGGGAGGAAAGATGGGAAACGCCAGGCAAGGGGGATGGGAGGTAGGGAAATTAATGGGGGAGAAATAATTATATTTTTGTCGTTGTAATAATCGCCAGAGATATGTGTACTTAAATGTTGCCATTATTTTTTTTAATTCTAAAGACATTTAATTTTTCATTATTAAAAAGTCATAAGTGATATGAACTAACCTTATGATAATTCCCTGCTGTATTCTCTCAACTGCTGTAAATATTATTACTGTTCTGTTCAACTCAACAGCCAATAGGAAGGAGTTCACTATAGATCACTGCAGTCCAATCAGAGCACAGTTTATAGGATAGTCAGTCAGACTCCCCAATCCAGGTTCTCCAGGACCTCTTAGTATGCTGGTGTTCACAGTTAAAATGGTGTAAATTAAACTTAAAACATTCTTCATCAATTGAATGTTGTTTCATAAATCCATGTTAAGGTCAATAAATAAGTTCACTTTTGAATTGTATAGGAAACCGGTATAACCAGGATATGGAGAGATAGAGTGAATCCCAAACCACCCCCTTGCCCCTACCAACTCGCTCGGAGAACCCTCCGTTGTCACGTGTTGCTGACGTAACTCCGAGGGTGACTTCTAGAGAGTGACGATGGGATCAATAGACCCATCAACTTTGGGACACACTCCTGACTTGAATGAATAATACGAGCATGAAATTATAATTAACAAATCCCCTCTGCCGTTTTACAAGATATAAACCTCAGTAACAGTTAAACATTTAATTTGGGAGGTACTTAATCTTTTACATGTGTCAAGTCTTGAAATCAGACAAACAAATGCACGTGGCATATAATTAGGCACGCCTCTAAATTCCTTTGTATGAAATTGGTCAAACTCTAAACATATCGCAGTGCATGTCAGGATTGCACTTCGCTCTGAAGCCTGCAGCCTTGTTATCTGATAGTCTAATTAGCACTTATCACCCTTGATAATTTTCACTCCCTCAGCTTTGGGACACTTGTGCAAATGGTGGAGGCAAGTGTGAACGCGCAAATGGAGGGGCGATGGGAAGGGGATGATTTGGGATTCAACCATAGGCTACTGCTGTAGTATCTAGATTGTAGACACTTGATAGGATAGTACAGAGAAGTACATTGCAGTCAATTATGGGTATATGTGTGTCTATACTGGTGTGTAGGTGCAGAACAAAGGTAGATAAGGAGGATTGATTGATTGCAACTTGGCTCATTTATCAGATTGGAAATCACTGTGTTTGATCAGGTTATAGATTTATATAACATAAAAACATAAAAGGTGAAAAGTATCCACCTTATGTACAGTTCAGAAGGATAAGCTTCAACTACAGCAAACCAAGAGCTACAAATTACTAAGCCAGCAAATGCAATGTAACAACAATGATCACCTCTCATAAGATGTATTTTAATATCAGGGCAGAGGTGTGTTAAATTGATTTGATTGTAACTGTCGCCATTTTGGTTTAATGACAAGAATGTGTTTTTTTCTTAACAATGTGTTGCCTAATTCAACAACTTTCCATGGTTAACAAGAGTTATATTGGTCACGTTAACAAAACATTTGGTACATTGGTTGGTTTTTACACATTTGAACGCACCCAGATGATGATGATGGAGGTTGTACAATTATAGAAATAGAATTACTAGAACGGAAATCTGCATTCAAGTTAATGTTTTGCTTTTGTGTAAATATATTTCCAGCGGTGTGATGTCAGTCACAACACATTGGTTATGAAGTCCCACATTAAGGTTATAAAGGTTCATAAGAAGGTTATGAAGCTCATACTCTGTTCATGTTATGAATGGATTGACGCATGGCATGGTATTCTAACAATGTACTGTCTTGCAACAGTATGGAAAATGTTGTGATATTTGTGATATAGAACTTTTAGAACCTCCAGAAACTCTTTGGGACCATGTAAACGTTACAATTTTTTGGTAACTCTGTACCTTAATTGGCATCTTATGAAGCCTAATGAACATTCACAGCACTGTAGAAGCCATAGAGGTTTATTAAACTGTGTAATTAAGCAGTAAGGCCATTATATTGATAATATGTCACAGCTAAGGCCATGGGCCTCTTGTCTTGTTACTATATTATACAGTTACATGTGCAATGAATGTTTAATAAGGCAAATGACTTCATAAGAAACAGCTTTAGGTAGAAGTGTTACCAGCTTTTCCTTTTTTTTGTGTAAATCTGAATGCCGATTGTCCTCATGTCTATAAACCAGTGAAGTGTAGAAAAACTTAAAGTAGAAGTTCAGTATTTTACAATTTATCCATGGATTACAGTTTCTCCTGGCCCATAGACTACATTCAGGGTGAGGAACCATCTAAAATATTAAGTATTTTACTGAACTTCCCCTTTAAAAACAAATATTCTATTTTTGTTCCCTTCAATCTTAGTTGAGGTATCTATCCATGGAAACGCACGCAATCATGTCGATTTGTAGACTGTTGTGTATCGAGTCAGACTTATTTTATTTTAAGGACAATTTAAGCTACTACAAAAATGTAGATTCATAGAGAACTATACTTAAATGCTACCTGATACTTTATCTGTGAATTAATTAAATTAAGACAAAGTATATTGTTATCAAGAAAACCAAGATGCTGTAAAAGCAATATGTTATTTTAGTCAATAAAATGGAACAAAATGACAATGTAAAAGATTACAAAAACATTACAACATTGGAGAATATATGTCGCTTCTTTATTTTGTACTGCATTTTAGAAAATGTCAAATAAAAACGTGTCTGTTTATTTGTAAGTGTGTGTACCTTCTGTGTGTGTTTATACAAGATAAATGTATGCATGACACAAGCAGGAAAACGTAATGAAACACTAACTTTATTACAGAACATTGCCAGATACATTTGACTGATATCATACAAAAATAAAATAAAAGTATTTCAGTCCCCACCTCTCTTCGGCAGGTGGTCCTAAAACACCATGGTGACAGCAAGCGATGGAAACATCCACTTACTGCGCTCTGCCGAGTGCCGACCATGTGTGCTCTCTCAGGGTTGTGGATCCAGCATGACTTCGCAGGTGCGTCCCAGCTCTCCCAGTTTGACCCTGGCATATTCTGCTCGGTTCAAGGCCATCTGACAGTCTTTCCTGGCTGAGTATGTGGAGCCTTCGTGGGGCTGGCCTGTGGCAACCTACAAGGGACAGAGGGAGAAAGGGAGAAATGTTAGTGTTCAGTTAGGTGAATGTGGGCCGTTCTGGCTCGCACAAGGCTACACTACTAGGTGAATGTGAAACATGCATAACTTTGATGTAGAAAAATGTAGGCCACATGAGAGCTATATCTACACTACCAAGTTACACACAGTACCAGTCAAACGTTTGGACACACCTACTCAATCATGTTTTTTTCTTTATTTGTACTATTTTCTACATTGTAGAATAATAGTGAAGACATCAAAACTATGAAATAACATGTAGTAACCAAAAAAGTGTTTTAAAAAATCAAAATATATTTGAGATTCTTCAAATAGCACCCTTTGCCTTGATGACAGCTTTGCACACTCTTGGCATTCTCTCAACCAGCTTCATGAGGTAGTCACCTGGAATTCATTTCATTTAACAGGTGTGTCTTGTTAAACGTTAATTTGTGGAAATTCGTTCCTTCTTAATGCGTTTGAGCCAATCAGATGTGTTGTGAAAAAGTAGGGGTGGTATACAGAAGATAGCCCTATTTGGTAAACGACCCAAGTCCATATTATGGCAAGAACAGCTCAAATAAGCAAAGGGAAACGACAGTCCATCATTACTTTTAGACATGAAGGTCAATCCGGAAAATTTTAAGAACTTTCTTCAAGTGTAGTGGCAAAAACCATCAAGCGCTATGATGAAACTGGCTGTCATGAGTACTGCCACAGGAAAGCAAGACCCAGAGTTACCTCTGCTGCAGAGGATAAGTTCATTAGATTTACCAGCCTCAGAAATTGCAGCCCAAATAAATGCTTCACAGAGTTCAAGTAACAGACATCTCAACATCAACTGTTCAGAGGAGACTGCGTGAATCAGGCCTTCATGATCGAATTGCTGCAAAGAAACCACTACTAAAGGACACCAATAAGAAGAAGAGACCTGCTTGGGCCAAGAAACACGAGCAATGGACATTAGACCGGAGGAAATCTGATGAGTCCAAATTTGAGATTTTTGGTTCCAACCGCCGTGTCTTTTTGAGACACAGAGTAGGTGAACAGATGATTTCCGCATGTGTATTTCCCACCGTGAAGCATGGAGGAGGAGGTGTGATGGTGTGGGGGTATTTTGCTGGTGACACTGTCTGTGATTTATTTAGAATTCTAGGCACACTTAACCAGCATGGCTACCACAGCATTCTGCAGCGATACGCCATCTCATCTGGTTTGCGCTTAGTGGGACTATAATTTGTTTTTCAACAGGACAATGACCCAACACACCTCCACGCTGTGTAATGGCTATTTTACCAAGAAGGAGATTGATGGAGTGCTGCATCAGATGACCTGGCGTCCACAATCACCTGACCTCAACCCAATTGAGATGGTTTGGGATGAGTCGGACCGCAGAGTGAAGGAAAATAGCCAACAAGTGCTCAGCATATGTGGGAACTCCTTCAAGACTGTTGGAAAAGCATTCCAGGTGAAGCTGGTTGAGAGAATGCCGAGTGTGCAAAGCTATCATCAAGGCAAAGGGTGGCTACTTTGAAGAATCTAAAATATATTTTGATTCGTTTAACACTTTTTTGGTTACTACATGATTCTTCATGATTCTACTACATGAGTCCATATGTACCATTTCATATTTTTGATGTCTTCACTATTATTCTACAATGTAGAAAATAGTACAAATAAAGTAAAACCCTTGAATGAGTAGGTGTGTCCAAACTTTTGACTGGTACTGTATATATATTTCAATTCACGGCATGGCACACTGTGTGCGAGGGCATGCATGTGTGTCGATCTGTGTCTGTGTCTTCTTTCTCCTACCTGTGTGAGGTACTGATCTGGGACCGGAACTCAGTCTACTCTGACAGAGCTAGTGAATTTACTAAGCTGACTGTCTGTGCGTCTCTGTGTCCCCTCTTACCTGTGTGAGGTAGCGCATCTATGAGCTGAGCTCAGTCTCCACTCTGTTGACGGCCCCAGTAAACATGCAACTGTGTCTTTCTGTGCGTGCATGCGTCTCTCTGTGTGCGTGTGTTACCTGTGTGAGGTATCTGATCTGTGAGCTGAGCTCAGTCTCCACTCTGTTGACGGATCCAGTAAACTGGCTGAGCTGTCTGTCCAGGAAACTGGCGTTGTGCTTGTCTTTAGACAGCTCCAACACAATGTTGCCTAGAGAAGATTAACAAAGAAAACAGAATTAGGCCTACAGCTTATGTAATTACTTATAGAAACTGGCATTGCTTGTCTTAAACCACTACAGATATTGAGAAAATAGAGTGACAATGAATGCCCATTCTTTCTAGAGCTCTATTTCTATTATATAAATGTGTGGCTAGGTACAATTAGTTAGTTAGCGATGTAACGACACAGATACTATTGTTAGCTCTGGTCCAGGGTGAAAGCCCAGCGTTAGCAAGCCGCACTAACGCCCTGGATCAGAGCTAATGTACAGTGCATTCGGAAAGTATTCAGACCCTTTCCCTTTTTCCACATTTTGTTATGTTACAGCCTTATTCTAAAATGTATTAAATTAAAACATTTCCTCATCAATCTACACACAATACCCCATAATGACAAAGCGAAAACAGTTTTGACATTTTTGCAAATGTATTAAATAAAAAACAAATACCTTTTTACATAAGCATTTAGACCCTTTGCTATGAGACTCGAAATTGAGCTCAGGTGCATGCTGTCTCCATTGATCATCCTTGAGATGTTTTTACAACTTGATTGGAGTCCACCTGTGGTACATTCAATTGATTGGACATGATTTGGAAAGGCACACACCTGTCTATTACAGTTGACAGTGCATGTCAGCGCAAAAACCAAGCCATGAGGTCGAAGGAATTGTCCGTAGAGCTCTGAGACAGGATTGTGTCAAGGCACAGATCTGGGGAAGGATACCAAAAAATGTCTGCAGCATTGAAGGTCCCCAAGAACACAGTGGCCTCCATCATTCTTAAATGGAAGAAGTTTGGAACCACCAAGACTCTTCCTAGAGCAAGCAGCCAGGCCAAACTGAGCAATCGGAGGAGAAGGGCCTTGGTCAGGGAGGTGACCAAAAACCTGATAGTCACTCTGACAGAGCTCCAGAGTTCCTCTGTAGAGAAGGAAGGGAGAACCTTCCAGAAGGACAACCATCTCTGCAGCACTCCACCAATCAGGCCTTTACGGTAGAGTGGCCAGTAAAAGGCACATGACAGCCCACTTGGAGTTTGCCAAAAGGCACCTAAAGGACTCTCAGACCATGAAAAACAAGATTCTCTGGTCTGATGAAACCAAGATTGAACTCTTTGGCCTGAATGCCAAGTGGCACGTCTGGAGGAAACCTGGCACCATCCCTACGGTGAAGCATGGTGGTGGCAGCATCATGTTGTGGGGATGTTTTTCAGCGGCAGGGACTGGGAGACTAGTCAGGATCGAGGGAAAGATGAACAGAGCAAAGTATAGAGAGATCTTTGATGAAAACCTGCTCCAGAGGGCTCAGGACCTCAGACTGGGGTGAAAATTCACCTTCCAACAGGACAACAACCCTAAGCCCCCAGCCAAGACAACGCAGGAGTGGATTTGGGACAAGTCTCTGAATGTCCTTGAGTGGCCCAGCCAGAGCCTGGATTTGAACCCGATCGAACATCTCTGGAGAGACCTGAAAATGTGCAGCGACGCTCCCCATCCAACCAGACAGCGATTGAGAGGATTTGCAGAGAAGAATGGGAGAAACACCCCAAATACAGGTGTGCCCAGCTTGTAGCGTCATACCCAAGAAGACTTGAGGCTGTAATCGCTGCCAAAGGTGCTTCAACAAAGTACTGAGTAAAGGGTCTGAATACATGTAAATGTGACTCCACACTGCCCTTACCCACCTGGACAAAAGGAACACCTATGTGAGAATGCTGTTCATTGACTACAGCTCAGCGTTCAACACCATAGTGCCCACAAAACTCATCACTAAGCTAAGGATCCTGGGACTAAACAACTCCCTCAGCAACAGGATACTGGACTTCCTGACGGGCTGCCCCCAGGTGGTAAGGGTAGGCAACAACACATCTGCCATGCTGATCCTCAACACGGGGGCCCCTCAGGGGTGCGTGCTTAGTCCCCTCCTGTACTCCCTGTTCACCCACGACTGCGTGGCCAAACACGTCTCCAACACCATCATTAAGTTTGCTGACGACAACGGTGGTAGGCCTGATCACCGACAACGATGAGACAGCCTATAGGGAGGAGGTCAGAGACCTGGCAGTTTGGTGCCAGGACAACAACCTCTCCCTCAACGTGAGCAAGACAAAGGAGATGATCGTGGACTACAGGAAAAGGAGGGCCGAACACGCCCCCCTTCACATCGACAGGGCTGAAGTGGAGCGGGTCGAGAGTTTCAAGTTCCTTGGTGTCTACATCACCAACAAACTATCATGGTCCAAACACACCAAGAATGTCGTGAAGAGGGCACGACAACGCCTTTTCCCCCTCAGGAGACTGAAAAGATTTAGCATGAGGAAGGCCCAAAAAATTGTCGAAGACTCCAGTCATAGACTGTTCTCTCTGCTACCGCACGGCAAGCGGTACCGGAGCGCCAAGTCTAGGTGCGCCAAGGCTCCTTAACAGCTTCTACCCCCAAGCCATAAGACTGATGAACAATTAATGTAATGGCCACCTGGACTATTTGCTGCTATACTATTTGCTGCTACTTGCTGTTTATTATCTATGCATAGTCACTTTACCCCTACCTACATGTACAAATTACCTTGACTAACCTGTACCCCTGCACATTGACTGGGTACCGGTACCCCTTGTATATAGCCTCATTATTGTTATTTTGTGTTACTTTTATTTAAAAAAAATTTATTTAGTAAATATTTTCTTAACTATTTTCTTAAAACTGCCTTGTTGGTTAAGGGCTTGTAAGTAAGCATTTCACCTGTTGTATTCGGCGCATGTGACATAACATTTGATTTATTTCCGTTTTTTGCTTTGTCATTATGGGGTATTGTGTGTAGATTGATGAGGGGGAAAAATACAATTTAATCCATTTTAGAATAAGGCTGTAATGTAACAAAATGTGGAAAAGGGCAAGAGGTCTGAATAATTTCCGAATGCACTGTATATCTAACTAGCTAGGTATGCGTTTGTTATTACAATGTATTTGAACTGTTGTTGATGAATGCATGGGTAGACTAACCAGCGCACTGCAGAATCGTTGCAATTTGATTCTCCACCTCTTCCAAAGCTCGCAGTCGGTCATTCGCCATCAGGATCAATTTCACTCACTGGGAGTAATAAAAAAATAGACAAACGAATCTTACCAGAAGCGGCTACGGCACACTATCGTAGCAAACAGGTTGTTAATTCATTACATTAATCCAAAATGCAGCCCAACTCCTGCATAATGCACAAAAAAAACACTACAGAAAGCGAACATCAACAAAACAAAAACCTTTCCGAGTAAGGGCGCATATAATTGACGTCAACATCTTCATTGCCTAAATACTTCCGTCGCATAATTCAGACGTTTTAGCGTGGCGGAGTGGGAAGATGGCTGCAACAGCGGCTTGGATGCATGGCCCCTCCAATATGCGGCTAACCGAGGGTTTCGTGTCTGTTCTGAAAGAGCAGCGGCCCGAATATTTACCTGCACTTTTAGCGAATTACCGGGAGCATGGCGTGTTCTCGACTCAGGTAAAATTGGCCAGCTATTCTTGGAATTGGCCACGCATGGCATCCCGTCTGCGCTCCAGTCCGTAGCATATGTCTCAATTCAATCGACTCGTGCTAGTCTTTGTTTTTCCCTTGCTGTATGCTATTGTGTCATATATCTTGCTACATAGCCAACTCTAATGTCGTTTTGCTTCTAAAGTTTGTATAACAGTGTTGATCGCCAGGTTGCTGTCACTTACTTCTCGCTCCTATCCCCCAGAGTACCGGAGCTGTCGGTGGTCTCGTGGGACTCAGCAACGCCAAACTCGGCAACAGCAAAACCAAGTTCGAGGGTCTGTGCCTTCTCTCCGTGCTGGTCAAAGACAGTTCTAGTGATGTGTTCCAACAACACTGTCTCTCATGGCTACGGTCCCTACAACAGGTCATACAGGTAAGACACTGTATGAAGACACCTGTAGACCAGTGCTTGACTTGGGAAGGAGCTCAGGAAGAGTACCACCACCTCAAATGTTCTACTGCTTGAGCTCCTGTGTCTCTTATAGAATATTAGCTCAAAAATTGAGTACCGACACCTATTTCAGTCCAAGTCAAGCACTGCTGTAGACTTTCACGATAAACACACACACACACCAGAGATACAAGAACTGGAGACGCATCTGTCCAAAACATTCACTGTGAGACAAATCCAAGACACACACCTGTACAGCAAAACACATAACCCAGAGAGAGACACACATTTTATGAATTTGCTTAATGAAATGTGGATGGGGACATCAAAGAACTGGGCTAAATCTCTTAACATGTCTTATTTAAAAAATCTACTTAAGCTAATTCAAACTCTTTTTTCCTATATCCCACAGTCCCAGGCCCCTCTCCCTTCCATCCAGCTAGCAGTGGGTGTCCTCCAGGACCTGCTCCAGTATTCCTCCCAGCTACCTGAGCTGGCCAGGGAGGTGGGCCTCAACTCTGTCCTGGGGATCCTCACCTCCCTGCTAGGCCTCAAGTCTGAGGTAAATTAGGGCTGGGGAATAGCTTGTAGTAGATAACTATGTAAGATGGAGGATACTAAAGCAAAAAGGTGGCAGTGAAATACTAGTGATTCATTCTCTGTACTTTGTATTGAGGACTACTAGAGCAGAATTCAGGCAATTGCTTTTATTTATTTTGTTGGATCTAATCGATATTAGCTGACTGCAAACAGAACATTTATCAATAGATCAATTTGTGGATTGTAGCATACAGTGTGGTTGTTATGGAGGACTAAAAGTGCCACAATTAAATAAATAAATACACCATTAAATAATTACTTAAATGTGTCATTAATTAATTAAAATTAGAATTAAATACATAAATGTGTTATTAAATGTGTCATTAATTAATTCAAATACCGATTCATTTTATGTAAAATACATATATAATAATTTCACTATTTACATTTACATTTCATGGTCCTGCGTTGGAGTGCTTCCTGAATTACTTAAAACTGTCAAACTGACCCATCAAAAGTTGGTAGGCGGAACCTAACGCCTGATTGGTTACCCTCTGCATCAAGCCAAGACAAATCAATTCCGGATAATGTCAGCAGGTCCTGCTTCTACATCCTCTGCTAAGTTTAAAATGTCTCTAACCAACTCCCTGGAAAGTTCACGGAGATCCTCCATTGTCTCTATCCAGGTTGGCTTACTCTACTTCAGACCAAAGCAATGGATCAGACTAGATTCGCGTTAGCCCCGCCCACTGACTTTGATGGGTCAGTTTGACAGTTTTAAGTAATTCATGAATCACTGCAATGCAGGATCATGAAATGTAAATGTAAATAGTGAAATAATTATATATGTATTTTACATAAAATGAATCGGTATTTGAATTAATTAATGATACATTTAATTACACATTTATGTATTTAATTCTAATTTGAATTAATTAATGACACATTTAAGTAATTATTTAATGGTGTATTTATTTATTTAATTGTGGCACTTTTAGTCCTCCATAGGTTGTAAAGTAACAGTGTGTGTATGTTTAGTGTCACCTAGCTGCCATGGAGGGGATGACCGCATGTATGACCTTCTATCCTCGAGCCTGTGGCTCCCTGAGGGTGAGTATTAGAACATACTCATTTACTATATTACAAATACGATACTCTTTTAGTACATCATATTTGGGAGACATTGTGTTGTTGTTATGGATATTGTTGTTTTATCTCTGTCTGACTATTTGTCTTCAACAGGACAAACTGGGTGCCTATTTCTTATCCAAAATGGACAGTGCCAACCCAAAAGTACAAGAGGTTTGTCTTCAGTTTATTTGTGACCCACCACCTGGATTCGGTCCTATGTAGCAAAATTTGAAATTGTGTATTTTACATTGGATAAAAGTAGAGACTCCGATCTTGAAAATTGTATATCGTACACTGCAGTTGAGCAACAATGGGAAAGTAATTCTGCTTTGAAAGTTGATAAACTTGTAACCCCACTTTTGAGAAAATGGCCCGTGAATATTTTCGTACACGTACTGGAGAGCTCTTCTTTGTCTACAGCCATTCAGCATCCTTCACACCCTCTTAAGCCTTAGCCCCACCCATCTCTTTAAGGATTCACAGTGTAGTAAACAACCACATATTTCAAGACTAAATGTGGTGAAAGTAGTAGCAAAAATACACTATCTAGTCCTTGGCCTATATCCTAATCTGATTTTGGTGCAGGTCATGTTGTTCTTCACATTACCGTTTCTGGTAAACACACTATATCAAATAAAACAAAGTTTATTTGTCACATGCACAGGATACAGAAGGTGTAAACGGTACAGTGAACTGGTTACTTGCATAGTGGAGTCTTTGGTTTAGACATGTAGCTAGCTAAACAATTAACCATAATCCCAACTCTAATGCCGCGTTCAAAACAACTGGGAAGTCAGGGGGGAAAATTAACTCTGACTGGGGAAAAATCGATTTGAACGGTCATCCAACTCGGAATTCCAACTCGGGCCTCTTTCTAGAGCTCCGACCGGAACATCACTGATGTCATGATTTGACCTCGTACTTTTCAGAATTCCCAGTTTTGAACGTGGCAATACTACCATGCATGAATCTGCAGGTAGCTAAAGCTAACCAACTAGGTTCAATGTTAGCTAGCTGGCTAACATTAGGCTATAACTAGCAATGCAAATGAATTTCTGAGATACTAATAATATTACTACACCAATCATACACGTAACATTAGCTAGCGAGCCAGCCAGCTAACATTAGCTAGCTAGCTAACAGCACTCTTTAACTTGCAATGAAAATGACTTTCTGACAAAATTAGAAACTAATAATATCTGAAAATGTAGCTATACTCTTACCCATATACATGGATGAACGCTTCTCTCTCTGTCACGGATGCCATGGTTGCCCTTAGTTTGAAGATGTAATCCGGAGACGTGTTTTATACAACAGCCTTTTTTCTGTGCTCTTTTTGGACTCTCCACATTTGGCAATCCTCTTTCTGCTTCCACCAGGCATTCCACTGATTTCAAAACTCGGTCAATTTCTTCAGTGACAACGACACCGTTTCTTCCCCACCATTGTCATCAGAAGACTCTACAATGTCTGGTTCAATGAAAATGTTTTAACCTAAATCAAGGATTTCGTCATTCTGATTAATTTTCTGAGTCAGCATGGCACTATCATCCTCCAGAAAGTAGTCCATCATAACTGTTTCCCACTGAGCTTTGTCGATAGCGCTATTAACCTCTACTTTGATCGTGTGTCCCGTATACAGGACGATTGAGCTAATGTGTGCTAATGTGATTAGCATGACTATTGTAAGTAACAGCAAACTTTTCAGGACATAGACATGTCTTATATGGGCAGAAAGCTTAAATTCTTGTTAATCTAACTGCACTGTCCAATTTACAGTAGCTATTACAATGAAAAAATTCCATGCTATTGTTTGAGGAGAGTGCACAAAAGCAAAAAAACGTATCACGGCAACTGGTTTGATACATTCACCTCTGAAGGTAAATAATATACTTACATTCAGTAATCTTGCTCTGATTTGTCATCCTAAGGGTCCCAGAGTTAAAATGTAGCATAGTTTTGTTTGATAAAATCAATTTTTATATTCAAATGTAGGAACTGGGTTCTACAGTTTGAACCCCTGATGTCTCTGGCTCCACACCCACCCCGCCCGGCCATATAGTCTGCGTTTATTTTCAGCAAACTTAACGTGTAAATATTTGTATGAACATAAAAAACTCAACAACTGAGACATAAACTGAGCAAGTTCCACAGACGTGACTAACATAAATGGAATAATGTGTCCCTGAACAAAGGGGGGGTCAAAATCAAAAGTAACAGTCAGTATCTGGTGTGGCCACCAGCTGCATTAAGTACTGCAGTGCATCTCCTCCTCATTGACTGCACCAGATTTGCCAGTTCTTGCTGTGAGATGTTACCCCACTCTTCCACCAAGGCACCTGCAAGTTCCCGGACATTTCTGGGGGGAATGGCCCTAGCCCTCACCCTCTGATCCAACAGGTCCCAGACGTGCTCAATGGGATTGAGATCCGGGCTCTTCGCTGGCCATGGCAGAACACTGACATTCCTGTCTTGCAGGAAATCACGCACAGAACGAGCAGTATGGCTGGTGGCATTGTCATGCTGGAGGGTCATGTCAGGATGAGTCTGCAGGAAGGGTAACACATGAGGGAGGAGGATGTCTTCCCTGTAACGCACAGCGTTGAGGTTGCCTGCAATGACAACAAGCTCAGTCCGATGATGCTGTGACACACCGCCCCAGACCATGACGAACCCTCCACCTTCAAATCGATCCCGCTCCAGAGTACAGGCCTAGGTGTAACGCTCATTCCTTCGACGATTAACGCGAATCTGACCATCATCCATGGTGAGACAAAACCGCAACACATCAGTGAAGAGCACTTTTTGCCAGTCCTGTCTGCTCCAGCGATGGTGGGTTTGTGCCCATAGGCGACGTTGTTGCCGGTGATGTCTGGTGAGGACCTGCCTTACAACAGGCCTACAAGCCCTCAGTCCAGCCTCTCTCAGCCTATTGCGGACAGTCTGAGCACTGATGGAGATTTTGTGCGTTCCTGGTGTAACTCGGGCAGTTGTTGTTGCCATCCTGTACCTGTCCCGCAGGTGTGATGTTCGTATGTTCGTATGATCCTGTGCAGGTGTTGTTACACGTGGTCTGCCACTGCGAGGACGATCAGCTGTCCGTCCTGTCTCCCTGTAGCGCTGTCTTAGGCGTCTCACAGTACAGACATTGCAATTTATTGCCCTGGCCACATCTGCAGTCCTCATGCCTCCTTGTAGCATGCCTAAGGCACGTTCATGCAGATGAGCAGGGACCCTGAGCATCTTTCTTTTGGTGTTTTTCAGAGGCAGTAGAAATGCCTCTTTAGTGTCCTAAGTTTTCATAACTGTGACCTTAATTGCCTACCGTCTGTAAACTGTTAGTGTCTTAACGACCGTTCCACAGGTGCATGTTCATTAATTGTTTATGGTTCATTGAACAAGCATGGGAAACAGTGTTTAAACCCTTTACAATGAAGATCTGTGAAGTTATTTGGTCCTGAAAAAGGGACGTTCATGGTATAAAAGTTTGTTATTAAGGCACATGTTCCAGAAGGCATTTCTGCCAAAAAAACGCACAAAATAAAAAACGTTCAAATGCCTCTTCTGTGAAGTAGTGACATGCCTAGTTTCTTGAAACGGGTCACAGTTTCTTCCATGTCAAATCTATCTCTATTTGTATGCTTTATTTATACAAACCTCATGTTTGTCAACTCCTTCACTTTTCTCCTCCATCTCTCTCTTCCATCTCCATCTCCAGGTAGCATGTGAGTGTTATGGTCGTCTGCCCTGTCTGGGCGGAGTCGTGGAGAGAGGGGGTGGCGGGCGCAGAGCCGAGGGATGGACCAGTCAGCTTCACTGCCTGCTGGCCTCGGCCAATAGCATACTGGCACAACTCTACCAGGGCTCTGAATCAGGTAAAGAATGCTTTTTCTTTCATAAAGTTTGAGTATGAGCGCTGATCTAGGATCAGTATAGCCGTATAGATCATAATGAATAAGATTACATGGTCAGGGGAGACCTGATCCTAGATCAGCACTTCTACTCTGAGATGCTTTCATGAATGATAAAAACATGAAAATTGTCTTCTGGGTTTTACAACCAGAATGATGCTTATCTACTAGGGATGTAATGAGTCACCGATACGCATCGGAATCCGGTTCAAATGTTTTAAGATACGAGTGCACCGGTCCGCGGGAGCCCAAACCGATCCAAATGTAGCATGAATCGGTCAGAAAATCAATTCAAAAGTTTACGAACCGCCGATTTCACTAACGGCTTTTACTCATATAATGTTATTTCCCCTATTCGAAAATACCTCTAATCTTTTGTGACTGAATTGATGCGTCCTCTCCTTCAGTAGCCTATCGAACTAAGCATGTAAATGTGTATGACAGTCACTGATCTCCAAGCCAGATAACAACTGTGTCTGGGCACAGAGCGCAGCTGCTCGTGCCAGAGGTAGGCCTACCTCTGATCTTATATTCAAACATCTGCGTGGCACCTTCAGCATTCAAATGCTTGTAAAATGGCTTTTGCAATGTCAAATTATATGGTTTATTAGTTGGGTGACAAGCATTGTAATTTGCTGGGTCATTGTTACCAAATACGATGTAGAACATTGTGTTTTCCCGGCGGAGTTGTGTAGACTACCGGAGTGGACACAACTTACATGTTGCTGATTGCACATCTAATTACTGCAACTCGCTGTTGGCTGGGCTCCCTGCCTGTGCCATTAAACCCCTACAACTCATCCAGAACGCCGCAGCCCGTCTGGTGTTCAACCTTCCCAAGTTCTCTCACGTCACCCCGCTCCTCCGCACACTCCACTGGCTTCCAGTTGAAGCTCGCATCTGCTACAAAACCATGGTGCTTGCCTACGGAGTTGTGAGGGGAACGTCACCTCCGTACCTTCAGGCTCTGATCAGTCCCTACACCCAAACGAGGGCATTGCGTTCATTCACCTCTGGCCTGCTGGCTCCCCTACCTCGGCGGAAGCACAGTTCCCGCTCAGCCCAGTCAAAACTGTTCGCTGCTCTGGCACCCCAATGGTGGAACAAGCTCCCTCACAACGCCAGGACAGCGGAGTCACTCACCACCTTCCGGAGACACTTGAAACCCCACCTCTTTAAGGAATACCTGGGATAGGATAAAGTAATCCTTCTAACCCCCCTTACCCCACCCAAAAAAAAAAAAAAAAAATTGTAAAGTGGTTGTCCCACTGGCTATCATAAGGTGAATGCACCAATTTGTAAGTCGCTCTGGATAAGAGCGTCTGCTAAATGACAAATGTAAATGTAAATCTAACTGCTGATTGGGTCTTTTTGATTGCCAGGTTTGATCATAAGAAATAGTTTTGGTAGTTTTGCTTGAAACAGTCAGTGCATTTGGTCATTTTTACAGGAAAGGTTAAAGTTGTAATTTCATAACAAGGACAGCAATCATTTTTGCGAGCCGCACTGTATGGTCAGAGTGGAGAAGAGCATCTCTTCTCCGTAAAGTTCCAAATGGTCAAAAACCATTTGTTTTTGAGATGGGGTGAAATATAAAGCTGTGTTATATTAATTGGCTATGTCATAGTTAATTTCTAAAGATAAATATTGACATATTACTATAATAAAAAAAAACCTGTTAAAATGACAAGTTAATCAGTGGGTGATGGGGATTTCAGATAAAACGTTGGGGGACAAAAATTATAAATTGCCCTCCACCCCTAATCTGGATGCTCAGTCTGTCCTATGACTCTGCTCAGGTGCCTACACACACCATATACATAATTTTCTCTCACACACACACACAAACAGAGGCCCAATCAGCTCAGAGTGGCCCAGGTCCTTAGCTCCATTTGCCTGTGTTCATGCAAGAAATGTATCGATTTGTTCCTCTAATCAAACAGAATCGCACCGAATCGTTTCAAACTTAAAGTATTGTTCCTGTATCAGTATCAGAGCCCATGTATCTGGATTGTGCTTGAAAGGAACTATTCACATCCCTATTATCTAGTGAGTCATGCCTCTTTCCCTACTGTGTGTTCTGCCCTCTTCTGGTTCAGAAGGGACAGTGCAGTATGAAGGGCCAGGTGTAGAGCTGCCCTACCCTCCTCTGGATGACACAGACCCCCTCCTCCTGCTGCAGCTACAACACAGATACAGAGCTGCCTGTCTGGGTCTCAAACACACACTCAGGTAGGTACACACACACACACACACACACATCGGAAGCTTTTACTAACTACCCAAATTAAAATTGTTCATGTGTCTCTCTACTCTTCTGTTTCTCTCTCTGTTCCTCTATCTCTCTCTCTGTTTCTCTCTCTCTCTCTCTCTCTGTTTCTCTCTCTGTTTCTCTCTCTCTCTCTGTTTCTCTCTCTCTCTGTTTCTCTCTCTCTCTGTTTCTCTCTCTCTCTCTCTCTCTCTCTGTTTCTCTCTCTCTCTCTCTGTGTTTCTCTCTCTCTCTGTTTCTCTCTCTCTCTCTGTTTCTCTCTCTCTCTCTCTGTTTCTCTCTCTCTCTCTGTTTCTCTCTCTCTCTCTCTGTTTCTCTGTGTTTCTCTCTCTCTCTGTTTCTCTGTTTCTCTCTCTCTCTCTGTTTCTCTCTCTCTGTGTTTCTCTCTCTCTCTCTCTCTGTGTTTCTCTCTCTCTCTCTCTGTTCTCTCTCTCTCTCTCTCTCTCTCTCTCTCTCTCTCTCTCTCTCTCTCTCTCTCTCTCTCTCTCTCTCTCTCTGTTTCTCTCTCTCTCTCTCTCTCTCTCTCTGTTTCTCTCTCTCTCTGTTCTCTCTCTCTCTCTCTCTGTTTCTCTCTCTCTCTCTCTCTGTTTCTCTCTCTCTCTGTTTCTCTGTTTCTCACTCACTCACTTACTCACTCACAGTGTGGACCCGGCCTCTGCAGTGCGTCTACCTGTACAGCAGGTGCTCAACCTGGTCTGTCGCGCCCTGGCGGTCAGCTCCAAGAGCATAGTGAGTGCCTCCTCTCTCTCACACACAAACACCACTGTTTTGTCAACCACCCCCCAAAAAAAGAATACATTCAACCACCAAAAATGCAGTAGGTACATGAGTATCTTTAGTGTATCGTTAACATGCTTCTCTTTATCAACAGAATTTAACAGGTGATGGGTGTGTGAGGCTGCTGGTGTTGCCTGCCATACACAAAGATACTCTACAGGTGCTGCACGCTCTCATCACAGCGTAAGTACCTACTGAATGCAACCCAGTTGCTAGCCTGGTCCCAGATCTGTTTGCGCTCACGCCAACTCCATTGCTGTCATTGTCTAGTCAAACAATGAGTCACAAGGAGTTGGCATGACCGCAAACAGATCTGAGACCAGGCAAAAGTCTAAATGAAATAGGTGTTTTAATAATTAGTGGACTGATGGACTTTAATTCTTCTCCGTTCTCTCCTGTCTCAGTTTAGGCAGTGGGTTGGTGCTGTACTCCAGTGTGCTACAGAGACTGTTCTCTCAGACCCTGTCTGCCTGGACCCCTCTACCTGAAACCAGCCTGGGACAACAGAGAGCATTCAGGTATCACACACACCCTGCACGCTACGCATGCATACAAACCACAGGAGGTTGGTGGCACCTTAATTGGGGAGGACGGGCTCGTGGTAATGGCTGGAGCGGAATTAGTGGAATGGTATCAAATACATCAAACACATAGTTTGATTCCATCCGCTCCGTTCCAGCCATTATTATGAGCCGTCCTCCCCTCAGCAGCATCCACTGATACAAACACACACGCTACACAGACTCCAAACCTCTTCATTTGTATTCATATGTTTATAATCTGTCTCTCCTTTGACCCATAGTGCAGTGCGAGTGTCCGTGTACCGTACCTTAGAACTCTGGGTAAGAGTGGGAGGAGCCTCAGCCGGTGTCTTGCAGGGAAGCCCCACACATTCCGAGCTCCTATTGGCCCACCTGCTGGGAGACATCACACCAGGGGCGGACTCTGTTAGGGTGAGAGGATCTGATTGGTATATTGCCAACGAGAAAGCTTAGGATGGTCACTACTATGGCTATGTAGTGCACAATTTCTGGTCAAAAAGTTTTGGTCAATAGTAGTGCACTACATAGGGAATAGGGTGCCATTACCCGTTATTTACTCACGCTCCACTTAAGTGTAACGCCATCCCCCTCTCGTCTTCTTCTTCCCCTCTCTAGCCCTCTACCTCTCCTCAGCTCCGTGATCTGGTTTCCAGCAAGCCCTGCCCTAAAAGTCGGAAGCCCGGATTGGCTATGGGCGACGGGGGCGGAGCCTCTCTCCAGAGGAAAGGAGACTCGCTGGCCAATCAGGACACCTGCCTGTCTGCACTCAGAGGTGAGGGGGTGGGGTGTATCTAGTTTGTTGACATTTGGTGATTATTGGAGACGTGTGTAAACTAAACATTTTTGAGTCATGTTGCCAATGAATGACCAATCCCTTTAATAGTGTATTTTTAACATTACAATCAATCACAGGTCAATGATATCTTGACCAGCTGTGTTGTGATGAGAGAATAATAATACAACATATTGTCTCTTTCTTTGCAGCATTGAGACAGGTCATACTGACCAGTGGATCTCTCCTGAAGGAAGATATACACAAGGTCAGTTGTGTGTGTGTTGTGTTATTACAAACATTCCCCATAGTGTGTGTATGTACAGTCAGGTCCAAAATTATTGGCACCCTTGATAAAGATGAGCAAAAAAGACTGTATAAAATATATTACAAATACTGAGCTATTAACCACTCCTATGTAAATGGTAGATTATCAAACACTCAAGAAGAAGGTCTGATTTCATTATTACTGAAACATGATACAAGTGGGAAATATAAAGATCCAGTCCATTTAAAAAATTTGAGGCCCCTTACACTTCAGTGTTGTGATGCAAACATTCTAGCAAAATGTATAGCGCATAGAATTAAAAAGGTATTGTCATGGACGTTACATTGGAGATAATATAAGGCAAGTACTGGAAACAATACACACTATATTCATAGCTCACTTTGAAAAGGCTTTTGATAAAATATGACTTGAGTTTATATATAAATGCCTGGAGCATTTCAATTTTGGAGAATCTTTTATATAATGGGTTAAAATCATGTATAGTAACCCTGGGTGTAAAATAGTAAATAATGGCTATTTCTCAGAAAGTCTTAAACTGTCAAGAGGAGTAAAACAACATTTGTCCACTATCGGCATATCTATTAATTATGGCCATCAAAATGTTAGCTATTAAAATCAGATCCAACAATAATATCAAGGGATTAGAAATCCAGGGCTTAAAAACAAAGGTGTCATTGTACGCTGATGTTTTCTTTTAAATCCACAACTTGAATCCCTCCACAGCCTCATAGAGGATCTAGATATATTTTCTAACCACTCAAGGTTACAACCAAATTATGATAAATGTACTATATTACGTATTGGATCACAAAAAAATACAATTATTACATTACCTTGTATTTTACCAATAAAATGGTCTGATGGTGATGTGGATATACTTGGTATACATATCTGTTACGTGAATTATTTAACAAACTATTTTAGTGTCTCTGTGCGTCTCCCAAAAGGTTGTAAGTATTTTGGGATTTAAGTAACGGCCAGAGTCCCGGTCTGCATAGTCAGAGAAATTTATTCATTGAGAATTCTGCCATCACAATTTCAGAGTCCATCTTTTATACTCATACGTCATACAAAAATAAATCCCTCCCCTCTGTAGGCGGGCTGTAGTTTTCCACTCTAAAACTGCTCTACTGACCTTCAGTTCACACACACACACATATACACACATGCATACACACATACATACACACACACACATATCCTACTCCCTGCATTACTCAGTTATTGCCGTTCTCACAATATTCTGCACCATGTTTTCATAACAGTTTCTCCCCTCCCTAAATTGGGAGGCCTCTTTATCTTAGTTTCTCAGTTGTCTTTGTTGTCTGGCCTAACTCTTACTCACATTGCTAAATAGTGGCTCAATGCCATAGCCTTTACTGGTCCTACACTCACACATTTCTAACACATTATACACAGTTTCAGGGTGTAATAATTAGTCATTAATAATTAATCTATCAATATCCCAAAATAAATAAATGATCTCACTCCAATAAATGTTAATAGAAAGTTAGCAAAAATAGATAAGATCTTGCTACCATGGAAAGGTGGGTGCCTGTCAATTTGTGGAAAAATCACCCAGTTTACCTATTTGCTTATGGTCTTGCCTACACCTAGCGAACAGTTTTTTAAATGATATGAGAAAAAAAGATTCAATTTTATTTGGAACGGCAAGCCAGACAAAATGAAACGGGCCTATTTATATAATTAATATGAATTCAGAGGACAGAAATTATTAAATATTAACGCATTAGACCTATCACTAAAATCTTCAGTCATACAAAAGTTATACTTAAATCCGAACTGGTTCTTTAGTAAATTAGTAAGATTGTCTCACCCCATGTTCAAGAATGGCATTTTTTCCCTTTATTCAGATTACAACCTCTCACTTTCAGTTATTTGAAAAGGAAATAATCTCCCAAATATCACTATTTCTAAAACAAGCCATAGAAAGTTGGTTGCAATTTCAATTTAATCTTCCAGAAACGACAGAACAAATACTGCAACAAATATTGTGGTTAAACTCAAATATACTAATTGATAAAAAAACATTATTTTTGGAATAAAAAGGTATAATCTTCGTAAATTATATCATAGCTAGGACCGGTGGAGTTATGTCGCACATGCAGCTAACAAAAACATATGGAAATGTCTGCTCTATCCAACCAAATAATTGCAGCATTACCGCAAAAATGGAAGGGGGGACAAGTAAGGAACTTGTCTGTAGGCCCTGCATTAAAGACCATAATTGGTTAAAGAAAATTGTGATAAATAAAAAAGTATACCAGTTTCATTTAAGGACCAAAGGATTGACAGCCGTCCCATATAGATTGCAAAATAGTTGGGAAGAGATTTCTGACGTACCGATTCCATGGCAAATGGTTTATGAACTGATACGCAAAACGACGCCGGATTCAAAACTTAGAATTTTTCAATTTAAATTATTATAAAAAATTATTGCAACCAATATAATGTTATTTATATGGGGGATACAATCTTCCCAGCTCTGCAGATTTTTACTGCGAAGAGACAGAATCTTTAGATCATTTGTTTTGGTACTGTCCATTTGTAGCTTGTTTTTGGTCACAGGTCCAGGAATGGCTGAAGGATTGCAATATTTACCTGGAGCTAACGAGCACTACTGGGTGATCTGAAAAGTCATAGTCAATCGATCAATAATATAATACTTTTAGCAAAAATGTTTATTTTCAATTTACAATCTGTAGAAACAATGAGAATAGAAGGGTTCAGAACCTTTGTGAAACATCACAGTACAGTTGAAAAATATATGGCAAATAGAAATCCAATATGGATGGTGTTAAGAGATAGATGGGAGGTGTTGAATGGAGCTGAAGGATGGGACTAATAACAACTAATAACAACAAAATAACTAATGTAAAACATACTGTGTCCCAGTACCAGGACATTTAAGCCCAAAATCCGGTTGCCTCTGCCAGGAAGCTGAAACGTGACCGCGTGTGGATTTTCCAGCAAGACAATAACCCCAAGCAAACAGCAAATTCCACAAAGAAATGGTTAATTGACCAAAAAATCTACATTTTGCAATGGCCATTTTAGTCTCCGGACTTGAACCCCATTGAAAACCTGTGGTTTGAATTGAAGAAGGCAGTCCATAAGAGCAGACAAAGGATATCAAGGATCTGGAAAGATTCTGAATGGAGGAATAGTCTACGATCCCTCCCAATAATTTTGGTCATGTTTGTTTATGCGTGTGCTCCTTTCCCTCCCCTCTCTCTCTCTTTCTCTCCTGCCCCTTTGTGTGTCTGTGATCACTGTGTATGTTAACCCTCTATCTCCCTTCCCATCCGTCTCTCTCCCCCTAGCGTCTCCACGATGTCGTCCTCCCGCTGTGTGCACGTCTGCAGCAACAGCACGGTGCTACCGGGAGTGACAGCGGGGCTGGGAGGGTGAGTGGGCAGTATGGCAGTGCCCCCCCCCGTAGGGAGCTGTACCGTCTGCTACTGGCTCTGGTCCTAGTGCCTCCACCTCGATGGCCCCCACCCCTCACCTGTACTGTGTCTATACTCAGCCACGGGAGGAGGGATAGGAGTCTGAAGGTAGGGGGAAATATACCCGCAGGGACAACACACGCATGCACACACACAGACACACACACACACGCTAATAGACACGCATGCACACACACACATGCAGGAACCCTACCTACACACACACACACAGGGACTGCAACCTGAAAGTACATATGCATGCACCACGCACACACCACTCAGGGAGGGGGACTAAAGGGTTATTTAGGGACTGTGACTAGCACACTGTAGTGTTTTGGTTTGGTGGTCTGTGTTTACGCAACCAAGTAAACATAATTCTGCCTCTTCTGTTCCACTTTAAATAAGAACATACACACACTCACTCACACAATCAACACATGCACAAACACAAAACTACACGTATAGAACACACACACAGATATATCTATACATGCATACATACAGTGCCTTCGGAAAGTATTCAGACCCCTTTACTTTTTCCACAGCCTTATTCTAAAATGGATTTAAAAAATATATAGAAATCCTCAGCAATCTACACACAATACCCCATAATGACAAAGCGAAAACAGGTTTTTAGACATTTTTCCAAATGTATTAAAACTTAAGAAAACAGAAATACCTTATTTACATACAATACCAGTCAAACGTTTGGACACACCTACTCATTCAAGGGTTTTTATTTATTTTTACTATTTTTTACATTGTAAAATAATAGTGAAGACATCAAAACTATGAAATAACACATGGAATCATGTAGTAACCAAAAAAGTGTTAAACAAATCAAAATATATTTGAGATTCTTCAAATAGCCACCCTTTGCCTTGATGACAGCTTTGCACACTCTTGGCATTCTCTCAACCAGCTTCATGAGGTAGTCACCTGGAATGCATTTCAATTAAAAGTTAATTTGTGAAATGTCTTCACTTCTTAATGCGTTTGAGCCAATCAGATGTGTTGTGTCAAGGTAGGGGGGTATACAAAAGATATCCCTATTTGGTAAAAGACCATGTCCATATTATGGTAAGAACAGCTCAAATAAGCAAAGAGAAACGACAGTCCATCATTACTTTAAGAAATGAAGGTCGGTCAATACGGAACATTTCAAGAACTTTGAAAGTTTCTTCAAGTGCAGTCGCAAAACCATCAAGCGCTATGATGAAACTGGCTCTCATGAGGACCACCAAAGGAATGGAAGACCCAGAGTTACCTCTCCTGTAGAGGATAAGTTCAATAGTTACCAGCCTCAGAAATTGCAGCCCAAATAACTGCTTCACAGACTTCAAGTCACAGACACATCTCAACATCAGCTGTTTAGAGGGGACTGTGTGAATCAGGCCTTCATTGTCGAATTGCTGCAAAGAAACCACTACTAAATGACGCCAATAAGAAGAAGAGAACTGCTTGGGCCAAGAAACACGAGCAATGGACATTAGACTAGTGGAAATTTGTAATTTGGTCTGGAGTCCAAATTTGAGATTTTTGGTTCCAACCGCTGTGTCTTTGTGAGATGCAGTGTGGGTGAAAGGATGATCTCTGCATGTGTAGTTCCAACCGTAAAGCATGGAGGAGGTGTTATGGTGTGGGGGTGCTTTGCTGGTGACACTGTCTGTGATTTATTTAGAATTCAAGGCACACTTAACCAGCATGGCTACCAAAGCATTCTGCAGCGATACGCCATCCCATCTGGTTTGGGCTTAGTGGAACTATCATTTGTATTTCAACAGGACAATGACCCAACACACCTCCAGGCTGTGTAGGTGCTATTTTACCAAGAAGGAGAGTGATGGAGTGCTGCATCAGATTACCTGGCCTCCACAATCCCCCGACCTCAACCCAATTGAGATGGATTGGGATGAGTCGGATGGTAGAGTGAAGGAAAAGCAGCCAACAAGTGCTCAGCTAATGTGGGAACTCCTTCAAGACTGTTAGAAAAGCATTCCAAGTGAAGCTGGTTGAGAGAATGCCAAGAGTGTGCAAAGCTGTCATCAAGGCAAAGGGTGGCTATTTGAAGAATCTCAAATATAAAATATATTTTGATTTGTTTAACACTTTTTTTGGTTACTACATGATTCCATGTGTTATTTCATAGTTTTGAGGTCTTCACTATTATTTTAATGTAGAAAATAGTACAAATAAAGAAAAACCCTTGAATGAGTAGCTGTGTCCAAACTTTTGACTTGTACTGTAAGTATTCAGACCCTTTGCTAAGAGACTTGAAATTGAGCTCAAGTGCATTCTGTTTCCATTGATCATCCTTGAGATGTTTCTACAACTTGATTGGAGTCCACCTGTGGTACATTCAATTGATTGGACAAGATTTGGAAAGGCACACACCTGTCTATATAAGGTCCCACAGTTGACAGTTAATGTCAGAGCAAAAACCAAGCCATGAGGTCGAAGGAATTGTCCGTAGGGCCCATTTCATTTAAGGACCAAAGGATTGACAGCCTTCCCATATAGATTGCAAAATAGTTGGGAAGAGATATTTGATGTACCGATTCCATGGCATAGTGTTTACGAACTGATACGCAAAACGACGCCGGATTCAAAACGTATAATTTTTCTATTTAAATTATTATATGGGGGATACAATCTTCCCAGCTCTGCATTTGTAGCTTGTTTTTGGACACAGTTCCAGGAATGGCTGAAGGATTGCAATATTTACCTGGAGCTAACCCTGCAGATAGCACTACTGGGTGATCTGAAAAGTCATAGTCAATCAATCAATATGATAATAATACTTTTTTTTTTTTTTGGGGGGGGGGGGGATGGATCAGCTTAATATTGCAGATAGATTGTATCTTCTATCAATGTAATTGTCTGCATCACTTCCAATCCCCCATGTTTTTTATATATATATTCCCCATTATTACTTTTCAACCCCACCATCCTTTCCCTACTTGGAGTAAATTAGTGAACAACAATGCCCAGGCCTCTACTTCCGGTCTATACTAACTATCTACACCTTATGGACAGAGTTAATTTTACAATAATTCTATTATATATATATATATTTTATTTATTTTTTGCTCCTGAACTTCTTCTACTCTCAACCTCTCCGATCATTTTCATGATGTCCATCCGGTTTGCTTCTATATGCCATATCTTTCTAACTGTGCTCTTTCCCAAAAGCTCCCAACATACAACCTATATACTTATTATGGACACAGTATGCTTACATTATTAGCTATCTTTGTTATTATGTGTTGTTATTAGTCCCATCCTTCAACTCTAATAATAATTTTAGCAAAACAATTTATTTTCAATTTACAATCTGTAGAAACAATGAGAATAGAAGGGTTCAGAACTTTTGTGAAACATCACAGTACAGTTGAAAAATATATGGCAAATAGAAATCCAATATGGATGGTGTTAAGAGATAGATGGGAGGTGTTGAATGGAGCTGAAGGATGGGACTAATAACAACTAATAACAACAAGATAACTAATGTAAAGCATACTGTGTCCATAATAAGTATATAGGCTATAGGTTTAGAGCTTTTGTGAAAGAGCACAGTTAGAAAGATATGGCATATAGAAGCAAACCGGATGGACATCATGAAAATGATCGGAGAGATTGAGGGTAGAGGAAGTTCAGGAGTAAAAACAAACAACATAGAATTGCTGGGCCACTCAAGGACATTTAGAGACTTGTCCCGAAGCCACTCCTGCGTTGTCTTGGCTGTGTGCTTAGGGTCGTTGTCCTGTTGGAAGGTGAACCTTCGCCCCAGTCTGAGGTCCTGAGCGGTCTGGAGCAGGTTTTCATTAAGGATCTCTCTGTACTTTGTGCCGTTCATCTTTCCCTCGATCCTGACTAGTCTCCCAGTCCCTGCTACTGAAAACCATCCCCACAGCATGGTGTTGCCACCACCATGCTTCACCGTAGGGATGGTGCCAGGTTTCCTCCAGACGTGCCACTTGGCATTCAGGCCAAAGAGTTCATTCTTGGTTTCATCAGACCAGAGAATCTTGTTTCTCATGGTCTGAGAGTCCTTTAGGTGCCTTTTGGCAAACTCCAAGTGGGCTGTCATGTGCCTTTTACTGAGGAGTGGCTTCCGTCTGGCCACTCTACCATAAAGGCCTGATTGGTGGAGTGCTGCAGAGATGGGAGAACCTTCCAGAAGGACAACCATATCCACAGACGAACTCTGGAGCTCTGTCAGTGACCATCGGGTTCTTGGTCACCTCCCTGACCAAGGCCCTTCTCCCCCGATTGCTCAGTTTGGCCGGGCGTCCAGCTCTAGGAAGAGTCTTGGTGGTTCCAAACTTCTTCCATTTAAGAATGATGGACGCCACTGTGTTCTTGAGGACCTTCAATGCTGCAGACATTTTTTGGTTCCCTTCCCCAGATCTGTGCCTCGACACAATCCTGTCTCGGTGCTCTACGGACAATTCCTTCGACCTCATGGCTTGGTTTTTGCTCTGACATGCATTGTCAACTGTGGGACCTTATATAGACAGGCGTGTGCCTTTCCAAATCATGTCCAATCAATTGAATTTATCACAGGTGGACTCCAATCAAGTTGTAGAAACATCTCAAGGATGATCAATTGAAACAGGTTGCACCTGAGCTCAATTTCGAGTCTCATAGCAAAGGGTCTAAATACTTTTTTTTTTACATTTGCAAACATTTCTAAACCTGTTTTTGCCTTGTCATTATGGGGTATGGTATGTAGATTGATGAGGGTTAAAACTTATTTTAATTCATTTTAGAATAAGGCTGTAGGTCAAGGGGTCTGAATACTTTCCAAATGCACTGTGTGTATGTGTATGCATAGCTTGTGGGTAAGTGGTTAGTTTAGTTCAGATCAGCTTTCTTTATCTAGATAAAGATGTAGCCTAATATTGCATGTGTCACTGTCTGTTGCAAAACAATCACAAATACACTTATAATTGATCAACATAATATAGTGTAACCTTATGAACATGTCAAATGCATTTACAACAGAGGATTCATTTTCTAGAGTTGATTGTGTAGTTTGTTTGAGGTTTGAATAGGATGCGATAGTGTATGTAAATACTATCTGTCACTGACTCTGGCTAGTGGAGACAGTTCCATGCATTTCAGTCTTTGTCTCTCTATCTGAAGCTCATGTGATAATGGTACTGTACTAGCAATGAGTAAGACTATTTCAGTCAGTGTGTAACACTAGACCAACAAAGATGTAACTGTGGAATGTTTTTAAAGACAGTTCAGAAGTAGTTTAGTGGTGTTATTTTACCCTTGTGCTGTTGAGGACTATTTAGACTGGTTTAGAGCGGTGTAATACTCTGGGAAGATGTGTATATAGCGTAGGAGTATTTTCCATGTGTGCTGTTATTTTCTCCTTTTGGTTAGCTCAGGCAAATTTGTATCTTTAGTGAAATGTATTGGACTAGGAAGTGACCTTTGGAATACATTTGCTTACTGAGCTGTCTACTTTCTCTTCATCCCTTTCTCTCCCTCTCTCTCTCTCTCTCCCTCTCTCTCCCCCTCTCTCCCTCTATCTCTATCTCTCTCTCTCTCTCCAGGTATCCTCCTTCTGTACAGAGGCCCTGACCATATGCAACTCCCTCCTCCACCCGCGCACCCCCTCCCTCTCCTTCCCCCTGCCCCCCCTCACCCTCAAACCCACCCCCTCCCAGGCATCCAGCCTCACCCTCCTAGGGGGGCCCACCCCTGGAACTCCCTTCCCCAGCCGACACCACCTGGGCCTTGGCCACACCGCCCTGCTAGGCTCCCTGGACAACCACCTACCTCTGGTTGTTCCAGGGCTCTCCGGCCAGGGCTCTACCCCAGGAGACCTGCTCCTGTCCCCCCATCAAGGTGAGCTGGCCGGGCTGGGGCTCCCCGAGGGCCAGAGACCTGTCTTCATCCGTTACGACAAAGAAGAAGCAGAGGATGTGGAGATTTCACTAGAGAGCGACTCGGACGATAGCGTGGTCATCGTGCCACAGGGGATGCTGATGTTAGAAAGCCAAGATGGCACCAGCGCTGCGGCCACTCTTCCCGGGTCTTCTTTAGCACCAGGTGGCGTCACACTCCCCGTGCCCGGTCCAGGGGGCGACCCAGGCAGGGACATCTCCCTCCCCCTTTCCTTCTCCAACAACCTTCCCTCCACCTCCCTTCCTCACCCTCTCCTCCCCTCCTCCACCATCAACTCGTTCCCTCCAGCTCCGCTAGTCTCTCTCGTTCCCCCTCTCAACTCCACCAGTGTGGCCCAGCTTGGGGAACCCTCTGTGGGGTTAGGAGTCGGGGCTGACTCCCTGCCTGGAGCCCAGCTCCAGCAGATGTTGCTGCAGGGCCAGCCTCCAGCACCAGGTCAACCCACAGCACTGGGTCTCCCCATACAGGTACAAAAATCACTTCATTTTCACTTAAAGGTCCAGTCGTTAAGTTTCGCTTGTGTCTTTTTACTTTTGGTTTTGTACACCAGCTGAAAATACAATATGTATGTATGGTACACATAGCTTGTTTTGTCACATAAACTGAAAAAAAAAAAAATTAAAAGGCATTTTAGAAACCAGGAAATGACAGAGCTATTTATACGCATTGCGCCTTTAAATACAATTGTCTAACTAACTTGAACTCTACAGATGCACCAGAACCAGTTAGCCCAGTCCAGCAGAGCCCTACAGCAGCAACAGCAGTCCATTGACGAAGATCACACGGTCATTAATATCAACAGCTCTGATGAAGAAGAGGAGGATGAAGAGATGGAGGATGAGGATGAGCTCGGAGAGGAGGAGGAAGAGGAGGGTCTGGAGGACGAAGAAGAGGAAGGGAGCGATTTCCCCGATGAGGAAGAATATTATGATGAAGAAGAGTTTGATGATTATGAGGCGGAAGAGGGGGAGGAGATGGAGAATGAAGAGGAGGAGGGAGAGATTCGGCCGTTGGACAGAGAAGGGAGGAGAGGAGAGATGGGAGGACAAGAGGAAGGAGAGGTGCTCAGAGGGTTGGCGGAGGAAGGAGGGATAGGAGGATTTCGAGTGGAGAGAGAGGGGGAAGGAGGGATAGAGGAGCTGGAGACGGACAGAAGCGCGTACGGGGAGGAAGGGATAAAGGCTCAGGAGGTAGAGAGCATCGGAGTGCTGGAGGAAGAGAGAGAGGGAGAGGAGGATGACGATGAAGGAATGAATGACCCGACCATGCCTCAGATCCTGTGTGTGACGGGCGGAGCTCTGGAAGAGAGGGAGGAGCTAGATCGGGAGGGGCATGGGCAGAAAGTGAGGTCATGGGAGCAGAAGGGAGCCAATCGGCCGGAGGGAATGTCCTCTTCTGAAGAAGGACCTGCTCCTCAACACCAACAGGAGGCGGGGCCTGCACCGGAAGTGAGGGTGGACGGCGACAATCAGCCATCCAATCAGGAGGGCGAAACATCCAAACAGGGCGGCGACAACTCCGGACAGGAAATGAGGTCATCAACAGCTCCGAGTGAGACAAAGGGGGAGGGGCCTGAACGAGAGAAAGGAGGAAAAGAGGGCGAGGAAGGAGAGGCTGAAGAAGAGGATGGGAGAGGGATGAAGAGGAAGAGGGAGGGAGAGGAGGAGGAGGAGGAAGGAACAGGACAGGGAACAGAGAAGAACAAGGTAAGAAAACAGACTGTTCAAAAAGTGTCCATATAACCATCGTACAACTCAGGCTTTTTGTACTATACAACCCACACATTGGATATGGCTTAGGGGGAATACTTTATTTGTAGATATACAAATGATGTTGGTTAATGACTGTTGTGCATTTCCTCTGCCAAATAAATACATTTTGGTCAACAAAATTAATAACTTATGTTGACCAAAATAATATTTATTTATCTAACAACCCTCTCTCTCTCTTTCTCACTCACTCACTCACTCTCACTCAGTTGGATGAAGAAGCGATGGCGTCCATGTTAGCCGATTTCGTAGCCTGCCCTCCGGACAATGTAGAAAATGTGCCCTCTGCATCCAACCGCCCATCCTAAACAAGGCCAGACATGGCTCCATCACAAGACCATCAGAACAACTCGATGTCTAGCCCCTTCCATAGTCTCACACATTCTTTCATTAGCAACATACAGCTAAGACAATGTTCAAAACATTAACACACTATGAGGCTGCATTTACACAGCCGGCCCAATTTTGATCTTTTTTCCACTAATTGGTCTTTTGACTAATCACATCAGATCTTTTCACAACAGATCTTTTTCAGAGGTGATCTAATTGTTCAAAAGACCAATTAGTGAAAAAAATATCAGAATTGGGCAGCCATAGAGGTTGGAATTAGATCGGTCTTAAATGATCACGTTTCGTCTTGAATGCAGGACCATAGATGCATTTGTAATACAACTCTCTGGACTCCATATTATAAAAATAAAAGCTTAGATTACTTTACATTAACCATAAAGACTTTGTGATTGATTGATTAAAAGACTTTGCAGCTCATACTGGTGTGTGCTATTCTACGGTTAGTGAGTGTTTGTGAGTGTTCTACGGTTAGTGTCATGTTAATGTTTTTGGGTCTTTATATACAGTATAACTTCTGTTCTTTTTGTGTTCTCCATCTTTTCTTATAAAATAAATAAACGTCAAATGCAAACATGTTGAAACGAATAACTGTCAAGTCCATTGTCTTGATGTCTCAGCAGCAGTTTTAGTTTGTGTTCACACTTTGGGAATGAATTAACATGTGCTTTTTATGCTGTGTTGTTGAGGGTATGAACCCGCCTTGTCAATGCTTAAGTGGTTCTTGGGGTGAATTCAGGAAGTAGGGCTTTGATCAAAAGTAGTTTACCATGTAGGGAATAGGATTCTATTTGGTATGCAGACATTCTGTGAAGGTTTTAAGATGTTTCTTCATCCTACATTTCACCCCACAACTGCACTGCTAAAAACTGTTTTGCAATACCAAATGTTCTTGTGGAGTTTTCATTCAATAGGGTTTTCAGTACATTTATCTTAACTCATCTCTTTAAATAAGGTGTACCTTTTAATTAGAATTTAGTCGACAGACTCACTAGAATACATTGAGAGAACGGGTTCAGAATATAGGGATCAATGACAGAAAGACATCTATACTGAACAAAAATATAAACGCAACAATTGCAAAGATTTTACTGAGTTACAGTTCATATAAGGAAATCAGTCAATATAAATAAATTAGGCCCTAATCTATGGATTTCACATGACTGGGCAGAGGTGCAGCCATGGAGGGCATAGGCACCCACTTGGCAGCCAGGCCCACCCACTGGAGAGCTAGGCCCAGCCAATCAGAATGAGTTTTTCAACCCACAAAAGGGCTTTATTACAGACAGAAATACTCCTCCTCCTTTGGCTTAGTGGGACTATCATTTGTTTTTCAACAGGACAATGATCCAACCCAATTGAGATGGTTTGGGATGAGTTGGACCGCAGAGTGAAGGAAAAGCAGCCAACAACTGCTCAGCATATGTGGGAACTCCTTCAAGACTGTTGGAAAAGCATTCCAGGTGAAGCTGGTTGAGAGAATGCCAAGAGTGTGCAAAGCTGTCATCAAGGCAAAGGGTGGCTACTTTGAAGAATCTAAAATACAAAATATAATTTGATTTGTTTAACACTTTTTTGGTTACTACATGATTCTATATGTGTTATTTCATAGTTTTGATATCTTCACTATTATTCTACAATGTAGAAAATAGTAAAAAAAAAAAAAAAAACTTGAATGAGTAGGTGTGTCCAAACTTTTGACTGGTACTGTACGTCCAACCGGCCTCTCAACCGCAAACCCTGTGTAAACACGCCAGCCCAGTATGACAGCGTGTTCCAGTTCCCGCCAATATCCAGCAATTTCGCACAGCCATTGAAGAGGAGTGGGACAACATTCCCCAGGCCACAATTAAAAGCCTGATCAACTCTATGCGAAGGAGATGTGTCGCGCTGCATGAGGCAAATCGTGGTCACACCAGATACTGACTGGTTTTCTGATTCACGGCCCTACCTGTTTTTTAAAAGGTATCTTTGACCAATAGATGCATATCTGTAATCCCAGTCATGTGAAATCCATAGATTAGGGCCTAATACATTTATTTTAATTGACTGATTTCCTTATATGAACTGTAACTCAGTAAAATCTTTGAAATTGTTGCATGTTGCATTTATATTTTTATCAATATATTTAACATGATAGCCTACAAATTGTAAAATAAAACAAAGAAAAGCTTGGGCATATACAGTGACCTCCAAAAGTATTGGGACAGTGACACGTTTTTTGTTGTTTTGGCTCTGTACTCCAGCACGTTGGATTTGAAATTAGCTTTAATTTGAGGGTATTTTCATCCATATCAGGTGAACTGTTTTGAAATTACAGCACTTATTGTACATAGTCCCCCACATTTTAGGGAACCAAAAGTATTGGGACAAATTCACTTATGTGTATTAAAGTAGTCAAACGTTTAGTATTTCGTCCACAGGAGATTGGTGGAACCTTAATTGGGGAGAACGGGCACATGGTAATGGCTGGAGCGCAATAGGTGGAAAGGTATCAACAACTGTACAGTCAAGTCTACACATTCCACACCAATGCTCATAATCTATCCATCATGGACAAAACACAACATGGCAGTCTCAGTAAGGCAATTCGAATTTTGCAGATAGATGTAAAGTTTACTACATGTCTTAGATGTGGAAAAGTTATAAGCAGAGTGACATGATGCATGCTGACATTTGTGAGAAACTAATTTGAATTTGTGAAGTCATATTTTCTCTGAATACATTTCCTTTTTTATTATGCTTCTCTGTAGGTGATGGCTGAAGAGAACATCAGATATTACACTATAATTACAATCCAATACACTATAATTATATATAACATTATAGTGTGTAAACGATTACATGCGGGTGTAAGTTCAGAAGAGGTGCTTGTTGGGTTGTTTGCATATTTTTTTCCTAGGTTTTGCATGATGTCTCATAGGGATATTTTGTATACCTTATCTCTCTGCATGTGCTCATAGAGGTCGGTGTACTTCACTTCCTTGTGCTAGAGAGAGAAATAGAGAGAGAGGGGGAGGGTATGTAGACATAAACAACGTGACAGAGAAGGAGAGAGAGAGAGGAAGGGGGAGAGAGAGAAGCAAAGTCATTAGCTTGGGAATGTGGACAGGTCGTGAGAGGGTGTGAATGAAAGAGAGAGAGGATTTTTATTAAAGTGTATTTTGAAGTGTAGCAGACTGCTGTTGGATGACTGAACCGGTGGACAGTAGAGTGGACTGACTAACTTTCTGTGTGAGATTTCAGAAGATAAGAAAATTAGCACTCTACACAAAGAAAGAGAGAGAGAGAGAGAGAGTGAGGGAAGAGGAAATTGGGACGGATGGGGGGAAGAGTTAGTGACACGGAAATAAACACGAGAGAGAGGTAGAGAAAGAAAGAGGTGTAGAGAAAAGTGTCCGGAGCCAAACAGTGGATGTTCTATCTCTTTCCCTAACAGCAGTGAGGTAAGTTCTTCATTTTGCTGTTATAATGTCTGATGAACAAACTGTACATACATTCTGAATGGATATGAATGAATGCATTTGTCTGCAATAGATTACATAAGGACTCTGGACTAGGCTTTTACTTAAGGGAATGCTATAGGAATGCAAGGTAGAAAATTACTTAAATGTAAGGTAGAAAAGTACTGAAATGTAAGGTAGAAAAGTATAGAATGTTTTGAATGATGCTTGAACTTTACTTTGTTCAGTAATTTCAGGAAGGACAGACAGTGCACAGATAGAGATGTAAGAGATACTACATCACCAAAAGTATGTGGACACCCCTTCAAATTAGTAGATTCGGCTATTTCAGCCACACCCGTTGCTGACAGGTTTATAAAATCGAGCACACAGCCATGCAAACTCCATAGACAAACATTGGCAGTAGAATGGCCTTACTGAAGAGCTCAGTGACTTTCAACGTGGCACCGTCATAGGATGCCACCTTTCCAACAAGTTAGTTCGCCCTGATAGAGCTCTCTCGGTCAACTGTAAGCGCTGTTATTGTGAAGAGGAAACGTCTAGGAGCAACAACGGCTCAGCCGTGAAGTGGTAGGCCACACAAGCTCACAGAACGGGATCGCTGAGAGCTGTCCTCGGTTTCAACACTCACTACCGAGTTCCAAACTGCCTCTGGAAGCAACATCAGCACAATAACGGTTTGTCGGGAGCTTCATGAAATGGGTTTCCATGGCTGAGCAGCCTAAGATCACCATGCGCAATGCCAAGTGTCGACTGGAGTGGTGTAAAGCTCGCCGCCATTGGACTCTGGAGCAGTAGAAACGCGTTCTCTGGAGTGATGAATCACGCTTCACCATCTGGCAGTCCGACGAACTAATCTGGGTTTGGCAGATGCCAGGAGAACGCTACCTGCCCAAATGCATAGTGCCAACTGTAAAGTTTGGTGGAGGAGGAATAATGGTCTGGGGCTGTTTTTCATGGTTCGGGCTAGGCCCCTTAGTTCCAGTGAAGTGAAATCTTAACGCTACAGCATACAATGACATTCTAGACAATTCTGTGCTTCCAACTTTGTGGCAACAGTTTGGGGAAGGCCCTTTCCTGGTTCAGCATGACAATGCCCCCGTGAACAAAGCGAGGTCCATACAGAAATGGTTTGTCGAGATCGGTGTGGAAGTACTTGACTGGCCTGCACAGAGCCCTGACCTCAACCCCATCGAACACCTTTGGGTTGAATTGGAACGCCGGCTGCGAGCCAGGCCTAATCGCCCAACATCAGTGCCCGACCTCACTAATGCTCTTGTGGCTGAATGGAAGCAAGTCCCTGCACCAATGTTCCAACATCTAGTACAAAGCCTTCCCAGAAGAGTGGAGGCTGTTATAGCAGCAAAGGGGGGGACCAACTCCATATTAATGTCCATGATTTTGGAATGAGATGTTCGACGAGCAGGTGTCCACATACTTTTGGGCATGTAGTGTAGTACAACATCAGTGCTCACATAGGTCATAGATGTAAACTACAGTCGTAGCTGTTGTTGTCATGCGTGTGGCTAAAGCAGATCACATGTATGGTGTCATAAATATCTGCATCCGTATGGTCGACATAGCAAAAGTCTTGTGGTCTTTGAACAGATAATATGGAAATGCTACTGTTGTGCTTTGTACTCAAGTTTAGCACGTGCATATCAACCACCTTGTCTTCATTGTCTTTTAAACATGTCTTGCTCAAAACCACACATAGAAGCCCACAGTCATTTCTCGAAGGGACATTTTGACGAACTCAATATACTTAAACCAAATCAAAACTGTGTAGAAATGTTAATGGACCTACATTCATCGTTTCCAGCTCCTTAATAATCCCTAGACAGTCAGAGAGCATAGAAAATTCCCCAAATGATGGATAGAGGAATTTGTTTTGCTAATTTTGACCAGGGTGCTTTTTGACAACACTCATTGGTTTATTCTCCTGTCAAACTGAACTTCTAATAAACCTTTCACAACTTGTTTTTATGTCACTGAGGTTCCTTGAGCTTCTTCTGATTTAAAAAGCTACACCACTCCACTAGGCTTAGCTGTTATGACAGAATCATACAAATACCACATACACACAAAAAGGTGTGAAATCATGGTCCTCTCTCAGACTGCAAAGGGGAATGAATGAGGGCAAAGAGGAGCGTGGAGGGGACTCATTTAGGGGGATTTAAAAGCAACCCTCTGGTCTTAGACCAGTCTGAGCACTGAGAGTTACTGCGAGAGAGTTGCGGTGGTCGCCCTGTTACTGGCAGTAGGCCTACCGCTCCTTAGCTCTCACAAATACTCAGTCCTCATTCTCAGAATGAATGATTACGAATGAGTCCCAAATGGCACCCTATTCCTTACATAGTGCAGTACTTTTTTACCAGAACCCTATGGGCCCTGTTGAAACGTAGTGTCCTATATAGGGAATAGGGTGCCATTTGGGAGGCAGACAATGTTAATAAGTGATTTTACTGTAGGGAAAGAGCTAAACCGGCTACACACTGTAAAGAAATAGATAAAAGCAAACATTAGCTTTAAGTTATGAGTCTTTGGTGCGTTTTCTCAGCTCACAGTCTCTCCATTGTTTAGAGAGAGGGGTGCCGTACCCAACAGGTATGCACCTATAACTGTGTGCCTGATGTAGGCTACTAATCCATGCAAAGTTTCAACGTTTCAAAGTTTATTCGCCACGTGCGCAGGATACAACAGGTAAAACAGTAGAGTTAAATTCTTCCCTTGAGAGCTCTTTCCCAACAATGCAGTGATAATAATAATAATAATAATAATAATATAGATATAATAATATAAAATAGAATAAAACATTAAAATAAAACCATACAAGAAATACAATAAGAGTTAAAGTAACATGAGAATGCAAGTATATACAGGTAATAATAAATAATAATATGCCATTTAGCAGACGCTTTTATCCAAAGCGACTAACAGTCATGCGTGCATAAATTTTTTGTTGTTGTTGTTGTTGTGTGTATGGGTGGTCCCGGGGATCGTTACAAGCGCCGTGCTCTACCAGTTGAGCTACAGAGGACCAGGTCAGTGCCAGTACCTTATTCAATGTGCTGAGGTACTAGAGTGGTCCAGGTAGGTTTATATATAAAAAGTGACTGGTAGCAGGATATACATGTAAACAGGGCTGAAAAGTGACTGGTAGCAGGAATACACTGAGTGTAAAAAACATTAAGAACACCTTCCTAATATTGAGTTGTTCCCCTTCGTCTGGGCATGGACTCTACAAGGTGTCAAAAGTGTTCCACAGGAATGCCGGCCCATGTTGACTCCATTGCTTCCCACAGTTGTGTCAAGTTGGCTGGATGTTCATTGGGTGGTGGACCATTCTTGATACACACGGGAAACTGTTAAGTGCGAAAAACCCAGCAGCGTTGCAGTTCTAGACACAAACCAGTGCGCCTGGCACCTACTACCATACCCTGTTCAAAGGCACTTAAATATTTTGTCTTGCCCTTTCACCCTCTGAATGCCACACATACTCAATTGTCTCAAGGCTTAAAAATCCTTCTTTAACCTGTCTCCTCCCCTTCATCTACACTGATTGAAGTGGATTTAACAAGTGACATCAATAAGGGATCATAGCTTTCACCTGGATTCACCTGATCAGTCTATGTCATGGAAAGAGAAGGTGTTCATCATGTTTTTTTACACTCAGTGTATATAAATACTTATGGTAATATACTAATGGTAATATATACATGTGAACAGGAGTAATAGTGACCAGTAGCAGGATAAATAGATACTAATGGTAATGGAAATCAATGGACAGCAGTGTAATGGAGTAATACTGTACATCGAATCAATAATCCCTTTAGCAGCAACGTAGGTTGTGTCTAAGTGAGTAGAGGCCTTCGGATGGGCATAGAGTCCGTGTGGACAGTCTGTGGGAGAGGGAGAGCAGTAGTTGTTAGCGATTTAACAGTCCTATGGCCAGGGAATAGAAGCTTTTTAGGAGTCTGTTTGTCTGAGCCTTGATGCACCGGTACCACATTCCGGGCGGGAGCATGGAGAACAGTCCATGGCTCGGGTGGCTGGAGACTCTGGCAATTTTTCGGGCCTTTCTCAGACACCGCCTGGCATGAACGTCCTGGATGGCTGGGAGCTCGTACCCCAGTGATGCGCTTGGCCATCCGCACCACCCTCTGTAGGGTCTTCTGGTCGCGGGCAGTGCAGTTGCCATACCAGACGGTGGATACAACTAGTCAGGATGCTCTCAATGGTGCAGCTGTAAAGGTTCCTAAGGATCTGAGGGAGAAGAGGCATTGCCATGCCTTCTTAATGACAGTTCTGCTGTAAGAGGACCATATTAAGTCCTCAGTAATGTGGACACCGAGGAGCATGAAGCTCTTAACCCTCTCAACTGCGGCCCTGTCGATGTGGATGGGGGTCTGTGCCAGCTGGTCTGCGCATACACTGAGTACACGCCCTGGAATACTGTCTGGCCCTGTGGCCTTGCGAGTGTTGACCAGATTAAAAACCTTACTCACGTCGGCCTCGGAGAGTGATGCATGTCCCTAGACTCCTCATTCCCGGGTTGAAGTTCTCCTTAGGCACAGATCTAGGATCAGGTTACCCTCCTCAAGTCTTAACCATAAGAGGATAAACATTAAACTGACCTTAAATCAGTGTTTGAGGACACACCAGACTCCTCAGCCCCTATACATCACACTCAGAAGTTTTCTGACATACAGCCAACAGCCTCAGGCTTATGTCTCCTTGTGTTTCACTGCATCTGTGTGTGTGTGTGTGTGTATGTGTGCGCATGTACCGGTGTTTTTAGATGGAGGTGTATAAGCTGACAGTTGCTACAGGCACATCAGAGTATTCTGGCACCAATAACTACATATATGTCACCCTGGTGGGAGAGAATGGAGAGAGTGAGAGAACAATCCTGGACAACCCTGGACTGGACTTCTGTAGAGGAGCGGTGAGTAGTGCTGGGCATGTGTGCTCCAGGAGGAGGAGTACAAGGTGTGTGTGTCATTTTTAGGTAGATTAATATAAAGTGTGGGTGTCTCTCCCTCCCTAACCCCCAGGTGGATGAGTACAAGGTGTGTAGCCCGGCCCCTCTGGGTCCTCTCCTCCTGGTTCGTCTGGAGAAGCAGCGTTACTGGGTGGAGGATAACTGGTTCTGTCGCTATGTCACTGTGGAGCCACCAGGTGGTGGTACAGCCCTCACCTTCCCCTGTTACCGCTGGCTCATAGGAGACATCAAGGTGGAGATACGAGAAGGCACAGGTAATTGGTAAAGGAAAGAAGTTGCCCCTCAAGATACTGCTCTCAAGTCAGTTTGCGTTTTTCCCACTAGTGATAAAGGTTATGTTTTGGGGTGAGAAAGCTGATCCTAGATTTGGTCAAACAAAGTGTAAAGGTCAAGAAGAGGTTTGAGAAGGATGTACAGGTAACTGTCAAAATAAAGGAAACCCCAACATAAAGCGTCTTAACAGGGCGTTGGGCCAGCATGAGCCGCCAGAACTGCTTCAATGCACCTTGGCATAGATATTCGATCATTTGGTGTTTAGTTGGTGGTGGTGCAAAATGCGGTCTCAGGGGCCACTCCTAAAACTCCCATAAGTGTTCACACACACCCTTTAAACCCCCTATGATCCTTTGAGACCCCTCTTTCAAAGTCACTGAGATCTCTTCTTCTAGCCATGGTAGCCAAAATAATGGGCATCTGGCCATTTTTAAACATGACCCTAAGCATGAGGGATGTTAATTGCTTAAATAACTCAGGAACCACACCTGTGTGGAAGCACCTGCTTTCAATATAATTTGTATCCCTCATTTACTCAAGTGTTTCCTTTATTTTGGCAGTTACCTGTATGTGCGAGTTAGTCATCCCTCTTTCTCGCTCTCCCTCTCTCTCTCTCTCTCCCTCCTTTAGCGAAGAGACTCAGTGATGACACCTCTCCTCAGCTATTGGCTCACAGAAAAGCAGAACTGCAAGAGAGACAGAAGATATACAGGTCAGTAAGATTACAGAAATGTTGTTACACACACACACACACACGTATGTGCACAAGCACAGAAATACGAATACACACACGTCCCAATTCCAATCCCTCCAGAAAGAGAGCCTAGTTCTTACAGTTATGTTTGTTTATCCAGATGGGCTGCATGGGCTCCTGGGATTCCCAAGTGTATTGATGCCAAGACCGAGGCAGACCTGCATCAGGACGTACGTTTTGACAACGAGAAAAGGAGCGACTTTGAGGGCTCCTTACACTATGCGTGAGTTACACACACACTTTTCTGTGTGATGTTATTTTTACGCATTGACATTCACACATGGTGGTCACATTTCCCCTAAATCTAATGTAAAATGTCCCTCACTTGCTCAGACATACAGTACCAGTCAAAAGTTTGGACACACCTACTCATTCAAGGGTTTTTCTTTATTTTTACATTGTAGAATAATAGTGAAGACATCAAAACTATGAAATAACATATATGGAATCATGTAGTAACCAAAAAAGTGTTTAAAAAAATAGAAATATATTTTATATTTGAGATTCTTCAAATAGTCACCCTTTGCCTTGATGACAGCTTTGCACACTCCTCTCCTCTCCTCTCCCAGTATTCTAGAGCTGTCTCTGAAGAAACTAGCCATCAGGTTTGGAAAGTCATGGAACGATCTGGAGGACTTTAAACGATGCTTCTGGAAACTCAAAAGCCCGATAGCTGGTAGAGTACAATGAAACAAATATACAATATTTAGATTCAGTGTTTTAGCCCTCCCTCCCATCACTGCATCAGTGCTATTGGTTGTAGAATACAGGCCAACACTTTTCATTGCTGTCCCTTCCTATTCATAATCATAGACATTGAGGAAGTGAGACCTCAGAGTAATGCAACAACAGTTTTCACCTAATTTAATCAGTGTTTCATCTACTGTTTCACATTGCAATACATGTTCATATAACGTAATTCAGTCAGTTTTTAATATTTTAAATCATTGATTAAATAATTATTTAATATATGGTCAATTAGTTTTCCCACATTACATTTAAGACTTCTCTATATTTACTCTCTCAGTCCCATTATACAGTATATCATATATTACCATTTCTTGTATTGCTTTGGTGTAATTTTCACAAGTATGTTGTACATTTTCACAACTCTTAGTCCAAAACTCAAAACACATTATCAAAAAGGCAGTTGTTTCAAAACTAAGCACATTTTCAATTCACTAAGTACAACACACAAAATCATACAGTCACTTTTTCACCAAACTTAATCAGTGTTTCATCTACTGTTTCACATTGCAATACATGTTCATATAAAGTAATTGCCTTTCACATTGCAATGCTCACATTACTTTTGATATGATTGTCTTCTCTTTTGTTAAAATACATTTTACTATTACTTAATCCGACTGCTCTTAATTGATGATCACTTAAACGTTTGGTAAACCTATAGATTCTACACGTAAACTGGTTTGTCTACTACAGATTTTGAGAACTAATTCAAATATACAGTATGTCTGTAAAGTATAAACATAAAAAGTATACATACTCAAATGTACTACTATGATGATTACTTATGATTTTACTTCTAGTAAATTTTTAAAAAATCTGATATTGACAAGATCAGAGATGTACTGTATGTAACAAATCAAATCAAGGTTTATTGGCCGCGTACAGATTAGCAGATGTTACAGCAGGTGCAGCGAAATGCTTGTGTTTCTAGCTCCTACACTGCAGTAATACAATATCAATACAATACCAATAATCCAGAAAGTCCAAAATAAGAAATGCATCCCCTATACACTAAACATGTTTCAAGTACATACGTACAATACAATACTGTAAAATACAATACACAATTACAATACAGGTGGAAGATGTACGATTGCCATCCCCATGAGCGTACCACCCTCCTTCAGGCCATGGATGAGGCATGCAATGATGTCAATCCAGACCTGTCAGGCTTGGATTCGCCATGCCAAAAGGTTTTTCCCCAGGTGCATGAACAATTAGGATATTCACTGCGATTTTGATGAGAGCCTATTTCCAAATGCTCAACACAGGCTTGATGCAAACTAGTGCTGCTAAACATAAGGTTTCTTTCATTTCTTTCATTTGATTACATTGTGAAAGATGTTTGCAATGATCACACCTTTGATCACGCATGGGATAGAAATTATGGACATTTTATGTTCAGTCAATTTTAATGGGTAGTGTAAGTGTATTGCCTAATATGAAAACAGTGTAGTGCACAGTCATGTACAGTACTGCAGCATACTACATTCAAAGGGCAATTATGAAACATGTATTTTAAATGTTTTGCTATTGGATTAACTGGTTGTTAAAATAACTAAACTGAGAAGATATCATTATGTTGTGTTTTGGTGATTAAACCAATGTACTCATTATTTTTCACAGTAAACTTAGATTTTGTATCAATGGTTGTGTGATGAAAGATGTCTACAAACAAAATTAATGCACAATGAAAGGTTTTGAATGTAAGACTGGCAGCATTACAAGTGTTACCAGTTCGGAGTTTTGAAAATTCACCACATACTTGTGAAAATAGTACCAAAGCGATAAAAAAAACTGTAATATAGATTATTATATTAAGAATTGATTATTGATACATTCAGACAGTACTTTTTTCATTATGTGGTTGATTGATTGATTGATTATCCCTATGGTTCCAGAGTACTGTATGGAGCACTGGAAGGAGGATTGGTTCTTTGGGTACCAGTGTCTGAATGGTTCAAACCCCCGCATGATCCAGCGCTGCAAGGAGCTTCCAGGAAACTTCCCAGTCTCTGGAGACATGGTGCAGGGGTCGTTGGCACCCAGGACCACCCTGGACAAGGAGCTCAAGGTGGGGCCCCACTATCTATCTATCTATCTATCTATCTGACCACCCTGGGGTCCCTCTCTCTGTCCTTCTGTCTGCGTACCAAAATGGCACCCTATTTCCAAAATAGTGCACTACTTTTGATCAGAGCCTATTCTGTCCCACCCCAAAAAAACTATTTAAAAAACAGTTACGTCTCCAGATTTAGGACATATGTTCTAATTCAATCCAAGACAATAACAAACATATAAGTTAATATAGTACAAAGTAATTGTTTATACACCAGTTCCAAACCCTGATTCCTAAACTTCATGTTTGAAAATAAAGCAATTAATATATTTTTTTACACTTTTATTTCAATATAACATTTTGAGTTGTTCTATTATTACATTGAAAGATACTGATCTAATTATTTGTTTTGGTTATTTTTACACATCTTTTGATGTCACTACCAAAACACACACTTTAAAAGACTGTAGAATTAAGGTGCCTTAAACTACAACCCTACAAATATCACCAGGTGATGGGATTGCACCCATCTCCAGCATGACAACATGGTGAGTAGTCTGTCTGCAAACATTTTGGAGAAAATGAGTGAGCAAGTTGGTAAATCTTTATGTCTTTTTAAGTGTCACTACCGAACGCTAATATATCAAGAAATATGACAAGTACGATTTTAGGACTAAAATATATGTTTTGCTGGGATGTAAATATGTCATAATGAAAGCTAGCCAGCCAGCCATTTGTTAGCTATGGAGATTCTTTAAAGTCCAAAATAAGTCAAAATTGTCCAAATCGAAAACGGTCACAACCGAAACAATTAACACCATAGAGATGTATAGAGGTCTCATCTTTGTATCTGTGCCATTATGGCGTCTGTGACAGCACGGGCAGCACCATTGAGGCCATCTCCAATTTAAAGATGCATGCGCCATGCTCTACCACCTGAGCTACAGAGGACCACCCTGTGAGTAGTGGACAAGTGCACACTTCAGGAAAAAGTGTAGAGTATTGAGATGCATAGCCAGCAGGAGGGGCTCCAACCTTTCAAGAGCCCAAACATTAACATCTATTTGGCCAAAACATAGACATCTATAATATGCTATATTGTACTGTACTCTACTGTACCGTACCCTGCTCTACTGTTCTTTACTGTACTCTACGATACTGTGCTCTACTGCACTGTACTATACTCAAGTTGACTTGCGTTTCTTACAATTTAAGAAAGGGCCCATAGACTCTTGATCTAGTGGTCTTGGTCTTGAGACCACATAAATCCGGTCTTTTATTAACTTGTTATGGTCTCAACTCACTGGGTCTGGATCTTGGGACCAATGTCCTGGTATAAATCTTGGTCTTGGCACCTGGATTTGACGTCAGTCTGGTTTACAATAGGCAACCCAATTTGAAGAAGACAACGCTCTCTGATCATTGGCTGATCAGTCCCAACACATAGGAATCCCCACCCAGTTGACTACCATTAATCTTGGGGTGACGGGGGGAGCGAGTTTGCAAAATGCTATCATATCACTCAATTACACCATTTATAAAATGGTCATATATATATATATATTGGATCATTTTGTCAATTTGCGCTTTTTTTTTGCTAGTCTATATTTTAAATATATATATATATATATTTAAAATATAGACTAGCAAAAAAAAAGCGCAAATTGACAAAATGATCCAATGGATTATGATATTTTAGTGGACACAAGGCTGTTTGGCTCACCTCAGTCCAAAGAGGAATAACTTTGCAGCTGTTTCTGATTAATAAACATTGCCATGCTGGTGGGTGGTAACATTTAAATAAAACCCAGCCCTGAAACGAAATGTACGCTGAAAATAGTTTATGTCATGTCATAGGAAAAGACACCGCATTCACATGGATTTTCACCAAGTGGGCAGTTCAGATGTCACTTCAAGCCCAAATATACTGTATCATACTTTGACTAAAACGATGACTTATTGACTTAAATCATTGTGCAACATCATGGGTAAGCTCTGGCCATCGTCTTTGAGCTCTAAAAAGTGGATTTCTACTGGTGTGGGCGTTTAAATGGTGGAAGACTTCAATGGCAATTTCTATGCCAAAACAAGTTATTTCCATCTAGAGTCCTCTATTCATCTCTATGATAGACACTTGACAACAAAACGCCTGTTATTTTGCCAAAATAAAGATAGGTAAAGGGATAATTTAAACATCTAACAGCATAACTAATTACATGCTAAAGTAATTCAATCAATCAACAAGTTTCAGATTCATACAATCAACATTTAACATTTTACAGAGAACAATTCAAAATTCAATTGAAAGGTTTTGAAAATCAGATTAAAAATAATGTTTTTTGGTATTTTGTTAATTTGGTATGCAAATAACATTTATAAGCCCGCTTGGAGTTCTCTTTTTATTGCAACTTTTTCACTATGTTTCAGTAGTGACAAAGTTAGTGGTGTGGTAAGGGATTCAGGTAAATATTTCAAATATGCAATACAGACAAAGTGTGCTGAAAGTTTGGGAGAAATAGGATACAAATGTAAAACAAATGCCAACCCCCAATTTACACCACTTCTGTAGAACAAGTCATATACTGCTTGCACTACTTTTGACCAGAGCCCTACGGTGGAACAGCATGTTTATGATGTGGGTAAGTAGGCAAATACTATCCTAATCCACCAGAAAAGACAGAACAAATATTATGGTTAATCTCAAATATACTCATTGATAAAAAAATACATTATAAAAAAATACAAATAAAATAACTGTATAATCTTTGTAAATTATATCATAAATAGGACAGGTGGAGTTATGTCACACATACAGTTAACAAAAATATATGGAAATATCTGCTCTATCCAAAATTACAACCAACTGATTCCGCAAAAAAGGAGGTGGCAAGTGGAAAGGGGAGAAGGTAAGGAACTTATTTATAAATACCTTATTTACATAAGTATTCAGACCCTTTGCTATGAGACTCGAAATTGAGCTCAGGTGCATCCTGTTTCCATTGATCAACCTTGAGATGTTTCTACAACTTGGAGTCCACCTGTGGTAAACTCAAATGATTGGACATGATTTGGAAAGGCACACACCTGTCTATATAAGGTCCCACAGTTGACAGTGCATGTCAGAGCAAAAACCAAGCCATGGGGTCGAAGGAATTGTCCGTAGAGCTCCGAGACAGGATTGTGTCGAGGCACCAATCAGGGGAAGGGTACCAAAACATGTCTGGAGCATTGAAGGTCCCAAGAACACAGTGGCCTCCATCATTCTTAAATGGAAGAAGTTTGGAACCACCAAGACTCTTCCTAGAGCTGGCCGCCCGGCCAAACTGAGCAATCGGGGGAGAAGGGTCTTGGTCAGGGAGGTGACCAAGAACCCGATGGTCAATCTGACTGAGCTCTGGAGTTCCTCTGTGGAGATGGGAGAAACTTCCAGAAGGACAACCATCTCTGCAGGACTCTACCAAATCAGGCCTTTAAGGTAGAGTGGCCAGACGGAAGCCACTCCTCAGTAAAAAGGCACATGACAGCCCGCTTGGAGTTTGCCAAAAAGGCACCTAAAGCCCATCAGACCATGAGAAACAAGATTCTTTGGTCTGATGAAACCAAGATTGAACTCTATGGCCTGAATGCCAAGCGTCACGTCTGGAGGAAACCTGGCACCATCCCTACAGTGAAGCATGGTGGTGGCAGCATAATGCTGTGGGGATGTTTTTCAGCGGCAGGGACTGGGAGACTAGTCAGGATTGAGGGAAAGATGAACGGAGCAAAGTACAGAGAGATCCTTGATGAAAACCTGCTCCAGAGTGCTCAGGACCTCAGACTGGGGCGAAGGTTCACCTTCCAACAGGAAAACGACCCTAAGCACACAGCCAAGACAACGCCGGAGAGGTTTTGGGACAAGTCTCTGAATGTCCTTGAGGGGCCCAGCCAGAGCCCAGACTTGAACCCGATCGAACATCTCTGGAGAGACCTGAAAATAGCTGTGCAGCAATGCTCCCCATCCAACCTGACAGAGCTTGAGAGGATCTGCAGAGAAGAATGGGAGAAACTCCCCAAATACAGGTGTGCCAAGCTTGTAGTGTCATACCCAAGAAGACTCGACGCTGTAATCACTGCCAAAGGTGCTTCAACAAAGTACTGAGTGAAGGGTATGAATACTTACGTAAATGTGATATTTCAGTTTTTTTTTTTTTTATAAATGTGCAAAACGTTCTAAAAAACGATTTCTGCTTTGTCATTAAGGGGTAATGTGTGTAGATTGATGAGGGAAAATTTTGTTTTAATCAATTTTAGAATAAGGCTGTAACGTAACAAAATGTGGAAAAAGTCAAGGGGTCTGAATACTTTCTGAAGGCACTATATGGGGGATACAAGCATCCCAGCTCTGCAGATTTTGCTGCGAATAGACAGAATAATTAAATCACTTGTTTTGGTACTGCCCATATGTAGCTTGTTTTTGGTCGCAGCTTCAGGAATGGTTGAAAAATTGCTACATTTACTTGGAGCGAACATGCAAATAGCACTGCTGGATGATTTGAAAAGTCATAGTCAATCGATCAATAATATAATAATACTCTTAGCAAAGGTGTTTATCTTTAATTTACAATCTGTAGAAACTATGAGAATAGAAAGGTTCAGAACTTTTGTGAAACATCACAGCACAGTAGAAAAATATATGGCAGCTAGAAATCAAAACTGGATGGTCTTCAGAGATAGATGTGAGGGGTTGAGAGTAGCTGAAGGCTGGGACTAAAAACAAACAAAAGATAACTAATGTAAAATATACTGTCCGTGAAATGTATGTACTATGTATAAGCTAGAAGTGGAAGCTTAAGTATTGTTGTCCATTAGTTTACTCCAATTAGGGGAGGGGTGGTAGGGTAAGGGGAAAATGATAAAGAACGAAAATGTATTTCATTAGTTTATTCCAATTAGGGGAGGGTTGGCAGGGTTAGGGGAAAATAATATATATATTTACAAAAAATATATATGGGATTTGGAAGTGATGCAGACAATTACATTGATAGAAGCCACAATCTATCTGCAATAAAGCTGATCTACCCCCTAAAAGAAATACTATCCTAACCCTAGCCTCAGCTGCCTCTACAGATTTTCTGCTCTCCTCCCTTCATCTCTAGGCTGGTAACATCTACTTGATTGACTATGCCATTATGGATGGTGTTCCCACAAATGTAATCAGGGGGAAACCACAGTACATCGCTGCACCTCTGTGTCTACTATATGAACACCCTGACCTGGGACTCATACCCATTGCCATACAGGTAGGACTGGACACACATACACACAGACAGACACACACAACACAACACACACTTTATTCATCCCTTCTCTTCTCCAGCTAGGACAGACTCCTGGCTTCGACACACCCATTTTCCTGCCTAATGACCCGCCCCTGGCCTGGCTACTGGCTAAGATCTGGGTCCGTCACTCAGAGTTTCAGGTGTTCCAGTTGCTGTCACACCTGTTGAGAACTCACCTGTTGGTAGAAGTGTTCTGTGTGGCTACATTACGTCAACTTCCCGCTGTACACCCTGTATATAAGGTAGGGGTGTATGTGCGTGTGTGTGTTTGTGTGTGTGTGTGTGTGTGTGTGCGTGTGTGCGTGTGTTGCTGTCTCATCCCTCTCTCTGTCTCTAGCTCCTGACTCCCCACCTGCGCTACACTCTGGAGATCAACTGCAGGGGACGCACTCAGCTTGTCTCTGCTGACGGCATCTTCAAAAGGGTCAGTTCGCTATTCTCTTTCATTGAGGGCTCATTTTCCCCTTTCATGTTTTGTCACCTTTTTTTTTTCTTCGAATGTGCGAAATGTCATAGGGACACAGATAGAAGGACAGCTTTGAAAGTGGTGGACAAGTGGTTCGATTTCCCACCATTGTGGTCTAAGCTGACAGCATCATCCTGCTCTCTTCCTCCAGGTGGTGTCTACAGGAGGGGAGGGTCTGCTCGTCCTGTCCCAGAGAGAGTACAAGGTCCTGACCTACCGCTCTCTCCAGCCCTGCTGGGACTTCCAACAGCGCGGCGCCACCACGCTCAAAGACTACTTCTACAGGGAGCACAGCCTCATGCTGTGGGACGCCATACACAGGTTTTTACTTCTTGCTTTACTCCTATGTGGCTGTGGTCAAAATGGCATCTTATTCCCTATGGGTCCTGGTCAAAAGTAGTGCACTAAATAGGGAATAAGGTGTAGAGCCACCAAGCTCAGAGACTACTTCTACATGGAACACGGTCTGATGCTGTGGTACGCAATACACAGGTACAATACCCGTGTGACCACTTCTTTATGACCACAGAGACATTGTTTATTAGGTTGTAAGAGGAAAGCAAGGAGGGGACATGCTATTAGGCCTGAAATATGGACATGCTGAAATTCACATTGAGAAAATAGTATTATGTCCTTTAATTAGCCTACTCTTATTCTCCCTCTATTTCTACCTCACTGTTTGTTTCCCTCCATCTTCCCATCCCCCCTCTCGCTCTCTCTTTTCTCTCTCTCCATAGTTTCGTCTCAGGGATGATATCTGTGTACTACCATTGTGACAGTGATGTGGTGGAGGACTCGGAGTTACAGACCTGGATAAAGGACATCGCTGAGGAGGGCTTTGTCGATGTTCCCAAATTTGGCTTGTCCAACGAACTAAAAAACAAAGCAGAGCTGGTCACCTTGCTGAGTGTAGCCATCTTCACAAGCACAGCACAGCACGCAGCCACCAACAATGGACAGGTATTTCACAAACACACACACCAGGCACGCGAGCAAGCAAGCAAGCACACATGCACATTCACACGAACGCACACTTCTATTAACTTACTCCTCTCTCTTTAACGTAGTTTGACTGGTGTGCTTGGGTACCCAACACCCCGTGCACCATGCGTCACCCCATGCCAACCGACAAGGACGCTGTTACCATGGAGATGATAATGGACAGCCTGCCTGATGTCAGCCAAACATGTTTGGAGATGGCGATCACATGGCACCTGGGGCGGCCACAACCTGATGCAGTAAGTTAAAGGGTTACGCTAACGCTAGCTGATCCCATAGAATCCCAGTCAAACTTGGGAGTAGTTACACATATTTTTTTTAATGGGGGTGGTACCACCTCAACATACATTTGTTTCCATTTCAAAATGCTTTCTCCCGTTTGCTCCTACTGAATGAAACCCTTGTCTCCCACCTCCTTTCATTGTCTTTCTCTCCCTTCCCCTATCCCCCTCTCTTCTCCAGGTCCCAATGGGTCAGTATCCAGAGCAGTACTTCACTGAGCCCCAGGCCCAGGAGGTGATTGACAGGTTCAGACAGGAACTGAAGGATATAGAGGAACACATCCTGAGCCAGAACCAGGGACTGGAGCTACCTTACCTCTTCCTCCTGCCCAGCCGCATCGAGAACAGCATTACTATCTAGATTAGACCCCAATGTCTTTACATTATTATTTTTCTACTTACTGAGGAGCAGGGCCAGACTACCGCATTTGGGGCCCAGGGGCCCCGGGGAGGAGCATCCCACTAGGCACAGACGTCAGTTCAACATCAAGTCATTGGATTTAGGTTAAAAGTTGGGTGAAAAAAAGACGAAATGCCCTTACATTGATCGCTTTTTGCAAATCCAATTAGTTTTCCATGTCATCACATTGATTTTTTTGGGTTGAAATTATGTGGAAACAACGTTGATTCAACCAGTTTTTGCCCAGTGGATAGGCCATCAACTATAGTTCTCCAGCAAACTATGCCTTAACCCTTATCTCAGTTAACCCAGAACTAAAATCCAGACCCTGCACCAGGATAAAGTGACTAAGGGGGCAGTTGAAATCGGCGAGGGGGAAACATTTTGGGGGGTTCTTGCATTGGAATTATATTGAATTCTGCTTATATAATCACGCTATACCACAGTAAACATAAAGTTCAAATGCTGAGGCTCTGAGATCTTTGAGTGCTTTTGAAATCTGTAGCCTATCTCTGCTGCGCTGTATCAGCACAATGGACGGCGCCCTACAGCTAAGCAGTTTTGGTAATGAATATAGGCTACAAGATAGATAGGGCAATTCACCTATTACAAACAGCCTATGTGAATACAGCCTTACACACAGCTGTCTCACCAAAATAATGCAAACCAGTTATTCATGCATGCAAACATAAATACTGAATAGTAGTTTGGCTTAGAATACAGACATAACTGTGAATGCGAAAGAATGGAACAGAACAAAACAGCGGTACCAACTAGTAGGCCTGGTAAACAAAATATCAGATTGATAAAGGCATGACACAATCTATATTTAGGCTAGTTACATTAACAGTAAACAAAAAGCGAATGGATATCCAAATAACCAAAACATAGCCTACAGTGATATCCAGCCATGCACAGCTGTCTTGCCAAATAAATAGGCCTATAGGCCTGCTTCAAACATGGAAAACCATGCCGCTCGCTCATGAGTTCAGCAACACATTGTGATATGGCACAATACACTTCTGTGAATCAAATTCGATCCCAGTAATCAATTAAGCAATGACAGCCTAACATAAACACGTTTCCAATACGTACAGTTCCATATACAGCAACGAAAAGCAATAGGATACCAAGAAATGCTACATTCTATTATGGTTATCTATTTCTATGATGACACATACCCAGTGGTGTAAAGTACTTAGTAAAAATACTTTAAAGTACTACTTAAGTAGTTTTTTGGGGTATCTGTACTTTACTTTACTATTTTTGCCAACTTTTACTTTTACTTCACTACACCTAAAGAAAATAATGTACAGTTGAAGTCAGAAGTTTACATACACTTAGGTTGGAGTCATTAAAACTCGTTTTTCAACCGCTCCACAAATTTCTTGTTAACAAACTATAGTTTTGGCAAGTCGGTTAGGACATCTACTTTGTGCATGACACAAGTAATTTTTCCAACAATTGTTTACAGACAGATTATTTCACTTATAATTCACTGTATTACAATTCCAGTGGGTCAGAAGTTTACATACACTAAGTTGACTGTGCCTTTAAACAGCTTGGAAAATTCCAGAAAATGATGTCATGGCTTTAGAAGCTTCTGATTGACATAATTTGAGTCAATTGGAGGGGTACCTGTGGATGTATTTCAAGGCCTACCTTCAAACTCAGTGCCTCTTTGCTTGACATCATGGGAAAATCAAAAGAAATCAGCAAAGACCTCAGAAGAAAAATGGTAGACCTCCACAAGTCTGGTTCATCCTTGGGAGCAATTTCCAAACACCTGAAGGTACCACGTTCATCTGTACAAACAATAGTACGCAAGTATAAACACCATGGGACCACGCAGCCGTCATACCGCTCAGGAAGGAGACGCGTTCTGTCTCCTAGAGATGAACGTACTTTGGTGCGAAAAGTGCAAATCAATCCCAGAACAACAGCAAAGGACCTTGTGAAGATGCTGGAGGAAACAGGTACAAAAGTATCTATATCCACAGTAAAACGAGTCCTATATCGACATAACCTGAAAGGCAGCTCAGCAAGGAAGAAGCCACTGCTCCAAAACTGCCATAAAAAAGCCAGACTACGGTTTGCAACTGCACATGGGGACAAAGATCGTACTTTTTGGAGAAATGTCCTCTGGTCTGATGAAACAAAAATATAACTATTTTGCCATAATGACCATCGTTATGTTTGGAGGAAAAAGGGGAAGGCTTGCAAGCCAAAGAACACAATCCCAACCGTGAAGCACAGGGGTAGCAGCATCATGCTGTGGGGGTGCTTTGCTGCATGAGGGACTGGTGCACTTCACAAAATAGATGGCATCATGAAGACGGAAAATTATGTGGATATATTGAAGCAACATCTCAAGACATCAGTCAGGAAGTTAAAGCTTGGTCGCAAATGGGTCTTCCAAATGGACAAAGACCCCAAGCATACTTCGAAAGTTTTGGCAAAATGGCTTAAGGACAACAAAGTCAAGGTATTGGAGTGGCCATCACAAAGCCATGACCTCAATCCTATAGAAAATGTGTGGGCAGAACTGAAAAAGCGTGTGCGAGCAAGGAGGCCTACAAACCTGACTCAGTTAAACCAGCTCTGTCAGGAAGAATGGACCAAAATTCACCCAACTTATTGTGGGAAGCTTGTGGAAGGCTACCCGAAACGTTTGACCCAAGTTAAACAATTTAAAGGCAATGCTACCAAATACTAATTGAGTGCATGTAAACTTCTGACCCACTGGGAATGTGATGAAATAAATAAAAGCTGAAATAAATAATTATCTCTACTATTATTAAGATATTTCACATTCTTAAAATAAAGTGGTGACCTTAACTGGCCTAAGACAGGGAATTTTTACTAGGATTAAATGTCAGAAATTGTGAAAAACTGAGTTTAAATGTATTTGGCTAAGGTGTATGTAAACTTCCGACTTCAACTGTACTTTTTACTCCATACATTTTCCCTGACACCCAGAAGTACTCATTACATTTTGACAGGAAAATGGTCCAATTCACACACTTATCAAGAGAACATCCCTGGTCATCCCTATCTGATCTGGCGAACTCACTAAACACAAATGCTTCATTTGTAAATTATGTCTGAGTGTTGTCTGTGCCGTCTGGTTTGCTTAAAACAATACTTTTGAAATGGTTTATACTTTTACTTTTGATACTTAAGTACATTTTAGCAATTCCATTTACTTGTAATACTTAAGTATATTTAAAACCAAATACTTTTAGACTTTTACTCAAGTATTTTACTGGGTGATTTTCACTTTTACTTGAGTCATTTTCTATTAAGGTATCGTTACTTTTACTCAAGTATGACAATTGAGTACTTTTTCCGCCACTGCACATACCGATAGGTAGCTACACCCAGTGGCGTCATTTGGGTTCTTGCATTGTAATTATATTGAATTATTCTCATTTCACGCTATACCACAATAAACATAAAAGTTCAACAACAACAAAATTGACCAAGCAGTGACAGGTTCAATGGCACGAAATCTCGCTGCGCTCTATCAGTACCATGGACAGCGCCCTAGATACTAAAGCAAGATTTTGATAAAAAATAAACTAGATTGTTTCAATCTTACCTTTTCAAATTAGTTTCAGCTTCCTTGATGCTCTGTGGAACTTCCTGAGTAATCGATCATTCCATTCTCCCCGAAATCATCTTGTATGATCCCCTCAAATGCCAGTTGGATTAGTTTAGCTTTCTTCGGGTGTAGCATGCTTCTTCTGAGTTTACTGAACACGTTTGTCAAAGTGAAAAATGAGTTCTCGCATGTAGCTGTGGACGCCCCAAAAGTCAGTACATGTTTTAGTGTAGTAAGCACGGTCGGCATAGTGGAGAGAGGCCCAGAGAATCGTTGCAGGATATCAATTGGGGTCCATTTGTTCTCATTGGAGCCAGAGCAGGCGATTTGAGTCTTCAAAAACTGGCGAGCGACACTAAACTCAGCTTCCACCAAATCTGTTTTGCTTAGATCCAGCAGTGGTTTCACCTTTTTCACACTCTCTAGGTCAAGGACACACAGGGCCTCCACCAGTTGGCTGTTGCGTTTGCTGAATCGTTCTGACATTTCACCAATGACAGTATCCAGTTGCGCAACTATGGGGCAAAACAGAAGGGGGTGGCTTAGATTGTTGACAACATGTAGGCTTAGCTATATTTACTCTCCAATGTTTCTTGAAAAATGTATACATTTTCACAATGAGCACTTGTTGTCTCTCATATACATCCTTACAGTTGTTGGTTAGCTAGCACATTTTAGCCATATTAGCATTGACATGAAATCAGTCAAAACACCTCAAAACAAGACATGGTATCAAAACGAAATGAGCTGAAACGAGCCAATTACGATTCCCCACATGGCAGTTTCTTGGCATTCTTGCTAGCAATCTGGACAAGACATCCAGAATCACAACGTGCTGACTTCTGTCCCATGGAAGCGCGCACATCGTTTCCATGATGTTGTCAGCTAACCCATCTATTTGTTTGGAGGCTGGAGAAGACTGAGGATTCTGTGCACCATGGTGGCTGTACATTTAAAGCCGGGATCCGTCACCGCCTTCAGTAGCCCTGTAGCCTCGCGTCTTACTTCTGTGTTGTAGGAAGGCGTGAGTTTTCCCCCGCTTTTTAAGGAAACCCAAAGGAGTCACACCTAACCACCCAATGGCTTTCCATAGACCCCCTACACACCGCGTTGCGCTCTGTCCATTGTGCTGACACAGCACAGCGGATATATATTTTTTGCGCCACCTGTCACTCAATCATTTTATATAGTAAAATAAAACTAAAACGGATGGTGCTAAAGTTTGAACTGAGGGGGCTAAATCCCATAGCGGAGCCGGCCCCGTTAAAATCTTGCATAACTTGGTCAGATTTATGTTTACATAATATATCCACGAAAGATTACATAACTCTAACCCTTAGGCCTATCATTTATGGAGTATGGGGTGCATGCCAATAGTCTGCAGTGGCTTCCTCTCCCTTGACCTCAACGTGTTGGATGCACACCAATAGGCTCTCCTCATCCCAACTGATCTACTGTATAGTTAGAATAGAAGTCAACAAAGATTGGTCGATACAAGAAAATATACTGTAATTAATTACTGTACTATTTACAATAATGTAATAAGATGTGTTCTGTAACTAGGCCTTCATACTTTTTTCTATAGATTTATATAATATGCTTGTAGTTTACTGTAAACGTTGTACTTTTATTGAAACTATTTCATACAGTGACACACATGATCCGAGTAGGCTACTACTGCCTACATCACATTCCAGATATTGGAGTCAAAGTCTTTGCAATAAAGAAACTCATCGAATGAAATTCTTTACAATCACATTTTATAACATGAGAAAACAGTATCATGGCCGACCAGAAGTCGCCCAAATTGACATTTGATATAGCCTAACAGTTGGTCCATGGAAAGAACAGACTCTGTCCAATAAGGCACACTAGATTAGAATCGAACATTTTTAGAAGCACTAAAACACACAAAGAACAGACTCTGCCGAATAAGGCACACTAGATTCGGAAATAAGTTAAATGGGTTTCAAAGACAAACGTATTTTCACGATTTCATTTATATCATCACAATAAATAAATCAAAGCACGTTTTTGGCCTCATTCAATTTTTACGCGATAAAGTAGAATCCTTTTGAAAAATAATGTTAAAAGTAGGCTCTCATTTATATTCCTAAAACATACATTGAAAATGATACTGTTGCTGCTTCCTGTTGTCATCGTTTTTTTATTTATAGCCAAGTGTCAAAACACCGGTTTTAAATGTCCAAATTAATAATCAATATGCTGAAATAGGTTGTGATATTTAATACCAAAGATAAAAAGTCCTCCCTACACATAGGCCTACAAGTCACACGTGTACTGATGTATCAAATACTTATGTCATGCAATAAAATGCAAATGAATTACTTAAAAATCATACAATGTGATTTTCTGGATTTTTGTTTTAGATTCCGTCTCTCACAGTTGAAGTGTACCTATGATAAAAATTACAGACCTCTACATGCTTTGTAAGTAGGAAAACCTGCAAAATTTGGTCAATAACAAAAGTTTCTCAATACTTTGTTATATACCCTTTGTTGGCAATGACACAGGTCAAACGTTTTCTGTAAGTCTTCACAAGGTTTCACACACTGTTGCTGGTATTTTGGCCCATTCCTCCATGCAGATCTCCTCTAGAGCAGTGATGTTTTGGGGCTGTCGCTGGGCAACACGGACTTTCAACTCCCTCCAAAGATTTTCTATGGGGTTGAGATCTGGAGACTGGCTAGGCCACTCCAGGACCTTGAAATGCTTCTTACGAAGCCACTCCTTCGTTGCCGGGCGGTGTGTTTGGGATAATTGTCATGCTGAAAGACCCAGCCACGTTTCATCTTCAATGCCCTTGCTGATGGAAGGAGGTTTTCACTCAAAATCTCACGATACATGGCCCCATTCATTCTTTCCTTTACACGGATCAGTCGTCCTGGTCCCTTTGCAGAAAAACAGCCCCAAAGCATGATGTTTCCACCCCCATGCTTCACAGTAGGTATGGTGTTCTTTGGATGCAACTCAGCATTCTTTGTCCTCCAAACACGACGAGTTGAGTTTTTACCAAAAAGTTCTATTTTGGTTTCATCTGACCATATGACATTCTCCCAATCCTCTTCTTGATCATCCAAATGCACTCTAGCAAACTTCAGACGGGCCTGGACATGTACTGGCTTAAGCAGGGGGACACATCTGGCACTGCAGGATTTGAGTCCCTGGCGGCGTAGTGTGTTACTGATGGTAGGCTTTGTTACTTTGGTCCCAGCTCTCTGCAGGTCATTCACTAGGTCCCCCCGTGTGGTTCTGGGATTTTTGCTCACCGTTCTTGTGATCCTTTTGACCCCACGGGGTGAGATCTTGCGTGGAGCCCCAGATCGAGGGAGATTATCAGTGGTCTTGTATGTCTTCCATTTCCTAATAATTGCTCCCACAGTTGATTTCTTCAAACCAAGCTGCTTACCTATTGCAGATTCAGTCTTCCCAGCCTGGTGCAGGTCTACAATTTTGTTTCTGGTGTCCTTTGACAGCTCTTTGGTCATGGCCATAGTGGAGTTTGGAGTGTGACTGTTTGAGGTTGTGGACAGGTGTCTTTTATACTGATAACAAGTTCAAACAGGTGCCATTAATACAGGTAACGAGTGGAGGACAGAGGAACCTCTTAAAGAAGAAGTTACAGGTCTGTGAGAGCCAGAAATCTTGCTTGTTTGTAGGTGACCAAATACTTATTTTCCACCATAATTTGCAAATAAATTCATTAAAAATCCTACAATGTGATTTTCTGGATTTTTTTCCTTCAATTTGTCTGTCATAGTTGACGTGTACCTATGATGAAAATTACAGGCCTCTCTCATCTTTTTAAGTGGGAGATCTTGCACAATTGGTGGCTGACTAAATACTTTTTTCCCCCACTGTATCTTCAATCTGTTTAGCCATGCCTGGCCAGAACAGAACGTCCCTTGGTCGTTCCTTACATTCTGTGATGCGTGATTTGAAGGAGTCAGGTGCAGGAGGGTAAATCACAGAATACAGAGTTTATTCCATAATACAGCGTTACGCAGAATAGCGTCAACCAGTCCAGGCGCACTGGAACAAAACAGGCACATGGGGAAAATATACCCCAGCAATACAAAATACACTGAGCTCAACCGAGCTACTACTCCTCACAATAAACAATCACCCACAAGGACAAGGGGGGCAGAGGGAGCACTTATACACATACTAATGAGGGGATATGAACCAGGTGTGTGTAATAGACAAGACCAAACAAATGGAATGATGAGATATGGAGCGGCAGTGGCTAGAAGGCCGGTGACGACGAACGCCGAAGCCTGCCTGAACAAGAAGAGGAGGCAGCTTCGGAGGAAGTCGTGACACATTTTACGATTCCCATGTGTGCTTCATGGATTTTTTTTGCCTTCATTTATTCTCTCATTTTCTGAAGAACAACAAGTTTTGAACTTTTGAGCAGCAGTCCATCTGAGTATGTCAAGTCCTCTCTGAAGGTCTAGTAGTGCTGTATTTTCTTTGCAACTTTCCCTCTCGTGTCTGGCCATCCTTTTTTAACTGTTTCTGTTACCAGTCTTAACTCTTCATCTTCTGCTGTTGCTGTTTTGAATTGCTGCAGTTTCTCTTCTGAAACAGGAAGTTGATGAGCGATGTAGGTTACATCTAGCTCACCATCCAGCAATTTCTCTCTCTGTTCCTTCAGGTATGCTCGGCTCAGTGCATTAACGATGTGCATTTCCTGGTTTGTATGTCACATGTAGACTGTATCTCTGTAGTCCCATCAGCATTCTCTGCAGTCTGGCTGGTGCTTTCTGGAGCGACTTCTTGAAGATTATTTCCAAGGGCTTGTGGTCTGACTCCACCTGGATCTGTTTTCCATACAGGTATTGATTAAACGTCTCGCAGCCATACACTATCGCCAGTAGCTCGTGGGTGATTCTGTGATGCGTGATTTGAAGGAGTCAGGCGCAGGAAGGTAAATCACAGAATACAGAGTTTATTCCGTAATACAGCGTTACGCAGAATAGCGTCAACCAGTCCAGTGCGGGGTATATTTTCCCCTTGTGCCTGTTTCATCAGATGGCGGCCTCGCGACTAGCTCTTAGGAAACTTTGCAGTATTTTGTTTTTTTATGTATTATCTTTTACATTATTAGCTCAGAAAGTGTTTTGTATCATTACATACAGCTGGGGAAAACTATTGGATATCAGAGCGCCGGTAACTCAACAGCATTACGGCCAGGAAAACGACTTTGCCGAAGCAGATCCTTTGTTTGCTCTCCCCAGGCCAACTGAACTGATTCCAGCGGCTGACCCAAAACATCGCCGGCAGAGGAGAGGCACTCGGAGCGGCCTGCTGGTTCGACTTAGGAGGCATGTACACCACCCACCGCTTCCAAGTATACTACTCGCTAATGTTCAGTCTTTGGTTAACAAGAACTCCGGGCAAGGATTTCTTTCCAGAGAGACATCAAGGCCTGTAACATACTTTGTTTCACAGAAACATGGCTCTCTTGGGATATTCTGTCGAAATCGGTCCAGCTAGAGGGGTTCTCAGTTCATCGCGCAGGCAGGAATAAATATCTCTCTAGGAAGCAGAAGGGCAGAGGTGTGTGTTTCATGATTAACGACTCATGGTGTAATTGTAGTAACATACAGGAACTCGAGTCCTTTTGTTCACCCGACCTAGAATATCTCACAATCAAATGCCGACCGTATTATCTCCCAAGATAATTTTATTCGGTTATAGTCACGGCCGTGTATATCCCCCCTCAAGCCGATACCACGACGGCCTTCAAAGAACTTCACTGGACTTTATGCAAACTGGAAACCACATATCCTGAGGCTGCATTTATTGTAGCCGGGGATTTTAACAAAGCAAATTTGAGGACTATGCTGCTGAAGTTCTATCAACATATCGACTGTTGTACTCACGCTGCCAAAATCCTCGACCATTGCTATTCGAACTTCCGGGATGGTTATAAGGCCCTCCCCCGCCCTCCTTTCGGTAAATCTGACCACGACTCCATTTTGCTCCTCCCTTCCTATAAGCAGAAACTCAAACAGGAAATACCCGTGCTAAGGACTATTCAACGCTGGTCTGACCAATCGGAATCCACGCTTCAAGATTGTTTTGATCATGCGGACTGGGATATGTTCCGGGTAGCTTCTGAAAATAATTTAGACTAATACACTGAAACGGTGACTGAGTTTATCAGGAAGTGTATAGGTGATGTTGTGCCCACTAACCACCAGAAACCGTGGATAGATGGCAGCATTCGCGCCAATCTGAAAGCGCGAACCACTGCATTCAACCATGTATGAAAATGTATGCACTCACTAACTGTAAGTCGCTCTGGATAAGAGCGTCTGCTGAATGACTAAAATGTTAAAAATGTAAATGGCAAGGTGACTGGGAATATGGCAGAATACAAACAGTGTAGCTACTCACTCCGCAAGGCCATTAAACTGGCAAAACATCACTATAGAGACAAAGTGGAGTCGCAATTCAACGGCTCAGACACGAGACGTATGTGGCAGGGTCTACAGACAATCACGGACTACAAAAGGAAAACCAGCCACGTCGCCGACACCGACATCTCGCTTCCAGACAAGCTAAACACCTTCTTCGCCTGCTTTGAGGATAACACAGTGCCACTGACGAGGCCCACTACTGTGGCCTCTCCTTCTCCGTGGCCGACGTGATTAAGACATTTAAGCATGTTAACCCCCGCAAGGCTGCCGGCCCAGACGGCATCCCTAGCCGTGTCCTCAGAGCATGCGCAGACCAGCTGGCTGGTGTGTTTATGGACATATTCAATCTCTCCCTTTCCCAGTCTGCTGTTCCCACATGCTTCAAAATGGCATCCATTGTTCCTGTACCCAAGAAAGCAAAGGTAACTGAACTAAATGACTATCGCCCTGTAGCAATCACCTCTGTCATCATGAAGTGCTTTGAGAGACTAGTCAAGGATCATATCACCTCTACCTTACCTGTCACCCTAGACCCACTTCAATTTGCTTAACGCCCCAATAGATCCACAGACGATGCAATCGCCATCACACTGCACACTGCCCTATCCCATCTGGACAAGAGGAATACCTATGTAAGAATGCTGTTCATTGACTATAGCTCAGCATTCAACACCATAGTACCCTCCAAGTTCATCATTACGCTCGAGGCCCTGGGTCTGAACCCTGCCCTGTGCAACTGGGTCCTAGACTTCCTGACGGGACGCTCCCCAGGTGGTGAAGGTAGGAAACAACACCTCCACTTCGCTGATCCTCATCACTGGAGCCCCACAAGGGTTCGTGCTCAGCCCCCTCCTGTACTAACTGTTCACCCATGACTGCGTGGCCAAGCACGCCTCCAACTCAATCATCAAGTTGCAGACGACACAACAGTAGTAGGCTTGATTACCAACAATGACGAGACAGCCTACAGGGAGGAGGTGAGGGCTCTGGGAGTGTGGTTCCAGGAAAATAACCTCTCACTCAACGTCAACAAAACAAAGGAGATGATCGTGGACTTCAGGAAACAGCAGAGGGTGCACCCCCCTATCCACATCGACGGGACCGCAGTGGAGAAGGTGGAAAGCTTCAAGTTCCTTGGCGTACACATCACCGACAAACTGAAATGGTCCACCCATACAGACAGTGTGGTGACGAAGGCGCAACAGAGCCTCTTCAACTTCAGGAGGCTGAAGAAATTCGGCTTGGCACCTAAAACCCTCACAAACTTTTACAGATGCCGAACGCATTATCGGGGGCAAACTACCCGCCCTCCAAGACACATACAGCACCCGATGTCACAGGAAGGCCAAAAAGATAATCAAGGACATCAACGACCCGAGCCACTGCCTGTTCACCCCGCTATCATCCAGAAGGCGAGGTCAGTACATGCGCATCAAAGCTGGGACCGAGAGAATGAAAAACAGCTTCTATCTCAAGGCCATCAGACTGTTAAATAGCCATCACTAGCACATTAGAGGCTGCTGCTGCCTATTGAAATCACTGGCCACTTTTAGAAATGGAACACTAGTCACTTTAATAATGTTTACAGTCACTTTAATAATGTTTACATATCTTGCACTACTCATCTCATATGTATATACTGCATTCTATTCTATAATATTCTACTGTATCTTAGTCCATGCCGCTCTGTCATTGCTTGTCCATATTTTCCTTACTAGTTTTGTGTGTATTAGGTATATGTTGTGAAATTGTTAGATATTACTTGTTAGATATTACTGCACTGTCGGAGCTAGAAGCACAAGCATTTCGCTACACCCGCTATAACATCTGCTAAACACGTGTATGTGACAAATAAAAATAGATTTGATTTGATTTCAATTTGAGCGTATCTCTTTTGACATTCTGTGAGGGATCTTGACCCATATGCAATTGGCTGACCATCTCGCAGGATCACAGCTCCCAAGCCTTCTGAGCTTGCATCCCCAGATAGTGTCACCGTTTTTTTTACATCGTTGTACCTTAACACTTGCGCATTGCACACTGGCGCATTGCTGACAAGTTTTTTCAAGCTTTTTAAGCTCTGTTCCTATGAAGACTCCCAGTGCCACTGAACGTCTCCCTCCAGCAGTTGTCTCAGTGGTGCACTGACATCTGAGAGATTTGGGATGAATTTTGCGAGATACTGCAACATTCCCATTAACCTTTGAAGCGCTGCTTTGTCATCTGGCTCTGCCATTTCTTGTATTGCTCTGACCTTTTCAGAGTCTGGTTTCAGGCCTTCTTTGCTTAACACATGTCCAATGTAGCGAATTTCTGTCATTCTGATTTTGCACTTGTCCTTATTCAGTTTCAAGTTGATGCTTCTCAGTCTGTCTAGTAGCTGTCTCAGTCTCTGGTCGTGCTGCTCTGAGTCATCACCCCAGACAAGAATGTCATCCATGATGTTTACGACACCTTCCAGACCTTCCAAATGCTGGGCGAGGCACCTCTGAAATGCCTCTGGAGCGGTCGCGATTCCGAACGGAAGTCTCTTGAATGAATACCTCCCAAACGGCGTATTGAACATGCAGAGTTGGGAGCTCTCTTCATCCAGTTGGATTTGCCAGAATCCTTGGTTTGCATCAACTACTGAAAATACCTTTTCAGCAACTACCTCTTCAATGGTACTTAAAGGATAATGTTCTCTCTTGATGGCTTTGTTTAGATCCTGTGGGTCCATACATACCTGTATTATGTTTGGCTTCACGATTGTCACCAAGCTGTTTACCCATTCAGTAGGCTCAGTTTGCCTGACGACGACATCCATGTTTTCCATGTGGTTCAGTTCCTTTTCAAGTTTTTCTTTTAGTGCTACAGGCACTTTTCTAGGTGAGTGAACCACTGGTGTGACTTCTAGGTATATTTGTATGTGATGAACTCCTGGAACACATCCAAGTCCTGTGAATAAATCTTCATATTCACTCAAAATGTCAGTCTCTGTCCTTTATTCAAGCTTGAATATTCTCTGTATAAAGCCCATTTGCAGACAAGCTGATCTTCCAAGTTTTGCAGGTGCATCTTGTTCTAACACTTAATTCCAGTTCAAACGCTTTCTCTTTGTATTGCCATTTGAGTGTTTTCTTGCTTTTGGCTCCATCTGGCGGCCAAATTACGTCACTAGCTTGCAGTTGGATTTTTGCATGGAATCGCCCTTCACTTTCAGCGTTTTCAAGTCTCTCACGGACAAGACGTTACACTCAGCTCCTGTATCCAGCTTAACAGTACGTTTCTGGTTGTTTATTTTCAGTGTTTCTTTCCACTGCTCTATCTCAGTATTTTTCTCATTGACATTCACTAGCTGAGCTACACATTGAACTTCACTCTGTTTCACTTCAATTGTCCCAATGAACATGTCCTCATTTCCTGCTGTCGTCTTCTTGTCAATGCCGTGAATCCTCCGGTTTTCAGTCCATGTGTATGAGGAGAATATTTTTTCTGTGACATGCTTTGCATACCTGACCATATGCTGGACACTTTTTTGGTTCATGTTTGTACCCACAACGTGAGCATTCTCCCTGCAATCTCTCTTCTGTGCACTGTCTTAGTTTTTTTGCCATTTCAGTTTTCTTTTGCTTATGCACCTTGTGAACGGGTACCTCAACTTCGTCATGAAGCATTTTCAACTGGCTATGGCTCACTTCACTAGCACTGCAAATGTCTATTGCTAGCAGGAGATCTGGTTCTCTGAGTAATCTGCCTCGCACTTGGTCATTTGTGATTCCACACACAATTCTGTCCCGTATCAGTGACTTTGTACGTTTTTGAAACTCACAGTCTTTTCCTTTATTTTTTAGATCAGTCACATACAGTGGGGGAAAAAAGTATTTAGTCAGCCACCAATTGTGCAAGTTCTCCCACTTAAAAAGATGAGAGAGGCCTGTAATTTTCATCATAGGTACACGTCAACTATGACAGACAAATTGAGGAAAAAAAATCCAGAAAATCACATTGTAGGATTTTTAATGAATTTATTTGCAAATTATGGTGGAAAATAAGTATTTGGTCACCTACAAACAAGCAAGATTTCTGGCTCTCACAGACCTGTAACTTCTTATTTAAGAGGCTCCTCTGTCCTCCACTCGTTACCTGTATTAATGCAAACGGTTCACATAAAATTAACGGTGCATTTGACAATGGGTCAATAGGGTCAATGCATTCTAGCACCTCCCACATTGTATTCCACTTCCTACCGGGGTTTCATTTCTGTTTGACTTTGGTTTGACTTCCGGATTGTTGCGATGCTTCGCTAACTCAGGGAGGGAGGAGATGTCGCTAAATATCAATCAGATGTGTAAATTGCTAAATTATATTAACAGAATTTGTAAACTACAGTAAGGCATTGGTGAGAAAGTTTTAGGAAAAATGTAAAGCAAGTGTTTTCACAGCATTACCACTACAAAGCTGTCTAGCTAGCTAGCATTATCCTGTAACTACTGGTTGTTACGTTGTGTAACAGAGAAATAGGTCTGTACTAAAATTAGTTTAGAAAATAATTGTTTGCTCTGTGTATATTTGTTGTGTAGTTGGTTGGCTTTGCTAGTTAGCAAGCTGAGATCTCTTTGTTCAAGTTGGCTAGCTAATGTTTAGAGACAGCTCCCTGTAGAATCTAGACAATACTGAGATAAAAAGGTAAAATCTCTCAGATTCTATCTAGATTAGCTAGATTTCAATGTTGAACTAATGTGAAGATATACATTTTATTGACTTGCTAAATGAGCTGTTATTTCTTAAAATGTATATCTGATAAAGCTAGCTACTTGTTGTTGTTCTAATGCAATGCCCATGAAATGTTACAGCCACAACAAAATAATCAAGTAGTCAAGATTCTGCAGACCAGCGAGGAGGAGGAATGCCTATAGAACAATAACAACTAGCTAGTTATATCAGATAGACATTTTCAGGAAATGCAGGAATAGAGCTAGCTAGTAGTAGTAACATTATTTATTTGAAACCACCACATGTGCATAATCTGTATCTGTATTATATTATACAGTTGAAGTCGGAAGTTTACATACACTTAGGTTGGAGTCATTAAAACTTGTTTTTCAACCACGCCACACATTTATTGTTAACAAACTATAGTTTTGGCAAGTCGGTTAGGACATCTACTTTGTGCATGACACAAGTAATCTTTCCAACAATTGTTTACAGACAGATTATTTCACTTATAATTCACTGTATCACAATTCCAGTGGGTCAGAAGTTTACATACACTAAGTTGACTGTGCCTTTAAACAGCTTGGAAAGTTCCAGAAAATGATGTCATGACTTTAGAAGCTTCTGATAGGCTAATTGACATCATTTGACTCAATTGGAGATGTACCTGTGGATGTATTTCAAGGCCTACCTTCAAACTCAGTGCCTCTTTGCTTGACATCATGGGAAAATGAAAAGAAATCAGCCAAGACCTCAGAGAAAAAGTTGTAGACCTCCACAAGTCTGGTTCATCCTTGGGAGCAATTTCCAAATGCCTGAAGGTACCTCGTTCCTCTGTACAAACAATAGTACGCAAGTATAAACACCATGGGACCACGCAGCCGTCATACCGCTCAAGAAGGAGACGCGTTCTGTCTCCTAGAGATGAACGTACTTTGGTGTGAAAAGTGCAAATCAATCCCAGAACAACAGCAAAGGACCTTGTGAAGATGCTGGAGGAAATAGGTACAAAAGTATCTATATCCACAGTAAAACGAGTCCTATATCGACATAACGTGAAAGGCCGCTCAGCAAGGAAGAAGCCACTGCTCCAAAACTGCCATAAAAAAGCCAGACTACGGTTTGCAACTGCACATGGGGACAAAGATCGTACTTTTTGGAGAAATGTCCTCTGGTCTGATGAAATCGTTATGTTTGGAGGAAAAAGGGGAAGGCTTGCAAGCCGAAGAACACCATCCCAACTGTGAAGCACGGCGGTGGCAGCATCATGCTATGGGGGTGCTTTGCTGCAGGAGGGACTGGTCCACTTCACAAAATAGATGGCATCATGAGGAAGGAAAATTATGTGGATATATTGAAGCAACATCTCAAGACAGCAGTCAGGAAGTTAAAGCTTGGTCGCAAATGGACAATGACCCCAAGCATACTTCCAAAGTTGTGGCAAAATGGCTTAAGGACAACAAAGTCAAGGTATTGGAGTGCCATCACAAAGCCCTGACCTCAATCCTATAGAAAATGTGTGGGCAGAACTGAAAAAGTGTGTGCGAGCAAGGAGACCTACAAACCTGACTCAGTTACACAAGCTCTGTCAGGAGGAATGGGCCAAAATTCACCCAACTTATTGTGGGAAGCTTGTGGAAGGCTACCCGAAATGTTTGACCCAAGTTTAACAATTTAAAGGCAATGCTACCAAATACTAATTGAGTGTATGTAAACTTCTGACCCACTGGGAATGTGATGAAAGAAATAAAAGCTGAAATAAATCATTCTCTCTACTATTATTCTGATATTTCACATTCTTAAAATAAAGTGGTGATCCTAACTGACCTAAGACAGGGAATATTTGCTAGGATTAAATGTCAGGAATTGTGAAAAACTGAGTTTAAATATAGTTGGCTAAGGTGTATGTAAAATTCAGACTTCAACTGTGTATTATGTTTGAATCTATTTGTACTGTATTGCTATCTGTATCATGTTGTAGAGATCATCAGCATATATATTGTATTCTGTTGAATTGTCAAGTGGAATACATTCTCATTAAAATAACATTGTGCCTCTCTTTCAGATCTGCAAAGCACACCTCTTTGTCACGCCCTGGCTCTGGGGATTCTTAAATGTTGAGCCAGGGTGTGGATTTTCTATGTTTTGTTTTCTATGTTTTTGGTTCTAGTTCGTTTTGTTCTATGTTGGCCAGGGTGGTTCCCAATCAGAGGCAGCTGTAGCTCGTTGTCTCTGATTGGGGACCATACTTAGGCAGCCTGTTGGCATGTTACTTTGTGGGATCTTGTTCCGAAAGGTTTGTGTTGTAACCTAGGACTTCACGTATCGTTTGTTTATTGTTTTGATCGTGTGTTAAGTACAATAAAGAATGTACGCTTATCACGCTGCGCCTTGGTCCGCTTCATCTGTCAGCGATCGTGACAGAAGATCCCACCACCAGAGGACCAAGCAGCGTGCCCAGGAGGAGAAGTTGGCGATGTCCCAGGTGGGCGAATGGTGGTCATGGGAGGACATATTCGCGGGCAGAGGGCCATGGGCAAAAGTAAATGCCCAGGCAGGAGAGGAGAAACGGCGCCAACCGTGCCGACGACGGACACGCGAGAGGCAACCCCAAGTAATTTTTTGGGGGGTACACACGGCGTGGACGACGGGGCTGCTGGAGGCAGCTACAGGGCGAATCGGCGGACTAGGAGAGGAGGCCACCAGGTTTGGGGGGCTGGAAGGGTGGTTGGCGGAGCCTAGAGGTAGAGCAGAGCCAACTCCCCGTACTCAGGCTAGGCAGTGTGAGACTGGGCAGGTTCCGTGTTATGCGGAGCCACGTATTGTGCCGCGAGTGTTCCGGCACAGTCCTGTACGTCCTGTGCTAGCACCACGCACGTGTCGTGCTAAGGTGGCCATGCAGCCAGGACGGAGTGTGCCGGCTCAACGCTCGTGGCCTCCAGTACCCCTCCTCGGTCCCGGATATCCTGCGCCAGTGCCACGTGCTGTAGTGCCAGTACGTGTGCACAGCCCTGTACGTCCTGTGCTGATGCCTCACACAGATTGTGTGGAAATAGGCATTCAGCCAGGACGGGTTGTGTCAGCTCTCCGCTCCAGACCTCCAGTCCGTCTCCACAGTCCAGCCCGGCCTGTTCCTGTCCCTCGCACCAAGCCTGTGGTGCGTGTCGCCAGCCCGGTCCGGCCTGTTCCTGTCCCTCGCACCAAACCAGTGGTGCGCGTCGCCAGCCCGGTCCGGCCAGTTCCTGTCCCTCGCACCAAGCCTGTGGTGCGCGTCGCCAGCCCGGTCCGGCTTGTTCCTGCTTCCCGCACCAAACCAGTGGTGCGCGTCGCCAGCCCGGTCCGGCCCGTTCCTGCTCCCCGCACCAAGCCAGTGGTGCGCGTCGCCAGCCCGGTCCGGCCCGTTCCAGCTCCCCGCACCGAGCCAGTAGTGCGCGTCGCCAGCCCGGTCCGGCCTGTTCCTGTCCCTCGCACCGAGCCTGTGGTGTGCGTCGCCAGCCCGGTCCGGCCTGTTCCTGTCCCTCGCACCAAGCCTGTGGTGCGCGTCGCCTGCCCGGTCCGGCCTCTTCCTGCTCCCCGCACCAAGCCAGTGGTGCGCGTCGCCAGCCCGGTCCGGCCTGTTCCTGCTCCCCGCACCAAGCCAGTGGTGCGCGTCGCCAGCCCGGTCCGGCCTGTTCCTGCTCCCCGCACCAAGCCAGTGGTGCGCGTCGTCAGCCCGGTCTGGCCCGTTCCTGCTCCCCGCACCAAGCCAGTGGTGCGTGTCGTCAGCCCGGTCCGGCCCGTTCCAGCTCCCCGCACCAAGCCAGTGGTGCGCGTCGTCAGTACGGCACGGTCCGTGCCTGTTCCACCGGTGCCTGGTCCGGCACCGGTCAGCTGCTCCACTCCGGAGCCAGAGCAATCCGCTCCACCGGTGTTCAGTCCAGCTCCGGCCAGCGGGACCAGACCAGGGGCATAACGGGGGGTTAGAGAGAGAGTGGTGGTCACGCCCGGAGCCGGATCCGCCTCCGAGGCGGAATGCCCACCCGGCCCCTACCCTGTTGTGTTGGTGTGGCGCGGTCGCAGTCCGCGCCTTTGGGGGGGGGTACTGTCACGCCCTGGCTCTGGGGATTCTTAAATGTTGAGCCAGGGTGTGGATTTTCTATGTTTTGTTTTCTATGTTTTTGGTTCTAGTTCGTTTTGTTCTATGTTGGCCAGGGTGGTTCCCAATCAGAGGCAGCTGTAGCTCGTTGTCTCTGATTGGGGACCATACTTAGGCAGCCTGTTGGCATGTTACTTTGTGGGATCTTGTTCCGAAAGGTTTGTGTTGTAACCTAGGACTTCACGTATCGTTTGTTTATTGTTTTGATCGTGTGTTAAGTACAATAAAGAATGTACGCTTATCACACTGCGCCTTGGTCCGCTTCATCTGTCAGCGATCGTGAAACTCTGCCTCTGACATCAACTTCCCGTGCTCACCACCGATGGACAGTGCCCATGAGAGCTGCCGTTGATGGGCTCCTGGTTAAGCACCACAGGGAGAAAGACATCCTGAAGAGGGTGAATGGGACATACAGCTCTGTCATCAGCTGTACCACCAGTATCACGACTGTCATTGTCATTAGCTGCTACAGCTAAACTAATTTACTAATGTTTATTGCACCATATACTATTGTTTTTTTCCATACAAGATCTAGGGCGACTGTGCCTCAGTAGTTGGGTAAGCTCCTTCCTCATTGGCCAAGCTCCTTCCTCATTGGCCCTGTCTGTTGAACAGCTCCACAATGTCTCCCAACCCCTCTGTCTCAGTCGTTTCCCACAGGGGGCCAGTATGACAAATGTATGCACTCACTAACTGTAAGTCGCTCTGGATAAGAGCGCCTGCTAAATGACTAAAATGTAAATGTAATTATGCTGCAATTGTTTATGTAAAGGGGGCTAGGGTCAGCTTTTCGTATCTGGTGTACTGTGTGCTCTTAGGCATGCTCCCACTAATCCCCCTCTCTGTCTCTGTGTCTCCCCTCCCGGGACCTGAGGCCCTGTTCGTGCTGCTGGTTCAACTGCAGCTGTGGACCCCTGGCCTGATTTCACCGGGCGCGCTACCTTGTCCCGGAACCCTGCTGATCGAGCTCAGCCAGGTAGTCACTGTGCTTCTGCCTCTGCATTGCTTGCTCGTTGGGGTTTTAGGCTGGGTATCTGTAACGCACTTTGTGACAGCTGCTGATGTAAAAAAGGGCATCCCGGCCGGCCAAACCTTCCCCTAACCCGGACGACGCTGGGCCAATTGAGCGTTGCCTCATGGGTCTCCCGGTCACGGCCGGCTGTAACACAGCCTGGGATCAAACCCGGGTCTGTAGTGACGCCTCAAGTGCCTTAGACCACTCGGGAGGCCCCTAATGAAATTCGTTTCTAATAATTTTTTTGCTACTGTCTGGTGAGGAAGTGGGCAATATGGAATACATTGGCGGAAGGGAGAATGAATGAGTAATCCGTTTATGGATGCGTAAAAGGGCATGCGTAAAAGAAATGGACAATGTCAGGGAATAAGCAGGTAAATGTATAGCCTATCAATGACAAGAAACGGTATAGAGAAGTAACATTAGCTAGAAAACATTAGATATTTGCATGTTATGTACTGGACAGGGGCTTGCTAGCTGTTTTTAAAACATTGGATTACCAACTTGAGCAAATATACACCTTACCAAATATGGTAGTGAGAGGAAGCCCAGTGGCCAGCAGTGGGAGAAGATGGAAGGAGATGGATTTTGGCAGACATTCTGCAAATGTTCTCATCGATGAAACATTTGATCTCAATACAGTTTTCTGTTCCCAAAACTAGAATCTGTTTTGAACAGAGTGGACTAGGTTTTATAGACTTTACCCTTTGCCAAAGTTTCAAAAAAATTATGTTGTTTAGAAGGAGTGCAAAAGCGAATTTAGTTATTGCACACACGAACTTCACAGAGTAGGCGTTCCGTAACGGAAATATGCAGATACATGCTAGAACAGGCAAATAGGATCTCGCTAGCTCGTGCTTGGCTCTACCCACCTCCTTGCTTGTTCTGCCCACTATGACTCATTTGTTCCCATTGGAAACGACAGGCTGTGGTCTATCTTAGTTTAGTTATAATAAATATTTGGTTGTACTATGTTGAATAACTTGTTTTCAAAGTGTCCTCAATTTTTATTACAAGCGCATTGCTGAAAACTTTTAAATTCTCACTTTTGGATGGGATGCATTGGTGCAATTATTTATTTATTCCACGAATTAAGGGATCATGTCAACATCCACCCATCTGCACAACACACTTGAAATAACGACGACCTTGAACAGGCCCACATTTGTTGACACAGACATCATGTGACAGTGCGCAAAGAACAGGTCGAGAAAGTCAGTGTGCAAAATCCGGACATGAGAGATTGCCGCAAAAGAAACAATGTGTCGTAGACAAGACAAAAATGTCAACACACGTGATAGAAAGTACGTTATGTTTCACTATATTGGATCACTCCAATGTATTGGTATCACTCCGTGGCGGAGGGATACATCCGAGGTGAGGATTTACAGATTTACTCCCATGTACACCTGTGTCACGACTGGGGTCCGCCCCTATATATAGACCCCATGGCCGCGACACACATTCTCTTTCATTTTCTCTGCGGACGTTTGTATGGTTTGAGGTACAAACTTTCTGAACTTCGCTTGGTAAGTCACTGTTAAGTGTAATATCTTGCGTGGAAGTATACTCACTGGCTGTTTGCAGCCTGGAGCAGCTGGCCACATGGCCAGCCCCTCCTCTTGAGTGCTCCATTCGCTGCACACGGTTGATCTGTATCTTCCGCCCGTGGTTTGTCGTACTTGTGTTTCGTTAGCGTTACACTACGACTCTGTGTGCATCCATTAGTATGGTGGCTCTTGCTGCACAAACTGTAATTTACCTTACACAACTTGTTCTATGTGTGTGTTGTGAATTGCTTTGACATACTGCTCCCCGCACCGTAGGCGCGGGTTCTCTGCTAATTACTCTGCAGGGTTTTTTCTTGATCTTTCCCCTGCAGAGTGTAAGAATATCGTGGTGGGCTTTCCACCACGTTGAGACATTAACTTTGGAGTTCCTTAACAGAGTTACTTCATCATATGGTGCTGTTTTTGCTGCTTGGATATTAAACCGGCTAGGTAATATTGCAGTTGGCGTAAAACAAAAACAAATAAATCAAATCCATTACCTGGTTGCTGTTTTTTTGTCTGCCTGTTTTTCCCACACGGTCTTCCCCGGTTTTTGCAGAGGTACTGGGTAATTTATCCCTTACCGGGTTCCTATTCCTCCAAGCGGGTCACGACTTAAGGTCTCCCAGGGCGTCGGACCCCTGCTCCGTGGCCTTGTTGGCTTGGCTGAGCTTATGGCTTCCCTTTGTGACAGGTGTGATGGTGGCATCCCCCCTGGGGATCCGCATACCTCATGTATGCACTGCCTGGGTTTGAGCCACGCGGTGAGGGCGGTGGAGCGCCGTACTGGATGCATGTTTTGTGTGGTGTTCTCAGAACGCCTGCACCTGGCGCGATTGGAGGCCATGTGCGATTGGAGGCCATGCGCGAGTGGGTCGGCCAGGCTCGGGCTCAGGCTGGGGACGAGCTCCCTCCCTAAGGAGTGGTGCGCCAGCGAGCTGTAAGTCCCTCTACTGGGTCCAGTACCCCTCCCAGGAAGCGTGGCCGGAGCCACCGCAGGCAGAGCCCATCTGCTGCCAGTCCTGGACGGGGGCAGGAGTCGGACTGCTGGGACCACCTTGAACGGAGGGCGCATGCCCTGCGTCAGGAGGTTGATAGCTTCGGTGGAGACTGTTCTCTGTTGGCCAGTGATAGGCTGTTCCTGGGGGACGATGCTGGCAATTTTCACCGCCGTGAGCGGGGCTACCAGGCTGACAGGCCCTCGGAAGCCGGTAGCGGGGCTTCATCGCCCCCAGCGGCTAGAGAGGCTATGAGGAGCCTACTCACTCGGGTAGCCACTGCAATGGATATCAAACTGGTGGACAGTGATGACTCTCCATCTGTCCCCATCTCTGCTGAGTTCCGCGAGGCCTTGCAGGAGAGCTGGGCCTCTGCCAGAGGGCGCTTCCGACTCACAGCAGAGACTGGACCATGGAGTTATGTTGCGGGCACGGAGTCACTCGTACTCCATGAGTACTCGACCATGGACACCATGATAGCTGCCATGGTCCTCCTGGACAGGGAGATTATAGGGCGGAACCCCCCCCAGAGTCTTTGATGCAGACTTGAAAGCCACATATGGGTCCCTCTGCTCTCTTGGCTGCCTTACCAACGCGGCCATGCTGCTGCAGGCCTACCTGCAGACTCTGCTGCCCCGGCTGCAGGAGGGCACAGAGGAGCTCCTCCGGGAAGCAATGGAGGTGTCTCGCCTGCTTTTCCTGCTACAGAGAGATGTGGCCCACGCCAACGGACGGGCCAATGGCGCAGGTGGTTACCTCCCGGCGTCATCTCTGGCTGGCCCAATCCCGTCTGCCAGCTGCTCTCCAGAGCACATTTGCAACTCTCCCCATCACCCCAGGGCTGACGTTTGGCCCACGGGTTGATGACATTCTGGAGAAGACCAATAAGGTTCTTAGGGACCGGGAGACCCTGAGACAGTTCATGCTGCCTCCTCAGGCCCCGGGTCCAAGGCAGACGGACCGTCGCCACCCACCTGCACCCTAACGACGGGGGGGCTCCCTCTCCTGCCCCATCGCCTCGTGCTGAGGGATGACAGCGGGGAGGGGCACAGTGTGTGGTGAAGCAACAACCTGTCTACTGTCAACGCCATAGGGATGTGCCTGGGGGACCCAGGCGCTCAGGGCACAGGGAGGAGAGGCGGACCCCGGCAGGACCCCTGACACACCCTTCCCCGGCCTCGGCCGCTTCTCCCGGTCTCAAAGGGCAAAGTTGGAGGAGGGTGTGGAGTCCCCCTGGGTGTTGTCCACAATGCTCGAGGGGTTACCGACTCCAATTCCGGTGCCAGCCCCCGTCATTCAGGGGCCTTCGTGTCACCACGGTGGCCGACCCCCTGAAGAAAAAAACCCTGTGGCTGGAGATCTCCCCACTCCTGGACAAGGGTACCATCTGCAGGATCGAGACATCAGAACGGCTAGGTGGGTTCTACTCCACTTATTTTGTGGTCCCAAAAAGAGACTGAGGGTTTCGACCGATTCTGGACCTCTGCAAACCTCAATGGGTACTTGAAGGTACTGAGGTTCTACATGCTGTCCCCAGCCCGTGTGTTGTAGGCCGTGTCCAGGGACCAGTGGTTTGTGACGCTGGACCTGAGGGATGCGTACGTCTATGTTCCTGTTCACCCTGCTCATTGGCAGTACCTCCGATTCACTTTCGAATGGACGGTTTATGAATTCATGGTTCTTCCCTTCGGCCTCTCCTTGGTACCCCGCACTTTCACAAAGTGCATGGACGCTGTCCTGGCACCTCTCACGTCCCGAGGATTGTTGATCCTCGATTACCTGGACGATTGGCTGATTTGTGTCCCGACCAGGACCCAGGTCCTGTCAGACAGAGACACGATCTTGATCTGGGCATTACTGTAAACGACAAGAAGACTCATCTGACGCCCACCCAGAGGGTGGCCTTCATTGGCATGGAACTGGACTCATGAGAGCACGCCGGCCCACCAGAAGGGTTCAGGCGATCTTATCTGGCCTCGACCACTTTCGGCAAGGGCGGGTGGTATCTGCCCTGACCTACCAACGCCTGTTGGGCTTGCTGACGGCTGATTCCCTTGGGCCTGCTCCATCTCCGGCCTCTTCCACGGTGGTTCAACTCCCACCGGTTGCACCCGAAGTGCCACCGTCACCGCCAGCTGTGGGTGACATCACAGTCCCTCAGGGCATTGTTGAGGTGGCGCTGTCGCTCCTTTCTCTCAGGTGGGGTGGAGATGCTGAGGATGTGCCGCCAGGAGCTGGTCAGCACAGACGCCTCCCAGATCGGCTGGGGGGGGTGTGACCAAGGGCAGGTCGGCCAGCGGCTGTTGGCTACCCCCTTGGAGCGGCAGGCACATCAATACATTAGACCTCCGAGCTGTACTGCTGGCCCTGCGGTCTTTCCTTCCAGATCTGAAGGTGAGAATGGACAACACCACAGTGGTGGCTTACATCAACCATCAGGGTGGACTGAGGTCCCACCGTCTCCACCTTATGGCACGGGAGCTCCTTCTCTGGGCTCAGGGATGTCTAGTGTCTCTACGCGCAGCACATGTACCTGGCATCCTGAATGTGGCAGCGGATATGCTCTCGAGGGAGGGCCCGCCACCTTGGGACTGGAGCCTACATTCCCAGGTGGTGCAGCACCTGTGGGACAAGTTCAGGAAGGTGCAGGTGGACCTGTTTGCCTTCCTGGGCAATGCACACTGCCCGCTGTGGTACTCCATGTCGGAGCCACCAGGGCCTCTGGGCTTGGATGCTCTGGCTCACGATTGGCCAGGGCTGGAGCTTTACGCATTCCACCCTTTTCCTCTGATCCAGGCTGTGCTGGACAGGACCAGGATGGCGGAGCATCGTCTGCTGCTGGTGGCCCTATACTGGCCCAGACGACCCTGATTCAGCTTTCTCCTGTCCCTGTTGTCTGGGACACCTTGGCAACTGCCCCTGAGACCCGACCTGCTGTCTCAGGCTGTGGGAACTCTGTGGCATCCGAGACCGCACCGCCTCAGTCTGTGGGCTTGGCCGCTGAACGGCACCAATGGTCCATGTTAGGACTACAGCAGGGCATAATGAACACCATGCGGAGCGCAAGGGCACCGGCTACAAGCGTGGCATACCAGTTGCGCTGGCGGTTATTCTGCTCTTGATGCACTGGTATTGAGGTTGTGCCCAAGTCATGCGGGGTGCATTATGTCCTCCAATACCTGCAGTCTCGCTTGGATGAGGGCTTGGCAGCCTCTACAGTGTGAGGGTATTTGGCCGCTATAAAGTGCTTTGCAAAAGTATTCATCCCAGTTTTTCCTATTTTGTTGCATTACAACCTGTAATTTAAAATGATTTTTATTTGGATTTCATGTAATGGACATACACAAAATAGCCCAAATTGGTGAAGTGAAATTAATAAAATTACTTGTTTCAAAAAATTATCACAAATAAAGAATGGAAAAGTGGTGCGTGCATATCTATTCACCCCCTTTGCTATAAAGCCCCTAAATAAGATCTGGTGCAACCAATTACCTTCAGAAGTCACATAATTGGTTAAATAAAGTCCACCTGTGTGCAATCTAAGTGTCACATGATCTGTCACATGATCTCAGTATACAGTGGGGGAAAAAAGTATTTAGTAATTTTCATCATAGGTACACGTCAACTATGACAGACAAAATGAGAAAAAAAATCCAGAAAATCACATTGTATGATTTTTAATGAATTTATTTGCAAATTATGGTGGAAAATAAGTATTTGGTCACCTACAAACAAGCAAGATTTCTGGCTCTCACAGACCTGTAACTTCTTCTTTAAGAGGCTCCTCTGTCCTCCACTCGTTACCTGTATTAATGGCACCTGTTTGAACTTGTTATCAGTATAAATATAATGTTAAAAAGGGAAGAAAAAGACAATCCAGTTTTTCTAAATTAGCTATCTAGACTACTACTCACCTCCACTAGAATAGTTATTTTTATGTTATTGAGTAGGCCTATATACTTTGTTTAATCTAATGAAATTATTAATCTAACAATAAAAAATATTGTAATTTTTAAAGAAATGTAAGGTCTTTCTACAAGAAAGTGAACTAAAGGAGAAGCTCACTTGGTAATGAGTAGTAAGTCATTATATAGAAATTGCTCATCGGTAACTTTACAATTACAGTTTACTTTAAATAGCTAAATCCTGTGTTACAACTAGTGACAACCTTGTACTTATGCAGATATTACAGATATGTACTCTGTGGTCTATTAGTGTTTATTTTTTCACTTGGATGGCGTTTTCAGAAGCTGACGATTAGATTGTCAGGATGGGTAACATACTTTGTAGGTACACAACAATTACAAGTAAGTACCCCTCAAGATACACTTCATTTTAACTAGCTAAATCCTGTGTAACACCTAGTAATTACAATGTACGTATGCAGGTATTACATGTACTCTGTGGTGTGGTGTACTAGTGTGTTTATCCTCCCACTTGGATGGTGCTTCCAGAAGCTTTAAAATTAGGGCCTGGTTGTCAGGATGGTTAATGTACTATATAAGTACACATTAATTACAAGTAAGTACCCCTCAAGATACACTTTGACTAGTTTAATCCTGTGTAACACCTAATAATTACGTGCGAGAGAGACAGGTTGATGTCAGAGTAGAACTGGAGGTGTAGTATGCTGAGGCAGTGAAGAGAGTAGAGGATGACGGCTAAAGGGTGAGTAGTAGGCCTAGGCCAATACAGAGTGATACAAATGTGTGCTTCAGTAAGGTTGGCATCTTAGCATTCATTTCCATTGTTATCAACTGTACCCAGAAATGGAACGTAAATCACAGAAAATAGATGGTGGTGGCAGCTGCAGATAAGTACTTACAGTTGAAGTCGGAAGTTTAAATACACCTTAGCCAAACACATTTAAACTTTTCACAATTCCTGACATTTAATCCTAGTAAAAATTCCCTGTCTTTGGTCAGTTAGGATCACCACTTTATTTTAAGAATGTGAAATGTCAGAATAATAGTAGAGAGGATTATTTATTTCAGCTTTTATTTCTTTCATCATATTCCCAGTGGGTCAGAAATTTACATACACGCAATTAGTATTTGGTAGTATTGCCTTTAAATTGTTTAACTTGGGTCAAACATTTCGGGTAGCCTTCCACAAGCTTCCCACAATAAGTTGGGTGAATTTTGGCCCATTCCTCCTGACAGAGCTGGTGTAACTGAGTCAGGTTTGTAGGACTCCTTGCTCGCACACGCTTTTTCAGTTCTGCCAACAAATGTTCTATAGGATTGAGGTCAGGGCTTTGTAATGGCCACTCCAATACCTTGACTTTGTTGTCCTTAAGCCATTTTGCCACAACTTTGGAAGTATGCTTGGGGTGATTGTCCATTTGGAAGACCCATTTGCGACCAAGCTTTAACTTCCTGACTGATCTCTTGAGATGTTGCTTCAATATATCCACATAATTTTCCTTCCTCATGATGCTATCTATTTTGTGAAGTGCACCAGTCCCTTCTGCAGCAAAGCACCCCCACAGCATGATGCTGCCACCCCTGTGCTTCACGGTTGGGATGGTGTTCTTCGGCTTGCAAGCCTTCCCCATTTTCCTCCAAACATAACGATGGTCATTATGACCAAACAGTTCTATTTTTGTTTCATCAGACCAGAGGACATTTCTCCAAAAAGTAAGATCTTTGTCCCCATGCGCAGTTGCAAACCGTAGTCTGGCTTTTTTATGGCGGTTTTGGAGCAGTCGCTTCTTCCTTGCTGAGCGGCCTTTCAGGTTATGTCGATATAGGACTTGTTTTACTGTGGATATAGATACTTTTGTACCTATTTCCTCCAGCATCTTCACAAGGTCCTTTGCTGTTGTTCTGGGATTGATTTGCACTTTTCGCACCAAAGTACGTTCATCTCTAGGAGACAGAACGCGTCTCCTTCCTGAGCGGTATGACGGCTGCGTGGTCCACAGGTAAACCTCCAATTGACTCAAATGATATCCATTAGCCTATCAGAAGCTTCTAAAGCCATGACATCATTTTCTGGAATTTTCCAAGCTGTTTAAAGGCACAGTCAACTTAGTGTATGTAAACTTCTGACCCACTGGAATTGTGATACTGTGAATTATAAGTGAAATAATCTGTCTGTAAACAATTGACACAAGATTTTACTGCAGAAGAGTTACAAGGTGTGTTGAACGAAAGAGTCCCATTATCCATCAGCCTGGTGTAGGATCAGTTAGGGTCAAAGTAGTGGAATGGGGTGGAATGGGGTGGTGTTTTTCAAATAATTAAATAGTGGTATATAGGTGTAGTGGCGACCTGTCATAAAAAAAATGGTTGCCTGGTTTGCATGTTATTTTGGCATTAATACGTGTCACATATCAGTTTGCAAACAATGTAAAAATAAATAAATAAGTGTTAATAAAGCCACTTACAAACATGGTCTCTTTTTTGCTTTTTTAAGGCAGCTCCAAAATGCAGGAGTTTCAGCCTAGCTCAGTGCTTTCTGTTGTGGTGGGGCAGCCAGCGGAAAATACGGAGCGTAGGGGTTTGTAATGTTCTCTAGTTGTGCAGTGATTGGCTCAGTGTTCTGTCACTCATTGGGACACTACGTCACCGCAAAATCTACGGGGAGAGCTCAAAAATCCAAGCCCCTTGGGTGCTGCCATAGAGTTACATTAGAAGTGCCCATCCAAGAAGGCTCAAGGTCATTGGCCACAGATAAAATGACGTTAAATCACTGATCATGTCAACATCATACTTTCAAAATCTTAGTTAGCAAGCTAGACAAGCAGTCATCATCATGAATCACGTCGACAATCTACTGGCAAATCCTTTTCATTCCTTGTCATATTAAGATAAATTATAGATAAAATGTATCAGTGCTCATCGGCCATTGGACATAAACATTACACAACAAGTGGGAAATCGCAAATTCAACAATGAGTATTTAGAAGGAATCAGTGGCTACACTCCCGAGTGGCGCAGTGGTCTAAGGCACTGCATCGCAGTGCTAGCTGTGCCACTAGAGATCCTGGTTCGTATCCAGGCTCTGCTGTAGCCGGCCGCAACCGGGAGACCAATGGGGCGGCGCACAATTGGCCCAGCGTCGTCCAGGGTAGGGGAGGGAATGGCCGGCAGGGAGGTAGCTCAGTTGGTAGAGCATGGCGTTTGCAACGCCAGGGTTGTGGGTTCGATTCCCACGGGGGTCCAGTATGAAAAAAAAAAAAAAGAATAATGTATGCACTAACTGTAAGTCGCTCTGGATAAGAGCGTCTGCTAAATGACGTAAATGTAAATGTAACTGCAAGCGTTGCAAAGCAATCACTAGCCTGCTATTCAGTGGAGTGGGTGTGTGGTCCAAGTCTGGGTTTAAGGCTCTCTTTTCCAAGCTTAAAAGGATAAACATTCAACACCATCGGCCAGAAAAGGTTCAATACATTCGCCATGCTGTCAATCCAGCACGACTTCTGCCGCGTTCAAAACAACTGGAAACTCGGAACTGGGAAATCACAGACTTCAGTGAGTTCAAGACATCTGGGAACTCTGAAAGAAACGAGCTCCAACTGGGAAAATACATTTTGAACAGTCATCCAACTTGGAATTCCAAGTTGGGAACTCTGGCCTCTTTCTAGAGCTCCGACCTAAAGATCACTCACGTCATGATTCAACCTTGTTTTTTCAGAGTTCCCAGTTGTCTTGAAAGCACCATAAATGCAGAAAATGCCAGACTTTGATGACAAAGTTTGATGACAAAATTTGCCCTCAAGGACCGCTGCGCCACTTTCCTGTTCAAGTGAGCACAGCACAACAAGGTGAGTCCAAAAATGTCTTATATGCTGCTGCATAAATTATGTAATATGCCAGGGAGATATGTATACTGTAGCTAAGAAAATAATACTAAGTGTATGTTGTGTAGTAAGCTGTTAGTAGCCCATGTGCCTCACCCTAATAATTTGGTCCCTTTCCCCCTCATAACTTAGCCTACTGTTCTGACTTGGTGGTGCACATGTAGCCTATAGCCTGTTTTAGAGAAATGTAATCATCGAATATTGTAAGAGCTTTCATTGTCTGCTTATATGCCCCCTTTATTTATCCTGTGGTTCTGACTTGGTGTACAGGGAGAATACTGTAAGAACGGCCCATGTTCTGAATTCTGTCGCTGTACATTTCAAAAGTGCTGAACAAATAGTTATATTGACTATGTCCGTCCTAGCTCGCTCATTAATGTCTTAATCGAAAATTACAGATTGCCTCTTATCCGCTCGTTGTCCCCTTATGCCATAGTTTGTACATCTCAATTGTCAGTAGAAACTACATTTGTTTAAGCAAGTCAGCCATATGAGCTATGTTTTTTTTTAGAGGCAGTAAATTAAGCTGAATGAACTGTTTCGCTCCCAGACAAGGCTCCTCTGATAGCCAGGTGTAGCAGTGGTAAGGATTCACTCCATGGTGCTGAAAAGAAAGCTCTGCTGTTGGGACAGCTTTATGTAGGCCCCAACAGTTTGTGGGCACCGTTTTTCACCGTAATAGTGCAATTAATGTATTGTTTAGTGTTGTGTAGTGTAGTGGCTTTGCTGGCATGCGTCTAAAAAAACATTGGTTGAGTTTGGCCCACCAACATTTACATACTAAAATCGCCACTGTATGGGTGTAGGGTTAGTTCGTGGTGCCATTTTTCCTTCCCCACCCTTTTTTGTTTTTTTTGTGTTACAAATGTAGTGTTCGACCACACAATCCCGCACAGTAGATGGCGGCATGCACAGTAGGTGGCGGCATGCACAAACAAAATGTGCGAACGCCATGATACCAAAGAAGAAGAATCACGAACACGTGTTGTGTATTTTGGACCAATCAGCACTTAGAATTTATCAGCACACGTTAAGTCTTTCGTTTGTCCACATTGATGTCGTTTGTGTACGTCATTTATTTTTACGCTACACATTTCTGATTATTGCGCAATAAACATAAGCTCCGTGTTAATAAAATGTACCCGGTCAGTGAAAACAGTTGTGGACTGCAGACAAAAATATAAAGTGTAAGCAAACTAACTAATCTGAAGCTAAGCTAGCTAGCATCTCTAAACGGCGTTCTTCACAGGAAATTCTGAATCTGTTTAGCAACTACAAAAATAAAAATGACTTCAGCCTCAACGAAGGTAGGTTATTCTCACGTTTTGATTTTAGCCCTATCTATCGCTGTTAGCTAGATCCTGCACACATCTAGTTCATGGTAGTAGCTGCCTAATGTTAGCTAGCAAGCGAATTCGAATGGCAGTGCATTTTACTGTCTTTCCTAATCCTATACCCAGGCAACTCAACTTTTGAAGAAAAAAACCAATTCTTCGTGTTATAATAATTCAAGCACCCAGGACGTGGTTGAATGTTGTTAATCATGCATGCACTTTTTTCTCACTTCCATGTACTTTGTGTATCGAAGCTACCACATGAAGGCGCTGTCTGCATGGAGGAAAACCCGTAATTAATGATGTCTTAAAATAAACATTAAGTCTGCATTGCAACCGTACAAAAAACCAAAGATGGATAAGATGGCCAAATCCTGTATTGATATGATGCCACCAGGCATTGCCTTGTTGTAATACAGTTGATCATACAGCGCATTCGGGTTACGTTACAGCCTTATTCTAAAATTGATCAAAATAAGTCAATCTAAACACTACACCATAATGACAAAGCGTAAACAGGTTTTTAGAAATGTTTGCAAATGTATTTAAAAAAAGTATGTATATATATATACACATATACCTTATTTACATAAGTATCCAGACCCTTTGCTATGAGACTCGAAATTAAGCTCAGGTGCATCCTGTTTCCATTGATCATCCTTAAAATGTTTCTACAACTTGATTGGAGTCCCACCTGTGGTAAATTCAATTGATTGGACATGATTTGGAAGGCACACACCTGTCTACATAAGGTCCCACAGTTGACAGTGCATGTCAGAGCAAAAACCAAGCCATGAGGTCGAAGGAATTGTCTGTAAAGCTCCGAGACAGGATTGTGTCGAGGCACAGATCTGGGGAATGGTACCAAAAGATTTCTGCAGCATTGAAGGTCTCCAAGAACACAGAGGCCTCCATCATTCTTAAATGGAAGAAGTTTGGATCTACCAAGACTCTTCTTAGAGCTGGCCAAACTGAGCCATCGGGGGAGAAGGGCCTTGATCAGGGAGCTGACCAAGAACCTGATGGTCACTCTGACAGAGCTCAAGAGTTCCTCTGTGGAGATGGGTGAACGTTCCAGAAGGACAACCGTCTCTGCAGCACTCCACCAATCAGGCCTTTATGGTAGAGTGGCCAGATGGAAGCCACTCCTCAGTAAAAGGCACATGACAGCCCGCTTGGAGTTTTGCCAAAAGGCCCCTAAAGGACTCCCAGATCATGAGAAACAAGATTCTCTGGTCTGATGAAACCAAGATTGAACTATTTGGCCTGATTGCCAAGCGGGGCGTCTGGAGGAGACCTGGCACCATCCCTACGGTGAAGCACGGTGGTGGCAGCATCATGCTGTGGGGATGTTTTTCAGCGGCAGGGACTGGGAGACTAGTCAGGATTGAGGGATAGATGAATGGAGTAAAGTACAGAGACATCCTTGATGAAAACCTGCTCCAGAGTGCTCAGGACCTCAAGACTGGGGCGACGGTTCACTTTCCAACAGGACAACGACCTTAAGCACCCAGCCAAGACAACGCAGGAGTGGCTTCGGGACAAGTCTCTGAATGTCCTTGAGTGGCCCAGCCAGAGCATGGACTTGAACCCGATCGAACATCTCTGGAGAGACCTGAAAATAGCTGTGCAGCGACACTCCCAATCCAACCTGACCAAGCTTGAGAGGATCTGCAGAGAAGAATGGGAGAAACTCCCCAAATACAGGTGTGCCAAGCTTGTAGTGTCATACCCAAGAAGACTCGAGGCTGTAATCACTGCCAAAGGTGCTTCAACAAAGTACTGAGTAAAGGGTCTGAATACTTATGTAAATGTAATATTTCCGTTTTTTATTTAATAAATTAGCAAAAATTACTCAACCTGTTTTTGCTTAGTCATTATGGGGTATTGTGTGTAGATTGAGAGGGGGGGGGGGACAATTTAATCAATTTTAGAATAAGGCTGTAACGTAACAGAATGTGGAAAAAGTAACGGGGTCTGAATACTTTCCGAATGCACTGTACATACTGTACTTCAAACAACCTTAGCTACTGTCTCATAAGAAAATAGGATAATTCAAAGGTATTTAGGCGTTTTCTGCTTTAATTCCTAAGGTTGGGGAGATCTTCTCAGCAGCAGGAGCTGCTTTCACCAAGCTAGGGGAGCTGACCATGCAACTGCACCCCGTGGCTGACTCCAGTCCCACAGGGTGAGAACACACACACCAAGTTACAGATAAAGATAAATATCTGGTTCGATTATGTAGAGTTCCAAGTCTAGTCTGATTATAAGTCTACTGGTCACTACTTGGTCATTTTTGGGCTTGTGTCACTGGTAGCGCACTCTAATACGTGCTCCCTCTTGAATATCCCTGCCAAGAAGACATTCTGATGAAACACTGTTGCGTCATTATTACCAGAAAGCACACGACACCCACCCACGCCATGTCCAACCTCTTAGTCACTGGCCGCGTTCGAGGGCATCACCAACTGACCAACAAAATCATAATGGGTAGTTATTTAGGATGCAAGGTGATTTGTAGATCTGTGCAGTGCAACTGCAATGTAGACTAGTGGATCTGAAACGCCCTGTGTGTTGTTGCAGAGCTAAGTGGACGGACACTGAGGTTGAGCAGCTGAGATCGGCCGTGGTGAGGTTTGATGACCTGAACTCCCTCAGCTCTGTCATCAAGGAGCACACTGTGTAAGGATCCCTCCTCATCTTAGTCTTTCTCTTTTCATTCCTAATGGCCCTCTATCATTGTAGTCTTTCTCCTTCACCCGGTCTTGGTCTCTTACCCATTGTATCTCTCTCTCATTGAACACTTCATGTGTTCAATGAGATGTGTGTTCAGAGGTAGCTCTAAAGCAATAGGAAGATTGACTATCAGTGACACAAGCCCTGATGAGGTAAACCATCACTAGAATATCTAAAATATCACATTCAGATCTATTTACCCACACATACATTTTACTATCCATCTGCTAGTGCTAAACATCTATCAATTCATGATGGTTTGCTTTTTTAAAGTATTTGTTGACCGGTTACTGGTTGAATCACCACCGCTAACCTAATCCTACCTTGTCTCTCCTCTTCCCAGGGTCCAGATTAAAAGTACAGTCAAGAGGAAGCTCTATGATGAGAGTGGGATGCCCATTTCCACCGACTCCCCCAAAAAGACAGTCAAGAAGACTGCTGTTATCATGGCCACCACGGCAACCCCAACTGTCATTGCTGTGCCGACCTCACAGGTCGTCATGAAGGCAGGTGTCCAGGGCAATGTGACTGTGGCCCCTTCCACCATGAAGAAACAGAAGTCCGCAGGTGAGTGGAGATTGATGAAGGAAGGAATCAATCAATACATTTGGTAGTTATTACCATCTTGGCAATGCTTCCTAATCAGTCCCACCTTCAGACTTACTAAAATACATTTTGTGGCACATAATGAAGATGAAGTGTTTTTCTTTAACCTCAATATTGACATTTTATGAAAGTGTAATAGTAATGGATTGTTTTTCAACAAAATATGTGCAACGCAAGTGGAATAAAGTCCTTGCAGATCAAATTGAATAGTTTAACTGTGATTTTTTTTTGGTCTATATTTGAAACAATGGGATAAAAATAAAAAAGACACTTAGCTCTTCCTGCCTGTGTGTTATGTGTTCCAGCAGATGTGACTCTGAGTGCTCTGAATGACTCTGACTTCAACTCTGACCTGGTAGACCTAGAGGGACCAAACTCCAAGAAACTCAACTTTGATCAGGGTGAGAGAGAGTTTTTATTTTGACTACTATTCACTGATAGTGATAATGCACAGCCTTTGCTATTGGCCGAATGAGGGGAAACCAATAATTACTGGTCTTCAAGACCAAGCTATTACTATATCTGAGGGGCAGCAGGTAGCCTAGCGGTTAAGTGTTGGGCCAGTAACTGAAAGGTTGCTGTTTCGCATCCCCGAGCTCATTAGGTGTAAAAAAATATTTCTATGTGCCCGTGAGCAAGGCACTCCGGATAAGAGCGTCTACTAAATGACAAAAAAAATGTAATGTAAATCTGTATAGATAAAGTCCAAATAAACATGCCTTAAATTGATCTAGAATATATACTTTTTAGATCAACTTAGATCTTGCAGAAAATATACAATATAACTGAGTTTGTGGAAAAGTCAGTGCTATAATCTTGCCAGATAAAGATCCATTATTCCACTATTTTTCCAACTAAAATGTTTTTCTTTGCTCCTCAGACAACCTGAACCTCGACTCCAGCTTCATCATGAACTCTAGTGAACTGCCGCTCCTCTCTCGTTAACCTCTCACCTTTGACCTTAAGATGTTTGCATCCCAAATAGCACCCTATTTCCTACATAGTGCGCTACTTTTGACTGGAGCCCTATGGACCCTGGTCAAATGTAATGCACTAAATAGGGGTTAGAGTGCAATTTGAGACGCAGCCCAGACATCTCTCCTAAGAACAACAGCCGAGATCCTTCAGATTTGCTTTGGCAGATCTCTATGGGTGCATCTGAAATGGCACCTTATTCCCTGCTTTTGGTCAGGGCCTATGAGGTATGCAAATGTTCTTGCATGAGGAATGTGTTGGTGGATGTAAATAATGGTATTTTCTTTACATTTACATTTTAGTCATTTAGCACTCTTATCCAGAGCGACTTACAGGAGCAATTAGGGTTAAGTGCCTTGCTTAAGGGCACATCGACAGATTTTTCACCTAGTCGGCTCGGGGATTAGAACCAGCGACCTTTCGGTTATTGGCACAACGCTCTTACCCACTAAGCTACCTGCCGCCTTTATGCATACATTATTGATTTGTACCACGCAAAAAGCTAATGTGCAGAGATGCGTGGCCAAGGACTGTAGCGTGTCGATTTTGCCACTATCTTGGTTTTTGTCAACTATGATATCTGGGTAGGTGGCCCTGCGAATGCCTCTGACAATGCCGCAACTGCAAACTGTTGTATACGGAATCATGTAGTTATGAACCCAGTGTTGAGCCCACCAGTAAATTAAACTACCGGTATTTAAAAATCATACTGGATAATAAATCTATGAACACTCAATTGTATCAAATGATAGGAATTAGTTTAGTGTAGTTTTCTTACTGTATGAAAATGTGTCAACATGGATTATTTAATTTTTTTCGAAACATGACCCACGATCCTTCAAGGTAATTTTTTTGGGAAAACATTTCTCGGTCAGTTGCTGACAAACATTTGTAGTTTTGTATAGAGGCTTACTCTAAAGACAATGATCAAATGACCTGTGTGATTTGCTGAATTATGTTGAATAAATTGACTTTTTAATAAACTTGTAGTTGGTAATATTCTTTCATTCAGGAGTCATACCACTCAATGTGTAGTCTTTATTGAAATGAGATTTTATACAATTGAAAACGCTGGTGGACACTGTACAGTAATAAAAATACTTGTAAGATTTGTCACACACCGGATAGGTGGTGTGATGTTTTAGTGTCAGCCATAATAGTATGGCGCCCCTGGAGCAAATGAGGATTAAGTGCCTTTGCACTAGCGCACAGACAGATTTTTCACCTTGTCTGCTCAGCTACCTTTTGGTTACTTGCTCAAAGCTCTAACCTCAATTATAGTACACATAAAAATGAGGGACAGCCAGGCACATGACATAAATATGCCACTGTGATACTAACACAGGGCTTCTTCCGATAAAAATTAACTGAGTAAAATAAAAATGGTGGCACAATACAGAATATGAACACAGGAATTGATGCCATTTTAGCTCCAGGTTGAGGAGTGGATAAGATGTATTGTAGACAAGTGTGTGGCTGACTGGAGCAGCACAAGCCATACTGGCAGCCCAGAGAAGGGGCAGCTACCAGTAATGATGTGCTGCTAACGCCAGACACACTGGGGGAGAGGAAGAGACCAGCATGCTGACTAAAGGAGAGCCCAACAGCCACACTTGGAGAGGACAGAGAGGGGATGCCAGCCAGGTCGACCACCCGGCCTTAGTCTGGAGAGCCCACCAGGCAGACTGACAGGCCTCTGTCACTGCATTGGAAGGACCACCAGGCAGACCAAAACCCCTTGGTCTCTCCTACAGTATGCCTGGCTACAGACTGCCGGCCAGCAGGACCATCAGGCTCCTCTGGCTGACGCCAAAGGCCTCGCTCCAACATTAGGAAGAGACGCCCGTCTGGACTGGCGTCAACACTGATGAAGGGCTTGCAACAACTGAAAGTTATGTCTTTATAGTCATTTTATGGCACCATATTTTAACATGTTCCCCCTCCAGTAATATATTCAAAGGAAGCTAGTAACTATGAAACAAACCGAAAGCTTCAGAAAGTATTCACACCACTTTACTTTTTCCACATTTTGTTGCGTTACAGCCTGAATTAAAAATGTATCAAATTGGCCAACACACAAATTCACTGCTAGACAGAGGCCTTACAGATAATTTTATGTGTGGGGTACAGAGATGAGGTAGTCATTAAAAATCACGTTAAACACTTATTGCACACAGGGAGTCCATGCAATGTCAAAGTGGAATTCTGTTTTTAGAAATTAAAAATGAAAAGCTGAAATGTCTTGAGTCAATAAGTATTCAAACCCTTTGCTATGGCAAGCCTAAATAAGTTCAGGAGTAAAAATGTGCTTAACAAGTCACGAGTTGCATGGACTCACCGAGTGTAATAATTGTGTTAATGTGATTTTTTTATGACTAAATAAATGTAAGGTCCCCCAGTCGAGCGGTGAATTTCAAACACAGATTCAACCACAAAGACCAGGGAGGTTTTACAATGCTTCGCAAAGGAAGCGCACCTATTGTTGGTAGATGGGCAAAAAACATTTTAAGCAGACAATATCCCTTTGAGCATCATGAAGTTATTCATTACACTTTCAATGGTGTAGCGATACACCCAGTCACTACAAAGATACAGGCGTCCTTCCTAACTCAGTTGCCGGAAAGAAAGGAAACCACTCATGGATTTCACCGTGAGGCCAATTGTGACTTTAAAACCGTTACAGAGCATAATGGCTGTGATAGGTGAAAACTGAGAATGATCAACAACATTGTAGTTACTCCACAGTACTAACCTAAATAACAAGAGTGAAAAGAAGGAAGCCTGTACAGAAAAAATATTCCAAAACATGTAATATTTACATCATTTAGCGAACGCTCTTATCCAGAATGACTTACAGTAGTGAGTGCATATATTTTCGTACTGGTCCCCCCCGTGGGAATCGAACCCACAACCCTGGCGTTGCAAGTGCCATGCTCTACCAACTAAGCCACATGTTTTGACATGCTTGTCATTGGCAAGGGAGTTTTCTTTTGTTGATAAAAAGAAACAGAGCTAAGCACAGGCAAAACCTGGAAAATAGGAAAACCTGGTTCAGTCTTCTTTCCAACAGACACTGGGAGACAAATTCACATTTCAGCAAGACAATAACCTAAAACACAAGGCCAAATATATACTGGAGTTGCTTACCAAGATGACATTGAATGTTCCTGAGTGGCCTAGTTACAGTTTTGACCTCAATCGGCTTGGAAATCTATGGCAAAACTTGAAAATGACTGTCTAGTAAAGATCAACAACCAACTTGAGAGCTTTGACAGAACATTTCTTAAAAGAATAATGTGCAAATATTGTACAATCCAGGTGTGCAAAGCTTTTAGAGACTTACCCAGAAAGACTGACTGCTGTAATCGCTGCAAAAGGTGATTCTAACACGTATTTCTGTATTTCATGTTCACTAAATGTGCTACAATTTCTAAAAACATGTTTTCACTTTGTCATTATGGGGTATTGTGTGTAGATGTGTGAGAAAATCAATTGAATTCATTTTTAATTCAGGCTGTAACAACAAAATGTGGAATAAGTCAAGGGGTATGAATACTTTCTGAAGGCACTGTAAAAGGGGCAGAAAACATGACAGTGTGATAAGTGATAAGATGACAACATTACAGGTTATACAAACACTGACAACTGCAAGTGCAGATAAGGACAGTCCTCCTTCGGAATGGAACATTGATAGTCAGAATTGGAATGGCAGAACTGTTCTTTTGGAATTGCCGTGATTCCAAGGGCTCCCAGCGGCAGCACATAATGATTTGGAGTTGCTTTTAGATACCTTCAAAACATGATGTGCTGCTAAAGGGTACCCCGGAGAGATGGCGAGAGAGAGGATTCTTCATGGTATAGAGCTGTGGAGATGAAGAAGAAAACAGATAATTAACATAAGTCTGACAAGATTCTCTCTCTCATACTTCAGTGCAAGAGATTCTTGTAGAACTTTCTTTCAATAACACCAAACCAAGATATTACATATAGGCCTATAACATATTTTAAAGATATGTAGTTTTTACACTCTGGTGGCAAATTGCTTCTAGAGTTTTAGAAACATGAGTTGTGAGTAGTAGAACAATAGTTATGCTTTCTTAAGAAAACAATAAGAGACAGATGGTGAAATGATTTTCTTGGCAAATGCAATACCAAGTCAATTCTATGTAATTCATAGGAATTTAAATTAAACTGCAATTATAATACAACTTTATATACTTCAAGTATTTGAGACCACAAAATGGACGGTGGGCAAGTGGACAAAATGGTGGATGAAGATGAAAAAAGAGAAGAGAAGTTGAGGAAGAGAGAGAGGACACTTTCTGAACAGTTCACTAACTACACCAAAATACACCAGGTGCATAAATGTATCTATTCAAATACACATTTTAAATCGGAATGTTAGAAACAAAGTCTGTAAAAAATATACTTAATAAAAAAATCACTATTTGTATAATATATAGTCTTAATATTTAAAGCCTTGCCTTTTTGCCTGTTTGACCCTTTTTCTAGGTTTTACAGAGGTGGAATACTGATATGCTACATGCAGAAGAAAAATGTATACAAAAGAGCCAAACAGGACAACATCCTCATACATTGAAAATAATTCTGATGATTTTATCATGGTTTTTGGTTACTAAATAAAATATACATGTTAATTTCCCCTTTGCCTACAATACACCCCCCCCCCACCCACCCCACCTCACTGAAACAAAGACCTTATGTCCTGCAGATTGCCAAACAGATTCCCAAAAATTATGTGATGAAAAGAACACAATTAACTCGATATGTAGAATAATAGTTATAAATTGTGCCATTTTGAAAACAGTGCCCATTCTAAACCATAGAGCATGAGGAGTCAGTTATTCTCATCAAGACAACCTCCCCACATCTAAAACTCTATCCCAATAGTAAAAACAGGAATACGAGAGTTCATTTTAAAAAGATTTGACAGAACAGAAAAAAGGCCAGTTAAAACTAATAATAATTTATATCATTATACTCTAAATCATAGAAATTACAGACATCACCACAATAATCACCCTATATGCAGCAGAGACCAATCGAACGTTTGGGACTTGTTGGACCTCACCGTCTTCAAAACAAGATTATCTTCAAACATGACTGTGCGGGTGTGTGTGTGAGTTTGTGAAAGGAAAATTAGGGAAAAGAGGGAGAGAGAATGGAAAAGGAGGGACAAAAAAGAGAAGAGAGGAAAAGGAGGGAGAAATAGTAGAGGAAAAGGAGGGCAAAAGAGAGAAAGAGCCCCCATAGAAGGTGTGACCTTGACATTCACGAGCAGCAATGCACCTGAGCTCCAGCTAATGTAGCAACCACAAGACACACACACCCCTCAGAGAGAGGGAGGGAGAGAGGGATGAAAATAGGGGGAAGAGGCACAAGAGACCTCTTGACTGTGTGACTACAACAAGGGGTCAGTTCTTGGCACTAGCAGTTGAAATAGAACTGATGTGGCCCTCGAATAAGGCTAATCGTACACACAAGGTGTTCAGTTGAATATCCATTTGATCCAAGTAATACATGAACGACAGTACATTTTTTGTGTTATCAAGATACAGAAGAGTCACTTAACCATTTAAATAGAACTGATGTGGCCCTCAAATCTGTCTAAGCGAACACGATTCCAGTTGCAGAACACAGATAAGAGACACCTCATACATAAATTACAATAGGTTTTTAGTTTTATTAACACACGCATATTTGGAATTTGTTTTGTGATCTGTCTAAAAAAAGTAGAGACAAAAAAAGTCTAGGAACAGACAGTGAAGCAAAAATATGCAAAAATCTGTAAAAATTTAGAAAAACTATTACATAAGTAGTGATTTAAAAAATGAATCGTAATTGAAGTGATCGCTGTTGTGTCAAGTAAGAACAATATGTTTTTTTTAGGAGGGGCTGATCTTGCTTAAACTTTTTAGACATAGAAAAGTTGGATTTCCAAGGCATAAAGTCGACCGAAATGAAACTTTTCACCAATATACTATTGATATGAATTCATATTAACCGAATGAACACCAATTGGCCATACTTTAAGACTTTAAACAAAATCACCACCACTTTAACCCTACAATGTGGAAGAGAAAAAAAACACTTCAATGTCAAATAGCATTTGTCCTAGTACGGCCAGACTAAAACCAAGACAGTATTAATTAATGCCAAACTAATTCACAACATTCATGCAATTAGAACTATGGAGACTAGAAGATAATGACATAGCCTATTAGCCTATTTCAGACTAGTGCCAAACGACCACATTGATATTATTATTCATTCAGGAAAAGCAGGATGACATTATGAGTAGCTTATTAGAGATTTTAAAAAGCCAGTGATCACGTCAGAACTCAGGCAGCAAGCATTTGTTCTCTCTCTCTCATTGCCAGATAGGCTCATTCAAAATGAGTGTGGAGGGAGAGAGGGAGGGGTGCAAGAGAGAGAACGAACGAGAAAGAGCGAGGCAGAAAGAGTGGTTGCAGAGGGACAGAAAGAGTGAGGGAGGGTAGGGGAGAGAGAACGAGAAAATGTGAGGCAGGGAGAGCGACAGACGTACGAGGTAGTATAAAATCATTTTCAGTCTTTCTCTCTGGCCTAGGCTTGTCTCTCTCCATTCAAACCAGAGGCCATTTTAAAAGACCTGAAACAGAGAGGAGAAAAGGAAGTCGAAAGAGAAGGGATTCACTTACCTTGGGTTCTTGTTCAAAATAATGGGAAAAAAGGGGAATGGTTGGGGGCCAATAACATCATCTAAACGCCCTCTTCAAATTAAATCTAGCTCACACCTTGTGTAGTAGCCTATTTCTCCTTATATTGATGCACCTCTGAAGGCCAATGAACTCTCTACACCCTCTCTCTCTACACACACAAACTTCAACTTCACCCATAACTCAGAAAATACATAAAAAATGAGGGAAAAAAATACATAAATTACTCAAGGAAATGATCACTTGGGGGAATAACACAACATAGCCTAATTTAAGAAGAACAACAAAAAATGTCAAAGAAGCTTTGGGGGCTCCCTTTCCTAAATGGGGAGGTTTTCTGAACCAAATCCTAAAATTTGCCCAAAAAACCTTTTGTCCCCCTAGTACCCCAATACCCCCTGTCTCTCCATACACCCCCCTCCTAAACTCAGGTCTCCCTTGTAAAAAGAGGTATTCTGACCTCAATGGGACTTTTTTGGATAAAGGTTAAATAAATACAATTAAATGCCCCCTACTACACCCCAAGCCATAGTCACAGTTACCCGCCCTCCCCCCTATTCACCTCCACCAGGCCCCAAGGCAGGCTCCTGTGCTGTGCTGTGTGGTGTGTGCAGTCTCTCTCGGCTCTACGCTGAAGCTAGTGAGGAGGCTTGGGGAACTTAGTAGGCATAAAAAGGCAAGGGGAGCTGTTACTCTTTTTCCCTCAGAATCACTTTCTACAATAAAAATTGTCATTTTCGGAGGGTGCGAAAAATCAGGAAAAAAATCAGGGGGTCGTCAAGGTATCGGGGGTGATGGGTGTGAAATTTGGGGCTTGTGGAGGTAAAGACCCGGCGGGAAAAAATTAATTTGCAAGGGTACGTTTGTCTAGTCTGGGCTGCACCAGTGCAAGCAGCAGCAGCCGCCACTCGCTTCGATTTTTTGTTGTCTTGCCAAGGCAGGGAGAAAGAGAGCGGGGGGGGGGGGGGGGGGGGGGGCAAAAGAAGGAACAGGCTAGACTGCGGAAAAGCACAGAGAGAGCGAGGGAAATAAAAATTAAGGAAAGTGTTGTTGCGAGTTTGTGTGGTGTTTTTTGCCACAGCGACAATTCTGAGTTTTCGCAGCAAAAAGTCATCAGCCACAAACCACAAATTAATGTCCCCGAGCTGAACAAAAAAATAAGACACGACTACTTTCCAAGCTTGGACCCAGTTCCATTACGCATTTAACAGAGAAGAAAAGGACGAGCAGGCGGGGGAAAAATACAAAAAATTGCATATCCGAGTCTCACCGACCCTTTGGGGTCTCTGGCCAACATCATCGTTCGAACAGAAAAGCAGCAATTAAATTATTTGACTGGGTTCAGTGTGAGGAGTGGAAGGAAGAGAGCAAGCACACAAAGTAGAGAAAATTGAGTTCTGGATCTACAGATAGATTTACCAGGGACAGAAGGCCTCAACCATCCACACACACACACAAATGAGTGCATGTACAAACACGTTCGCGCACACACAATACGAAAATAAAGACAAAGAGCTAGAATGCCATCATCATAAATAGAATGTTTAGACTTAACACATAATTCTGAAATTCTGATTCTAAAGTAAAACATCTCATAGTTGACATGGCAAAGCCCAACTACCTCTGAATAGGCACTGTCTGTCTGGTTATTCTGGTAAATGTAGACAACCCAGTACAAAAGCTTAATCATTACATTATAGCAGTGTTTCCCAAACTCTGTCCTCTGGGCCCCAGGTTTTTGCCCTAGCACTACACAGCTGATTCAAATAATCAACTAATCATTAAGCTTGGATACTTTTAATAAGCTGTGTTGTGCTAGGGCAAAAACAAAAAAACCTGCACCCCTTGGGGTCCCGAGGACCGAGTTTGGGAAACACTGCATTAGAGTCTAAAAGAATACCACACATTTAACTGGCAAGCACAAATGAATCCAGTCACATAAAATCATTATTAGCCTACCGGTATATGCCACAGGGTGTAAGCTAAGTGGATAATAGCCACTATATCCAACCTCAGAAAAAGTATAAAATCCTACCCTCAGCATGCCAAGCACACAACCAAAATCCACTCAAACATGAAAATAGCTTCAAATATGATACACACAAACCTCACAAAATGTACTGTGACAGATGCTTCAGAGAAAGACACTACAACTATTCAGACAGTCACCGGGGAATAACGTGCATGGGCCATGATACAGCAATGCTCTCTGTCTTAAATTAGGCCATGTTAAAATATGAGATATATTCATCCATTTATAGAATGTTTTATGCATTTAAATCAACCTTCATTTGAAAGGACACCTGTTTCATAGCAGTGCCATATGATAGACTGATTATATTGTGGTTTATTAGCAGACATCAAAAGACTGAGCAGACTCAGATTGTATATTTCTGTAGGTTTTGTGCTAAAATGACACCCACACACACATGCACTAGATAGAAGATACTGGTAAGATGGCAGATGTTTTAGCTATAGTACACAGGAATCTGATCTTCACTTTACAAATACTACTGATCAGACACCAGATTGTAGATCATGCCTTATATATGCATGAATAGAGTTTAGATTAAAATATTTGGTAGGGTCAGGGTGTCATTCCGCAAAATCGGTGGCATATTGTGAAGTAAAGTAAATGCTTATTCAAAACCTAGGCGCCTTGTTTGGGGTCACTATAGTATTACTTATTTTTTTATTAATTGGCATGTATACATTTTTCTTTACCATAAATCGCACCAGAAAATACATTGACAGTACATGAATGATTTGCTCCACACAATATGAATCTATACTAGAAAGCAGTTGAATGAATGGGACTATATGATGTTCTGAAAAGGAGCAAAGGACATTTTTATTGTACAGTGGCAAGTACAGTACGTGGCATCAACTATGACGCAGTTACAAATGCAAGGTTCGATATGGTGGTCTCTCGTTTTCACTAGTAACAATTCAATTAATATTTTTACATTGACCTATTCAACATCTCTTCCTATGCATTATTCTAAATATTTTGGAGACATTTCATGAAACAAAATCAACTGAATGTATCTATCAACCAACAAATGAAAAATATTGAGAACGTGAACTTATGGCAAGAATAGAGTGAGAAATGTTGAAATTGTAAAATTATACACCGATTTAAACATTATTTACGGTTTTAACTAAAACTTGATGGTTGAACGGCAGTTTATCAGAGCAATCTTAGCTAAAAGTAACGAGATGGCTATCAACTTTGGAAACATAGCTAAAGGGCAATGAGCCAGACAGGCAACAGTCGTCAGCTACAGGGAACTTTAAGTTAGATTGCTACTTAGTATAAATTGCACATCAAAGAAAGTAACAATGTTGCAAGTTAGCTAATTCAAACGAACATATGTTAGTTACAATCGAATCAAGGCAACTTTGTAACGACGTTGGAAAAAACATCGACAAATGTTCTGTCTATCCAAATGAAGTATAGTGTTTAGCTTGATGGCAAAGTACGGGGGTTGGGTCGACAAGAAAAATGCTGATTCAGATAATGTCGTTGCGATTTCCCACACACAGTTGACCGTTTATTCTACAGATGTAATTAATTTGAACGTTTTATTCAACCTTTTGCTAACATTTTGTAACTTTACGAATCCGTTTTATAATTATTTCCTAGTTTAGCGAATATTTGATTTGAACATATGGGGGTGGAGTAGATTCTCGAGGGGGGGTTGCATGAGCGGATTTTGGGGAGGGGTTCGCGAAGTAAACCTATGGCACTCACACTGAAACGGGGGTGTGACACCGACGTAGCAAAACTCTGTCCTATCGAAATAAAACAATTTACTAGTTAGCTACCAGTAACTTTGAATCAACTTACTTCAGCAACTAGCTAACTACATCGACCTTGTTTAAGGTACTTTGCTAATGTTAAAAGATATTCACTTGCAAGTCGCCTCAATCTTACTGTAGTGTAAAACAAACTGCCATAAAGCTTTCAAACGAGCTAGCAACGTCAGCTAAACGTGGCTATTCAACCAAAGAAACTTACTAACTAGCTAGCCATCCTATATAGTTAGTAATCTATCTTGAGATTGAGTGAAAAGGTGTTTTGAAATACACGACGAAGGTTGAACTCGCTGAAAATGTAGCTAGCTATATTTCCTGGCTAACGAACAAAGCTAGCTACCGGTCCACAAAACTTAGTTGAAAACGTAGCTAGCTAACGTTTGCTAACTTTCATGTTTCTTTTTAGCTACCATTAGCTAAATGAAACTAACGTTAGCTAGCCTGCTAAACAAGGCAGGCTAAAATGCTTACCTTGAGAAAATAGGTCCTCGTCCCATGAAGAAACGACCATTAATGCAACAAAATCCCCGTGTAGATGCAATTCAGAAAATATAAATTAATTCGTTAAATATATTTTTTCAACCAAGACATTCATTCTCTTGCAGCAGAAGTTTGAAAATGGCGCCAACACCTCGCCTCGGCAGCTCTACACACACTGGTGACACGAAGAAAAAGGGGAAAAAAAATAAATATAAATTTAAACGGTCGAATTATAATTTTTAACTAAATGCATGAGGTGTGTGATCGTTAGCCTAATTCATATTGCTATTCACTTTTGCTTAAAATTGCTCCTATGATTTTATTTTATTTTTTTTGTTCAATTTTAATAACCGTCAAAGATTGTTCTAGTCGTAGTGCAGCACGGGAAATTACATAATCGGTTTTGTTTTGAATTTCTAAGCCGGGAAAGGGTGAAATGGGAGGATTTGTCGCCCCCTTGAGTTCACCAATGTATGCCTATGCATTTCACTCCTCAACTAGGCCAGAAGATATAGTAGGTCTAGACCCTAGAGGACATAAAACATATTTGACTAGTATGGTAAACTATTTGTTTAACCACCATGTAATATGCATTAGATATATTTTCAGATAAGAATACGCTGTCTTAAAAATGTGTAAGCTACTGACATTACGTAGTTTCTCTCTCTCTGTGTGTGTGTACATAGATGGAACTAAGCCCTTCAGTTGGCACCCTGCCTGCTACATTCTGCTACATTCTCCTGTTTCTTAGATACCTCGTTCAAATGATGGACAATAAATAGCTCTTCATCCAATGTTGATACTTTTTTTTCAGGAACAGAGAGTGGAGGGGGGGGGGGGGAGACGGAAAGAGAGGGCGAGACAGAGAGAGAGAGATAGTTGCACTGTTGGGAGTTTATTTTAGGAGCAATGAAAACATAAATGTCATAAAAACATGTCTGATAAATCTATATATGCTCCTGTACAAGACCTCTAACAGTCCCGTATGTTAGGCCCCTGTAATGAGTCAAATGACAATAAGATTATCTGTTTCAAAGAGATGGAATAGGGGTTGTGAATTTGTGACCATAGTGGATCGAGGGGATAGATAGTCAGCAACATAGGTAATTCCATAGGGAAATAGTATGTTATTAAAAATATGTTTACACAAGTAGGTTTCCATCCATACAGCAGATTCTATGTACTTACACAACCCAAATGACAGCTTAATAATTTACCCAGAGCTCAGAACTAAAGGCAACAACAATCTTAGGTCTTTACGGTCCATCAGTCTCACCTCACTGTCATTTGAGCAAACGGAAGGACAGAGTAGAGTAGGTTGCAGGATCCATAGTTCCTGACAAGTGCTTGTGACATCACAATAGTCTAGATTCTAGAATGTACAACCCCATTCCATGTTAAGTCAAGTGGGTTGTTTTTGTGAATGAGTGGAGAGTATTTCTCAGATTTTAGGGTGTTGTACACCTTTTTCTCTCTCTCTCTGTGTGTGTTTAAACACTCAGCACTACATTAGTTAGGTTGACCTTTGGGTTGTGTTCAGGTGAATAGGGAGATTATTAACATTATTGCTAATCCAATTTGTTTACAAAGGCATGACCATTCTTTTACTATTTTCTCTCCCTTTCACACGCATTTTGTTCTTCTATCCTTGTGGGGACCTAAAATGAATTTCCATTCAAAATCCTATTTTCCCTAAACATAAACCTAGCCCTTACCCTAACCTTAAACTTAACCCTAACTTTAACATGTATCCCTAACCCAAAACCTAAACCTAACTCCTTACTCTAACCCTAATTCTAACTTTAACCCTAATTGTAACTCTAACCCTAAACCTAACCCCTAAGCTTAAAATAGCCTTTGTCCTCATGGGGATATGGGAAATGTCCCCACGTGGGAGAATTTTCCTTGTTTTACTATCCTTGTGGGCACACACACACACACACACAATTCAACAACACAATCTCATTGGACAGTAGGATTACATTAAACATGTTTAATTCAGTCATATTTTACACATTTTCAAAATGTCCGACACAAGATATAACAGGAAATAGTCCGATACAATTGTCATCAAGGGCTGTCATCAAAAGATACAATAACAGATACCAAGTCTGTCTCTGAGTTTTGTTTTCCTGAGGTATAACTTCCTTCAACTCAACAAATTTATAAAAACAAAAAAATTTAACAAAACAACTATATAACAGAGTCCATCATTGTTTTTTTATGGTACAGTATCATAATCATCATCCAGATCTACTCATCAACATTTGAATACTGCCAATGATAGTAAGATCATCTCTAATGATCATCTCTAATGTCCTTTGTGTCTCCAAACCGTTCTTTTCACATCCTGAATTCTGCACCCAACCATTTATACTGTTCACAAGGGTATGCTTCTGAATGAAACACATGGAATGCAGAAGACTTCCACCACCAACAACAACTCATCCTATGCCTGCCAGCATTGATCCCCTCGGGATGAATAAAGTCTATCGAACTTAATTGAACTTATTCCACAGTATATCTCACTTTGGATTTGGTCATCCCTCTGAATAAATGTACAGGCGTTTTATTAGTCTCTTTGTTGTTACCCTTGTTATTGACCACGCCCCCCTCCTCGCCCCTGTTGCCCCCCTCCTCCTCGTCTCCTGCTCTTCCCAGCTTCCTCAGTGGCCAGAGGAGCCCGTGCTGCTGGTTGGCTGCGGTAGTGTCTGGCGGGGGGCAACAGCGGGCGCCACCCCCTTTCTCCTTGGTGAGGAAGTAGAGGAGTGCGTTGAGCCAGGCGTTGAAAGACGCCAGCGGCCGGGTGATCTTATAACACATGGATACCATCGTCATGGTGTGGCACGGGACACCCTTCTTCACTTTCAGGACGAGGAAGATAGTCCTGGTGACGTGGAAGGGGAAGAAGCAGAGGGCGAAGAGGAGTGTGATGGTGATGATGGTCTTGATGGATTTACGCCGTCGGTGGGCGTATGGAGAGTGGGCGCCGAGAACTATCGACATCCCCTCTCCTCCTCCCTGAAGTGCTCCTCCTCCTCCAACTCCAGCTCCATTCCCTCTCATTCCTCCTCCACGTCCCCCACCTCCTCCTCCCTCTCCTCTGCCTCGCTGTGACTGGGGTTGGGAGCGCAGGGTCCGGAATATTGTCAGAACCACATGTGAGTAGCACCAGGCGATGATAGAGAACGGGAGAAAGAACCCTAGAAGATGTAGGATGATTCCATATGGAACATAGTCTTGGAACTCCTTATCGATGGCATCGTCCCAACAGTTCTGATACGTTTCCACCTCCCCAGTACCGTTACTACTAACGGTGCCGGTATTATTACCGTTAATCGCCATAGCCTCGCCCCCTACACCTCTCATCACGTGGCCTGTTTGGGCGAACCGGAATATGGGGCACGTAAGGGCGAAGACAACCCCCCACACCAACACACACGTCCCCTTGACCGCTCTCTTAGTCTCCAGTGTAATGGTCCTCATAGGGTAACATATCCCCAGGTAGCGATGGACAGATATACACGTCAGGAAGAATATAGAACAATACAGGTTGAAATAGAAAAGAAAACGGACCAATCGGCACATGTAGTCCCCAAAGACCCATCGGTCACGCATCACATAGCTAGCCACCAAGAAGGGGAGCGACAACCCATACATGAAGTCTGTGGAGGCTAGGTTGACCATGTAGATGAGGGAGGCGTTCCAACGCTTGGTGCGTCTGAAGGAACGCCAGAGAATGATAAAGTTGAGGGAGATAGAGAAGAGGAAGGTGAAGGAGTAGCACAGAGGGAGGAAAATGTACTTGTAGGACTCGTCGATGCTGCAGGAGGGAGGGAGCGAGGGATTGACAGAGAAGGAGTTAAGGAGGCGGTGTACTCCTTCGACAATAATGTCATCATTGAGCGCAGGGGCGTCCATCATTGTTGTTGTCATGGTGATGTTTGGGTGTTTCCGTGTCAGTTGAGATGGTGATGTCTCATCTTCCCATTCCACTGTTCCTTCTGGTTGCCTCTGTTTGATTTCTGATTATCCAATTCCCAGGTTCACTTATGTTGTCTTCACAATTCAAATTCTGTTTACCTGGAAAGAAAGAGAGAGATAATTGTTACAATCACCCATTCATTCATTGCATCTCATATCAATGAATTTTCATAGTACACTTCCCTGGACAGTGATATGATATGGATATACTGCCAAAATAATGGAAACACTTGAGCAAATGAGGGATACAAAGTACACTGAACCCAAATACAAATGCAACATGTGAAGTGTTGGTTCCATGTTTCATGAGCTGAAATAAAAGATCCCAGACATTTTTAGATGCACAATAAGCTTATTTCTCTCAAATTTTGTGCACAAATTTGTTTACTTTCTCATTAGTGAGCATTTTAGCCTTTGTCAAGATAATCCATCCACCTGACAGGTGTGGCATATCAAGAAGCTAATTAAACAGCATGAATTACACAGGTGCACCTTGTGCTGGGGACAATAAAAGGCCACTCTAAAATGTGCGGTTTTGTCACACAACACAATGCCACAGATGTCTCAAGTTTTGAGGGAGTGTGCAATTGTCACGATGAGTGCAGGAATGTCCACCAGAGCTGTTCATGTCCACCAGAGCTGTTTTCCACTACCATCAACAAAACACCAAATTATGGCATTTCTTGAGTAAGAATGGTGTGCCATCCCTCCAATAGAGTTCCAGACACTTGTAGAATCTATGCCAAGGTGCATTGAAGCTCTTCTGGTTCGTGGTGGCTCAACGCCCTATTAAGACACTTTATGTTGGTGTTTCCTTTATTTTGGCAGTTACCTGGACGTCTGGAGTTATAACTTTATAACTTTTAGCATACTCTAAACCAGGGGTATTCAACTCTTACCCTACAAGGTTCGGAGCCTGCTGGTTTTCTGTTCTACCGGATAATTAATTGCACATACCTGGTGTCCCAGGTCTAAATCAGACCCTGAATAAAGAGGAACAATGAAAAAATGCAGTGGAACTGGCTTTGAGGTCCAGATTTGAGTTTGAGGGCTCTAAACGGTAATCGTCTTCTTTTTAATTTCTTTCTTTCATTCATTCATTCAACATGCACCATGAGGTGTCTTCCCTTTGTACTCTCCCTCCCTCCTTCCTCCTTGCTGACCGGTGACTCCCCCCAGCTCCTTACACAATCGCCAGTGCTGTTTGCCCTCCTGTGTGTGTTTTGCCCTCCTGTACGACTATATGCTGCTGATTCAGTCTCTTCTCACTCCATTAACTCGACAATCAGTAACTACACTTCCCCTCGTCCTATCTGTCCATCCCTCCATTCATCTTTCGTTTCATTCCCCTCCACCCTCCAATGACTCCATATGCATCCATCCATCCATCCATCCATCCATCCATCCATCCATCCATCCATCCATCCATCCATCCATCCATCCATCCATCCATCCATCCATCCCACCTCCTTTTTGCCCTCCCTTTCATACTCTGATTCATTAACTTGTTGGTGTCATTTTCTTCCTCCTCTTGAGGCTGGTACGTCGTTCATGAACATATGTGGGTCGCTTCATATTTGTCCACTATCTACTGGACTCAAACTCATTCAAGCCCTACTATCCCATTATACTGTACCATCACCACATTGCTATCTCCTCCTGCTATCTCCCCCCCCCCCCCCCCCGACACACACACAAACACACGCAGGTGCGAATAGGCTACACATGATGTGTGTGTATGTCTGTGAGTGTGTGCAATCAGCAATAAGCATCACTTCACACATACAATATAGAGGATTTAGGTAAATAGTGTGCACCAACAGGTGCAAAAAAAGCAAAGCATCAATTAATCGGAGTTTTTAATATAATAAATCAGAGCCATGCATTTAGAGAGTTGGGCCGTTACAATAAATACGTTTGTCCTAAATATTTCAAAAACTAAAAGCATTGTATTTGGGACAAATCATTCAGTAAACCCTAAACCTCTACTAAATCTTGTAATGAGTAATGTGGAAATTGAGCATGTTGAGAAGCGTAAACTGCTTGGAGTAACCCTGGATTGTAAACTGGTCAAATTGATGCAACAGTAGCTAAAATGGAGAGAGGTCTGTCCATAATAAAGCGCTACTCTGCCTTCTTAACAACGCTATCAACAAGGCAGGTCCTACAGGCCCTAGTTTTGTCGCACCTGGACTACTGTCCGGTCGTGTGGTCAGGTGCCACAAGGAGGGATTTAGGAAAATTACAATTGGCCCAGAACAAGGCAGCACGGCTGGCCCTTGGATGTACACAGAGAGCTAACATTAATAATATGCATGTCAATCTCTCCTGGCTCAAAGTAGAGGAGAGATTGACTTCATCACTACTTGTATTTGTGATAAGTATTGACATGTTGAATGCACCAAGCTGTCTGTTTAAATTACTAGCACACAGCTCAGACACCCATGCATAACACACAAGACATGCCAACAGAGGTCTCTTCACAGTCCCAAAGTCCAGATCAGACTATGGGAGGCGCACAGTACTACATAGAGCCATGACTACATGGAACTGTATTCCACATCAAGTAACTCATGTAAGCAGTAAAATCTGATTTAAAAAAAACAGATAAAACTACACCTTATGGAACAGTGGGGACTGTGAAAGGACACACACCTAAACTGGTGACCTAAACTGGGATATGCTTAACACCCCGGCCAACCTACAATCTAAACTAGAAGCCCTCAATCTCACACAAATTATCAACGAACCTAACCTGACCAGGTACAACTCAAAATCTGTAAACATGGGCACCCTCATAGATTTCATCCTGACAAATTTACCCTCTAAATACACCTCCGCTGTCTTCAAACAGGATCTCCGCGGTCAAACGACCACCCCTCATCACTGTCAAACGCTCCCTAAAACACTTTAGCGAGCAGGCCTTTCTAATTGACCTGGCCCGGGTATCCTGGATGGATATTGACCTCATTCCATCAGTAGAAGATGCCTGGTTGTTCTTTAAAAGTGCTTTCCTCTCAATCTTAAATAAGCATGCCCCATTCAAAAAATTCAGAACTAAGAACAGATATAGCCCCTGGTTCTCCTCAGACTTGACTGCCCTTGACCAGCACAAAAACATCCTGTGGCATACTGCATTAGCAATGAACAGCCCCTGCGATATGCAACTTTTCAGGGAAGTCAGGAACCAATATACACAATCAGTTAGGAAAGCAAAGGCTAGCTTTTTCAAACAGAAATTTGCATCCTGTAGCACTAACTCCAAAAAGTTTTGGGACACTGTAGAGTCAATGGAGAATAAGAGCACCTCCTCCCAACTGCCCACTGCACTGAGGCTAGGAAACTGTCACCACCGATAAATCTACAATAATCGAGAATTTCAACAAGCATTTTGCTACGGCTGGCCATGCTTTCCACCTGGCTACCACTACCCCGGCCACCAGCTCTGCACCCTCTGCTGCAACTTGCCCATGCCCCCCCCCCCGCTTCTCCTTTACACAAATTCAAACAGCTGATGTTCTGAAAGAGCTGAAAAATCTGGCCCCCTACAAATCAGCTGGGCTAGACAATCTGGACCCTTTCTTTCTAAAATTAGCCGCCGAAATTGTCGCAACCCCTATTACTAGCCTGTTCAACCTCTCTTTCGTAACATCTGAGATCCCCAGAGATTGGAAAGCTGCCGCGGTCATCCCCTTCTTCAAAGGGAGTGACACTCTAGATCCAAACTGTTACAGACCTATATCCATCCTGCCCTGCCTATCGAAAGTTTTTGAAAGCCAAGTTAACAAACAGATCACCGACCATTTCGAATCCCACCGTACCTTCTCCGCTATACAATCCGGTTTCCGAGCTGGTCATGGGTGCACCTCAGCCACGCTCAAGGTCCTAAACGATATTATAACCGCGATCGATAAAAGACAGTACTGCGCAGCCGTCTTCATCGACCTGGCCAAGGCTTTCGACTCTGTCAACCACCGCATTCTTATTGGCAGATTAAATAGCCTTGGTTTCTCAAATGACTGCCTCGCCTGGTTCACCAACTACTTCTCAGATAGAGTTCAATGTGTAAAATCGGAGGGCCTGTTGTCTGGACTTCTGGCAGTCTCTATGGGGGTGCCACAGGGTTCAATTCTCGGGCCGACTCTATTCTCTGTGTATATCAAGGATGTTGCTCTTGCTGCTGGTGACGCTCGGATCCACCTCTATGCGGACGACACCATTTTGTATACATCTGGCCCTTCATTGGACACTGTGTTAACAAACCTCCAAACGAGCTTCAACGCCATACAACACTCCTTCCATAGCCTCCAACTGCTCTTAAACACTAGTAAAACTAAATGCATGCTCTTCAACCGAACGCTGCTTGCACCCGCCCACCCGACTAGAATCACTACTCTCGGCGGGTCTGACCTAGAGTATGTGGACAGCTACAAATACCTAGGTGTCTGGTTAGACTGTAAACTCTCCTTCCAGACTCACATTAAGCATCTCCAATCAAAAGTTAGATCTAGAATCGGCTTCCTATTTCGCAACAAAGCCTCCTTCACTCATGCTGCCAAATATGCCCCTACCGATCCTTGACTTCGGCGATGTCATTTACAAAATAGCCTCCAACACTCTACTCAGCAAATTGGATAAAGGCTATCACAGTGCCATCCGTTTTGTCACCAAAGCCCCATATACTACCCACCATTGTGACCTGTACGCTCGTTGGCTGGCCCTCACTACATATTCGTCGCCAAACCCACTGGCTCCAGGTCATCTATAAATCACTGCTAGGCAAATCCCCGTCTTATCTTAGCTCACTGGTCACCATAGCATCACCCACCCGTAGTCTGCGCTCCAGCAGGTATATCTCACTGGTCATCCCCAAAGCCAACACCTCCTTTGGCCGCCATTCCTTCCAGTTCTCTGCTGCCAATGACCGGAACGAACTGCAAAAATCTCTGAAGCTGGAGACTCTTATCTCCCTCACTAACTTTAGGCGTCAGTTGTCAGAGCAGCTTACCGATCACTGCACCTGTACACAGCCCATCTGTAATTAGCCCATCCAACTACCTCATCACCATATTGTTATTTATTTTGCTAATTTGCACCCCAGTATCTCTATTTGCACATCTATCATTCCAGTGTTAATACGAAATTGTAACTATTTTGCACTATGGCCTATGTATTGCCTTACCTCCATAATTTACTACATTCGCACACACTGTATATATATATTTTCTGTTGTATTTTTGACTTTATGTTTTGTTTACCCCATATATAAAACTCTGTGTTGTTTTTATCGCACTGCTTTGCTTTATCTTGGCCAGGTCGCAGTTGTAAATGAGAACTTGTTCTCAACTGGCTTACCTGGTTAAATAAAGATGAAATTATTTATTTATTTTTTAAACACAGACAGACACACGCATACACACACACACATAATAACATACGCACTATACACTCGTGGACATGGATTTTGTGTTGTAGATATGTGGTAGTAGAGTAGTGGCCTGAGGGGACACACTTAATGTGTTGTGAAATGTAATGTAATGTTTTTAATTGTATATAATAGCCTTAATTTTGCTAGTCCGCAGGAAGAGTAGCTGCTGCCTTGGCAGGAACTAATGGGGATCCATAATAAATACAAATAGATGGGGAACATTTAAACAATGCTATGTAAACGAAAGGTTGGTCCATCTCTCTAAATATATCTCTAGAATCATTAATCATGAGTAAATTGCAATTTCTCGGTTGTACTGTGTGTCAGGTCTGGTCGCCTGGTTGTACTGTGTGTCAGGTCTGGTCGCCTGGTTGTATTGTGTGTCAGGACTGGTCTCCTGGTTGTATTGTGTGTGTCAGGTCTGGTCTCCTGGTTGTACTGTGTGTGTCAGGTCTGGTCTCCTGGTTGTACTGTGTGTGTCAGGTCTGGTCTCCTGGTTGTACTGTGTGTGTCAGGTCTGGTCTCCTGGTTGTACTGTGTGTGTCAGGACTGGTCTCCTGGTTGTACTGTGTGTGTCAGGTCTGGTCTCCTGGTTGTACTGTGTGTGTCAGGTCTGGTCTCCTGGTTGTACTGTGTGTGTCAGGACTGGTCTCCTGGTTGTACTGTGTGTGTCAGGACTGGTCTCCTGGTTGTACTGTGTGTGTCAGGTCTGGTCTCCTGGTTGTACTGTGTGTGTCAGGTCTGGTCTCCTGGTTGTACTGTGTGTGTCAGGTCTGGTCTCCTGGTTGTACTGTGTGTGTCAGGTCTGGTCTCCTGGTTGTACTGTGTGTGTCAGGTCTGGTCTCCTGGTTGTCATAGGAAAGTATGGCACACAGAGTGGCAATAAATGTAACTGTAATAAATGTATAAATGTAAACAACATAAATACCTACATCTCTGCAATCAGTGACCTTTGTAAGCAAAATAAAGGACTTACCTGTTGAAATGATCTGCGGTTCAAAGCGCTCTTCCTCTATCCCTGTTCTCCAAGTTAGAAAAACGGAGTCCCAAAAAATTCAAGACTCTAAACTAAAAAGCCCAACTTTATTTATGTTTGAAGATACCAGTGAAGACCACAGGTAAAATGGTGAATATATAAGAACAAAATGACCAATCAAGAAACTCTGTGTTGGAAAGCCTATCTCTTTCTTGATATAATGAGTCACCTTCGGTCTGCCTCCTTTCTACCTGTTTTTGGCTCCTCTAACTCATCCCTGTCTGCCTTGTGTCTTTGGCGGTGTTACACAGTCCCTCCCTCCCCCCCCCCCCTCTCTCCTCCTGTCCCTCTATCTTTCCCTCCCTCCCCCTGTCCCCCTCTCTTCCTCCCATTCTGCTGATCTAGACATTTGGCTAAGGCAAACTCTAACCAGGGCTGGAGTCACACACACACACACACGGTAATGTATACAATTTACATCTGTGCTAAATACATGATGTAAATAGCTACTCTACATGTACACTTAATCCATCTCTAGATACAGGTACATACATACATACATACATGCATACATAGAAAGCAGCACTAGCACACCTACATACAGTATGTATCCTTGACAACCTGTTTATTCCATGTAAATGTATTGTAGAGTAGAACAACATCAAAAGTGACGTCAAACTCATGTAACCCCGCACACAATCCCAACGCTCCCTGTGTGTGTGTGTTTGTGTTGCCGTTTACTGTTTTATGACAACAGCACCAAACAGGTGAGGCTTGGTCAGGCACCTTGTCAGTCGGCTGGTAGGTACATTGTTGTCATATTACAACAGCATGCAGGTTGATATAATAATCCATTCCCTTTATGTTTCCCTCCATTTCAGTAGACCCAAGTCATTGAGTTGAGCTGTGCTCACATTACTGTGTGGGTCTGTTTGGTTAGTAATGTCCCTTTCTATTACTGACTCGTTCGACGATCATCATACATATATTCAAACATGCAGGAGAATAGAAGACATAGCTGTGTCCCGACAACATAAAATCTAAAATTAGACAATGGACATTAGAACTAGATTGATCCATGGGCAGCAATAGCAGCTTATTAATCCCTTATAATATGACAGTTATTTCCCCCCTAAAACACTACAACACAACAACATTAACAGTCCAGACATACACATTTCCCTTTATAAAAACACAAAAAACACTGAGCGCAAAACCGGTTGATATGATGTCATAATGAACGTGAAACTGGGTGTGATGACATCATTTCAACCAGTTTTGCTCACTGGGAAATAAAAACAAAACGCTGTGCAATTCAATCAAAAAAGTATTTAGGAGTGATGCAGTCTCTTCACATTGATTTGATTCGTCCATTAACTTCAAGCACCGGTGTCTGTCATTGACTGATTTTGACCTGATCTCTGACACCGGGATTCCATTTTATGTGACGATGACCATAGAACTTAGAATGATTCGAATGATTCTATGGGTGATGGGCCTTCTGATAGTGTCGTCCATAGAGTTATATAATACATAGATCTGCATAGCTCTAGATTGTGCTGATAATGGCAGCCATCTTGGTCAGGGTTCTATATGTGATTCTAAGGTGACGTCAGAGTGATGTCATATCCTGTACCTCCAGCAGCATAGCATCCTGTTCTGTCCTCAGCTGGTCCCGAGTCTGTAGGTGAACCACCAGCTCTGTGCTCAAGTCTGATGGGTGAGACACAGAGACATACACAAACAAAATGTGAGATAAAAAATGTAAGATCAAATGCAGAGTTGTACAGATCATTTGACAAAGGTGAAATAAAGGTAAAACAATAAGGTTGGTATAACTTATAAATGAAAAAGGTGAAATATAAAGTAGCCTACACCAGTGGTTCCCAACCTGGAGTCCTTAGGGGGGCGCCAGAGTTCACAGGGGGGGGCGCGTGATCTAATTTGCTTTGAGGTCAAACATGCATAAAATGTTCCACTATAATTTAATTGTAAATTTAATACATTTTAAAATGTTATTAAAAATTATATGTTTGCAATGCCAAGGCCAATCTAAAAAATAATAATAATGGCAGAGAAATGTAAAAGCGGTAGTGTACGACAATGACTCGCGCTCAATCAGTTTCAGCTAGCAGCTCGTTTTTCCTGCAGTCAGAGCATCACTATTTTATGAATAAAACAACATGTCTAAGAAACGTAAAAGTGCTGATGACTCATCATAAAAAAGAAAGTAAGGCTATATCTCGAGAGTTATCTTAACTTCGGTTTTATTGAAGGACACGACAGGACTCGGCCAGAATGTGTCATTTGTGGCGAGAAGCTAGCTAATGACATCATAAATCCAAGCAAAATGCAACGACACCAGGAAACAAAACACCAGGAGACTATTGGTGAAGGTCAGGATTTTTTTGAGAGGAAGAAGCAGTTGGCACTATCAAAAAGATCCACAGACATCAGAAAAGCATTTGAAATAGCAGGCAGTGATTTACACAGAGCTACGGAGGGGTCATTTGAGTGTTCACTATTAATTGCAAGGCTAAAACGCCGCACAATATTGGAGAGCAGCTAATCAAACCCGCCTGCCTGAAAATTGTAGAGAGGCTGTGTGGCCCACAGGTGGTGGATAAAGTGAGAACCATCCCACCCTCTGACAACACTGTCAAAGACAGAATTGATCAAATGGCTGGAGGTTGTCAAAACCAGCTGCACGAGAAGCTTAGGAATGTTCCCTTTGCCATTCAGTTGGATGAAACAACAACAGTGTCAGACGAATCGGTGCTCATCGTTTATGTGCAATATATTGGGGGGGCTCCAAGGGGCTCCAAGGAAAAAAGGTTGGGAACCACTGGCCTACACTACCTGTCAAAAGTTTTAGAACACCTACTCATCCAAGGGTTTTTCTTTATTTTTTACTATTTTCCACATTGTAGAATAATAGTGAAGACTTCAAAACTATGAAATAACACATATGGAATCATGTAGTAACCAAAAAAGTGTTAAACAACTCAAAACTTATTTTATATTTGAGATTCTTCAAATAGCCACCCTTTGCCTTGATGACAGCTTTGCACACTCTTGGCATTCTCTCAACCAGCTTCATGAGGTAGTCACCTGGAATGCATTTCAATTAACAGGTGTGCCATGTTAAAAGTTAATTTGTGGAATTTCTTTCCTTCTTAATGCGTTTGAGCCAATCAGTTGTGTTGTGACAAGGTAGGGGGGTATACAGAAGATAGCCCTATTTGGTAAAAGACCAAGTCCATATTATGGCAAGAACAGCACAAATAAGCAAAGAGAAACAACAGTCCATCATTACTTTAAGACATGAAGGTCAGTCAATACAGACAATTTTAGAACTTGAAAATTTCTTCAAGTGCAGTCGCAAAAACCATCAAGCGCTATGATGAAACTGGCTCTCATGAGGCACGCCACAGGAATGGAAGACCCAGAGTTACCTCTGCTGCAGAGGATAAGTTAATTAGAGTTACCAGCCTCAGAAATTGCAGCCCAAATAAATGCTTCACAGAGTTCAAGTAACAGACACATCTCAAAATCAACTGTTCAGAGGAGACTGTGTGAATCAGGCCTTCGTGGTCAAATTGCTGCAAAGAAACCACTACTAAAGGACACTAATAATAATAAGAGACTTGCTTGGGCTAAGAAACACGAGCAATGGACATTAGAGCGGTGGAAATGTGTCATTTGGTCTGGAGTCCAAATTGGAGATTTTTGGTTCCAACCACTGTGTCTTTGTGAGACGCGGTGTGGGTGAACGGATGATCTCCGCATGTGTATTTCCCACCGTAAAGCATGGAGGAGGAGGTGTTATGGTGTGGGGGTGTTTTGGTGGTGACACTGTCTGTGATTTAGGCTTAGTGGGACTATCATTTGTTTTTCAACAGGACAATAACCCAACACACCTCCAGGCTGTGTAAGGGCTATTTTACCAAGAAGGAAAGTGATGGAGTGCTGCATCAGATGACCTGGCCTCTACAATCCCCCGACCTCAACCAAATTGAGATGGTTTGGGATGAGTTGGACCGCAGAGTGAAGGAAAAGCAGCCAACAAGTGCTCAGCATATGTGGGAAGTCCTTCAAGACTGTTGGAAAAGCATTCCTGGTGAAGCTGGTTGAGAGAATACCAAGAGTGTGCAAAGCTGTCATCAAGGCAAAGGGTGGCTATTTGAAGAATCTCAATCTCAAATATAAAATATAAAAATAACACTTTTTTGGTTAAACCCTTGAATGAGTAGGTGTTCTAAAACTTTTGACCGATAGTGTATATCTAAACTATAAACTGAGTGTACAAAACATTAGGAATACCTTCCTAATATTAAGTTGCACCCCCTTTTGCTCTCAGAACAGCCTAAATTCGTCGGGGCATGGACTATACAAGGTGTCGAAAGCATTCCAAGCTGGCCCATGTTGCCTCCAATGCTTCCCACAGTTGTGTCAAGATGGATGTCCTTTGGGTGGTGGACCATTCTTCATACACACGGGAAACTGTTTAGCGTGAAAAACCCTGCAGCGTTGCAGTTGTTGACACACTCAAACCAGTGCGCCTGACACCTACTACCATACCCCGTTCAAAGGCACTTAAATCTTTTGTTTTGCCCATTCACCCTCTGAATGGCACACATACAGAATCTGTCTCAATTGTCTCAAGGCTTAAAAATCCTTCTTTAACCTGTCTCCTCCCCTTCATCTACACTGATTGAGGTGGATTTAACAGGTGACATCAATAAGGGATCATAGCTTTCACCTGGATTCACCTGGTCAGTCTATGTCATGGAAAGAGCAATGTTTTATACACTCAGTGTAAATATGCAATATATCCAGTGTAGTATCTGAGTGACCACTCACCTTGTATAGCCTTGTTGAGCGAGTTTTGATGGGCGTTGAGCTCTTTGAGACTGAAGGCTTGCAGGTCACTACGGTCCAGTCTTCTATTCTTCAACAGCGGATTACAACAAGCTGGGCTCTGAGACACAGGGGACAGAGTGAAGAACAGAATATAAGATAACACCTAATAACAAAACACTGTGGACCTCGAGGACAGTACTCCTTCCTAGCCACTCCTGTAGATATGACTGGGTTGTATCAGACGGCAAGGAGAAGCAAGTGCCTATCCTATACATTCAGAACTACAGGAGTGCAGAGGGGGTAGGGGCTAGGAGTTGATTTGGGATTCAGGTCCCTCCCTCCCTCACCTCCTGTTTCTGCTCGGTCCTCAGCTTGTTTCTGAGTGCGCTCAGTGCAGCCTTGAAGCCTGATGATTTGCTCTTGGCTGCAGGGGGGGCAGGGAACTGGGGCTGCTGGCGACCCTGCACACTGGGACCGTTCTTCCCAGCCATTTTGGAATTCTTGAAAGGACAGAAACAAAACAAAATGGCTTTATGATTGAGATCTGGAATACAACAAAACAAGTGTCTTTGACAATGATATGATACAGTGAGGGAAATAAGTATTTGATCCCCTGCTGATTTTGTACGTTTGCCCACTGACGAAGACATGATCAGTCTATAATTTTAATGGTACGTTTATTTGAACAGTGAGAGACAGAATAACAACAAAGAATTCCAGAAAAACGCATGTCAAAAATGTTATAAATTGATTTGCATTTTAAATGAGGGAAATAAGTATTTGACCCCTCTGCAAAACATTACTTGGTACTTGGTGGCAAAACCCTTGTTGGCAATCACAGAGGTCAGACGTTTCTTGTAGTTGGCCACCAGGTTTGCACACATCTCAGGAGGGATTTTGTTCCACTCCTCTTTGCAGATCTTCTCCAAGTCATTAAGGTTTCGAGGCTGACGTTTGGCAACTCGAACCTTCAGCTCCCTCCACAGATTTTCTATGGGATTATGGTCTGGAGACTGGCTAGGCCACTCCAGGACCTTAATGTGCTTCTTCTTGAGCCACTCCTTTGTTGCCTTGGCCGTGTGTTTTGGGTCATTGTCATGCTGGAATACCCATCCACGACCCATTTTCAATGCCCTGGCTGAGGGAAGGAGGTTCTCACCCAAGATTTGATGGTACATTGCCCCGCCCATCGTCCCGTTGATGCGGTGAAGTTGTCCTGTCCTCTTAGCAGAAAAACACCCCCTGGTCCTCTGTAGCTCAGCTGGTAGAGCACGGCGCTTGTAACGCCAAGGTAGTGGGTTCGATCCCCGGGACCACCCATACACAAAAATGTATGCACGCACGACTGTAAGTCGCTTTGGATAAAAGCGTCTGCTAAATGGCATATTATTATTATTATTATTATAATGTTTCCACCTCCATGTTTGACGGTGGGGATGGTGTTCTTGGGGTCATAGGCAGCATTCCTCCTCCTCCAAACACGGCGAGTTGAGTTGATGCCAAAGAGCTCGATTTTGGTCTCATCTGACCACAACACTTTCACCCAGCTCTCCTCTGAATAATTCAGATGTTCATTGGCAAACTTCAGACAGCCCTGAATATGTGCTTTCTTTAGCAGGGGGACCTTGTGGGCGCTGCAGGATTTCAGTCCTTCACGTCGTAGTGTGTTACCAATTGTTTTCTTGGTGACTATGGTCCCAGCTGCCTTGAGATCATTGACAAGATCCTCCCGTGTAGTTCTGGGCTGATTCCTCACCGTTCTCATGATCATTGCAACTCCACGAGGTGAGATCTTGCATGGAGCCCCAGGCCGAGGGAGATTTGACAGTTATTTTGTGTTTCTTCCATTTGCGAATAATCGCACCAACTGTTGTCACCTTCTCACCAAGCTGCTTGGCGATGGTATTGTAGCCCATTCCAGCCTTGTGTAGGTCTACAATCTTGTCCCTGACATCCTTGGAGAGCTCTTTGGTCTTGGCCATGGTGGAGAGTTTGGAATCTGATTGATTGATTGCTTCTGTGGACAGGTGTCTTTTATACAGGTAACAAACTGAGATTAGGAGCACTCCCTTTAAGAGTGTGCTCCTAATCTCAGCTCGTTACCTGTATAAAAGACACCTGGGAGCCAGAAATCTTTCTGATTGAGAGGGGGTCAAATACTTATTTCCCTCATTAAAATGCAAATAAATTTATAACATTTTTGACATGCGTTTTTCTGGATTATTTTGTTGTTATTCTGTCTCTCACTGTTCAAATAAACCTACCATTAAAATTATAGACTGATCATTTCTTTGTCAGTGGGCAAACGTACAAAATCAGCAGGGGATCAAATATTTGTTTCCCTCACTGTATATCCCTCTTTGTTTCCATTTTGATTCATAAGAGCTGTAGCACTCCATCTATGACCAGCCTTACCTTTTGAGTGTGTGTGTGCTTACCTTCACGCTAACTTTTTTGCCAGTATCCTCCTCCTCTTCTTCGCTTCCACTGTCATTGATGAAGCACAGCTGGAGGTTCATCTGATTCGAAAGACTGAGGAGGACAAAACATTTGTTGGTTAGTAAGTAGTAAAATGACCCTGGCATTGATACGCATGATTACCACTCCCCCAGGGAGCTAGCTTTCTTGGAGCTAGCTTTCTTGTAGCTAGCGTTCTTGGATTCTTTCTGGGATTATTGACCACAAGTTTGTGAGTTCGCTTCTTGCCTCGGACCTTATGCTTCTCCCTCGATTTCATTACACTGGTGCCAGAAGTGGAATTTGTTCATGATTCTATCTGTCTGGGTACTATACTATTACTACATAATTAATAACACTATCACAACATATAATGTTACGTAGACGACACCATGTTTCGTACCGAGAGGTTAGGGCTGTCACGCGGCTATTGCAGTCCTCCTCTCCTCCATCCTCCCAGCTCTCCTTATTCTTCCCTTGCTCCCTGTCTCCTGGCCGGTTCATGGACAGCGTCTTCCCTCTCTCTCTCTCCTCCGGCCGGCTCGCTGACAATTTCTTCCCTCGTTCCAGGACACTGGAAGACTGGAGATTAATCAGATATAGGTAGCACAAGTTATACAGAGCAAGTTATGGAGAGTATCTCCTGTGTGTAAGTTTTTTTTTTTTTTTATGAGCTGCCCTATTGGCCAGGTCTCCCTTGTAAAAGAGGTCTTCTGAACTCAATGGGACTTCCTGGATAAAAAAAGGTTAAAATGATAATGGATTTAAAAAAAAGTTACTATTGTATATTGTTTAGCAGTGCTGTGTAGTCTCAACACAAAACTAGCCACTGAATAGAGCAGCTGACTGACATTGCATTCATGGACACATTTCATGTTTGTTTGTACAACACTGTTTCCCTGACAGATGCACACTTCCCTCCCATAAATAGACAAATGTGTCACCTGTCTACATCCATAAGTAACAGACAGCATTCAACTATGACCCTTTACCTTCGTTCTTTCTTATCACTCCTCTCCCCTTCCCCCGCTCCTCATCTACCTCTCCTCATCCCCCTCTCCTCTCCACTACTTGTCCAAAAACACCTGTTCACAGCACTCAACTGTGACCTCTGACCTTTATTTTCTTCTCTCTCTTTTCTCTTCTTGTTTCTCCAGCTCTGCGATGCGCAGGCTCAGCGCCTCCCAATGCATTATGGGTAGGCCCAGGTCATCCTCTCCGTACGACCCCTCCTGCCACACCAACGCCGCTCCCTCCGCATCTTCATCATCCTCATCATCTTCCTCTTCAGCCTCGTCGCTCTGTTTCTCCTCTTCCTCCGTCTCGTCGCTCTCTTTCTCCTCTCCCCGCTCCCTCTCTCTCTCCTTCTCTCCCTCCATCTCTTGTGTCAGTAGGAGAGAGTGCCAGGGTGGGTAGACTTCACTCCGCTCTGGGGAGGAGGGGTTGTCTACTGGTATAAGATAAAGATTACATAGTTGTGTATTAATACTTAATAAACACGTTATAAAGAACTATAGTAACCTACTGGTTACTAAAGCTGTTATAACAACTATATTACACTACTTGGTGGTAGGCAGTGCTTAATTTGTAAATCGGGAGATGCCGAAACAAAAAGCAAGCGCGACGGGGGGTGACCTGGGGAGCTCTGAGGTGCCTTTATAATAAAGCATTGCCTGCATATCATCGCATTTGCGTAGTGGCATAGAGTAGTAGAGTAGAGGCACTTACAGAAGTTGCACACATGGGGAACATTTTAGAAGCCTAGGGTCCAGGAAAGATGTGGCCTTTTATAAACGCATTTCATGCTATTCTAAATCATTTGACATGACTGAAGACTTTGGCATAATTTTGTTTAATTCCGCACAAATGATCGAAATGACAGGCTACTTTGACACTGACAAACTGAGAATCTGAGATCAATCAAAATGACCTTAAATCCATCAATCACATAGGCCTAGGTGTGTGGAGGCTACAATATGAGGATGAAATTATAGTCCTAAAAATGCTATCCAGTTTCACTGACTCACCCAATGATGCGCAGCTCACTCGCCGGTGATGGCCAATGCGTTCGTGCCAAAAGCCTACAGTGCATTCGGAAAGTATTCAGACCCATTGACTTTTTCCACATTTTGTTACGTTACAGCCTTTTTCTAAAATTGATTGAATTATTTTTTTCCCTCAGCAATCTACACACAATACCCCATAATGACAAAGTGAAAACAGGTTTTTTGACATTTTTGCAAGTTTATTAAAAATAAAAAACTGAAATGCCTTATTTACATTATTATTCAGACCCTTAGCTATGAGATTCGAAATTGAGGTCAGGTACATCCTGTTTCCATTGACCATCCTTGAAATGTTTATACAACTTCATTGGAGTCCACCTGTGGTAAATTCAATTGATTGGACATGATTTGGAAAGGCACACACCTGTCTATATAAGGTCCCACAGTTGACAGTGCATGTCAGAGAAAAAACCAAGCCATGAGGTCGAAGGAATTGTCCGTAGAGCTCTGAGACAGGATTGTGTCGAGGCACAGATCTAGGGAAGGGTACCAAGAAATGTCTGTAGCGTTGAAGGTCCCCAAGAACACAGTGGCCTCCATCATTCTTAAATGGAAGAAGTTTGGAAACACCAAGACTCTTCCTAGAGCTGGTCACCCGGCCAAACTGAGCAATCAGGGGAGAAGGGCCTTAGTCAGGGAGGTGACCAAGAACCCGATGGTCACTCTGACAGAGCTCCAGAGTTCCTCTGTGGAGATGGGAGAAACTTCCAGAAGGACAACCATCTGGAGGAAACCTGCCACCATCCCTACGGTGAAGAATGGTGGTGGCAGCATCATGCTGTGGGGATGTTTTTCAGTGGCAGGGACTGGCAGACTAGTCAGGATTGAGGGAAAGATTAATTAAGCAAAGTACAGAGAGATCCTTGATGAAAACCTGCTCCAGAGCGCTTAGGTGAAGGTTCACCTTCCAACAGGACAATGCCCTAAGAACACAGCCAAGACAACGCAGGAGTGGTTTCAAGACAAGTCTCTGAATGTCCTTGAGTGGCCCAGCCAGAGCCCGGACTTAAACCTGATCGAACATCTCTGGAGAGACCTGAGAATATTTGTGCAGCAACGCTCCCCATCCAACCTGACAGAGCTTGAGAGGATCTGCAGAGAAGAATGGGAGAAACTCCCCAAATACAGGTGTGCCAAGCTTGTAGCTTCATACCCAAGAAGACTCGAGGTTGTAATTGCTGCCAAAGTTGCTTCAAAGTACTGAGTAAAGGGTCTGAATACTTACGTAAATGTCATATTTCCGTTTTTTATTTTATATACATTTGCAAAAAAATCTAAAAACCAGTTTTTGCTTTGTCATTATGGGGTATTGTGTGTAGACTGATGAGGGGAAAAAATTATTTAATACATTTTAGAGTCAGGCTGTAACGTAACAAAATATGGAAACAGTCAAGGGGTCTGAATACTTTCCGACTGCACTGTATATCTCACTCTTGTTATACTTTGTAAAACAATATTTGGAAGTTGATCAAACATTTTGTTAGCCTAGAGCAGACAGATTAGAGTCTTCTCTTTTCAGCAGGAGCCATTTGGTTTCCAACCTGTGTTTTCCCGCGATTGTATTTGAAAATTGCGAAAGGCCAGTTTTGTCTGCATGCTGTTCACTGACAGATTTGCCGCGCGTTCCCGACTGTAGGCTATGTCTTGTTATTGGGCTACACACAATCCACAGCTAGGCAATTTTTAAAAAGTCGCTATTGACCTATGTGGCTGAATTATGGGCATTTTCATGGTGTAGTAGTCTATTCTGAATTATTTCATTATTTTCATTGAACATACAGCAGTTATTCTATAACTTTGGCAAATGTATTTTAATTTATCAGGGGCAGTGGTGGAAAAAGTCCCCAATTGTCGTACTTTAGTAAAAGTAAAAGATACCTTAATAGAAAATGACTAAAGTAAAGGTGAAAGTCACCCTGTAAAATACTACTTGAGTAAAAGTCTAAAAGTATTTGGTTTTAAATATACTTAAGTATCAAAAGTAAATGTAATGCTAAAATATACTTAAGTATCAAAAGTAAAAGTATAAATCATTTCAAATTGCTTATATTAAGCAAACCAGACAGCACGATCTTCTTGTTTTTTTAAATGTACAGATAGCCATTTACAAATGAAGCATGTGAGTTTAGTGAGTCCGCCAGATCAGAGGCAGTAGGGATGACCAGGGACGTTCTCTTGATAAGTGTGTGAATGGACCATTTTCCTGTCCTGCTAAGCATTCAAAATGTAACGAGTACTTTTGGGTGTCAGGGAAAATGTATTGAGTAAAAAGTACATTATTTTCTTTAGGAATGTAGTGAAGTAAAAGTAAAAATTGTCAAAAATATAAATAGTAAAGAACAGATACTGCAAAAAACTACTTAAGTGGTACTTTACGCCACTGATCAGGGGTGCTGCAGCTCCTCCAGAACTCTTCACGCGGCTATGATTCTATAAATAAATAAACGATGAAGTGCAACGCTGGAGAGATACAGTGAGGGAAAAAAGTATTTGATCCCCTGCTGATTTTGTACGTTTGCCCACTGACAAAGAAATGATCCGTCTATAATTTTAATGGTAGGTTTATTTGAACAGTGAGAGACAGAATAACAATTTTTCCAAGATGGCGTAGTAGTGCAGTTCTGTTTTTGTCGTGCGTCTGTAAATAGCCTGTAAATACCCTGTTTTTTTGCATTTTTAGTACATATTTCCCTATCAGACTTTTCATCCTTCTACAAAATATACTTTCCTGCAACCCGCCTCACTCAATGTGGAACGGATTCTATTATTGACTTACCTTTATCTAGAATCTCCAGTTGAAACTAGCTAGCCAGCTAACTAGCTACTTGCTATTAGCCACAGCTAGCGGTATTTCACCCAGAACATTGGATTTTTTTTCTGCGGGATTAATTTAATCACTGGACATTAATCACCGGATATTCGGCCAGTCTGCACAGCGCGTTATCGACCCAGAACATATCAGTTTTTCCGCCGGAATCACTGAATCACTGGACGTTTAACTCCGGATTCATCGCTACCAGCTAGCTGCAACAAAATGGAGGCTGTGGTCTGGCTAATCATCCTGAGCTAGGCCCATCTCCCGGCTATCTACCTCTCTGTCAACCGGACGGGACCACCTAGTGTTGACACGGAGCCCCGCCGATCCTACACGACTGGTCTGCCGACGAAATCGTCTGATGTGGTTACGACGTTAACCACGAAGATTCCATCTGCTAGCCCCGGCCCGCTAGCACACGCTAGCCGTGGCCTCTTACTCGCTAGTGCTTTAGCAGCCTCCGAACTATCCTATTGCTGTTCACCGGACCTTATGATAACTCAGCTATACAGCTGATGTCTGCTGGACTGTTCCTTTTTACGGTACTACATCCTGTTTATGTTTAGCCTCAGCCCAAACATGGTTAGCTTATTGTTGTTTCGGTTATTTCTAATTGTACTATTTCACTGTAGACCCCCCAGCCCAGCTAAACCTGCCTTAGATAGCTCCTTTGTCCGACCCCCTATACACGCGGAGACCGACTCAATTGATGCCTCCAGCGATGCTATCTCTTTCATTGTTACCCAACGCTTAGGTTTACCTCCACTTTACTCATATCCTTCCATATCCTTGTCTGTACATAATGCCCTGAATCTTTTCTATAACACCCGGAAATCTGCCCCCTTTATTCTATGTACCCAACGCACTAGAAGACCAGTTCTTAAAGCCTTTAGCCGTATCCTTATTCTAGTCCTCCTCTGTTCCTCTGGTGATGTAGAGGCTAACCCAGGCCCTGCAGCCCTCAGTATCACTCCTACTCCCCAGGCGCTATCATTTGCTGACTTCTGTAATCGCAAAAGTCTTGGTTTCTTGCACATAAATATCAGAAGTCTACTTCCTAAGTTTGAGTTATTCACTGCGTTAGCACACTCCGCCAACCCTGATGTTCTAGCAGTGTCTGAATCCTGGCTCAGGAAGGCCACCAAAAATTCTGAAATTTCCATCCCCAACTATAACATTTTCCGTCTAGATAGAACTGCCAAAGGGGGTGGAGTTGCAATCTACTGTAGAGATAGCCTGCAGAGCTCTATCATACTATCCAGGTCTGTGCCCAAACAGTTTGAGCTTCTACTTCTAAAAATCCACCTTTCCAGAAATAAGTCTCTCACTGTTGCCGCTTGCTACAGACCCCCCTCAGCCCCCAGCTGTGCCCTGGACACCATATGTGAATTGATTGCCCCCCATTTATCCTCAGAGTTCGTACTGCTTGGTGACCTAAATTGGGATATGCTTAATACCCCAGCCATCCTACAATCTAAACTAGATGCCCTCAACCTCACGCAAATTATCAACGAACCTACCAGGTACAACCCTAAATCCGTAAACATGGGTACCCTCATAGATATCATCCTGACTAACATACCCTCTAAATACACCTCAGCTGTCTTCAACCAGGATCTCAGCGATCACTGCCTTATTGCCTGCGTCCGTAACGGGTCCGCGGTCAAACGACCACCCCTCATCACTGTCAAACGCTCCCTAAAACACTTTAGCGAGCAGGCCTTCCTAATTGACCTGGCCCAGGTATCCTGGATGGATATAGATCTCATTCCGTCAGTAGAGGATGCCTGGTTGTTCCTTAAAAGTAATTTCCTCTCAATCTTAAATAAACATGCCCCATTCAAAAAATACAGAACTAAGAACCGATATAGCCCCTGGTTCTCCTCAGACTTGACTGCCCTTGACCAGCACAAAAACATCCTGTGGCGTACAGCATTAGCATCAAATAGCCCCCGCGATATGCAACTTTTCAGGGAAGTTAGGAACCAATATACACAAGCAGTCAGGAAAGCAAAGGCTAACTTTTTCAAACAGAAATGTGCATCCTGTAGCACTAACTCCAAAAAGTTTTGGGACACTGTAAAGTCCATGGAGAATAAGAGCACTTCCTCCCAGCTGCCCACTGCACTGAGGCTAGGAAACACTATCACCACCGATAAATCTACAATAATCGAGAATTTCAACAAGCATTTTGCTACAGCTGGCCATGCTTTCCATCTGGCTACCACTACCCCGGCCACCAACTCTGCACCCTCTGCTGCAACTTGCCCATGCCCCCCCCGCTTCTCCTTCACACAAATTCAGACAGCTGATGTTTTGAAAGCGCTGCAAAATCTGGACCCCTACAAATCAGCTGGGCTAGACAATCTGGACCCTTTCTTTCTAAAACTAGCCGCCGAAATTGTCGCAACCCCTATTACTAGTCTGTTCAACCTCTCTTTCATAACGTCTGAGATCCCCAGAGATTGGAAAGCTGCCGCGGTCATCCCCCTCTTCAAAGGGGGTGACACTCTAGATCCAAACTGCTACAGACCTATATCCATCCTGCCCTGCCTTTCGAAAGTATTTGAAAGCCAAGTTAACAAACAGATCACCGACCATTTCGAATACCACCGTACCTTCTCCGCTATGCAATCCGGTTTCCGAGCTGGTCATGGGTGCACTTCAGCCACGCTCAAGGTCCTAAACGATATTATAACCGCGATTGATAATAGACAGTACTGTGCAGCCGTCTTCATCGACCTGGCCAAGGCTTTCGACTCTGTCAACCACCGCATTCTTATTGGCAGACTAAATAGCCTTGGTTTCTCAAATGACTGCCTCGCCTGGTTCACCAACTACTTCTCAGATAGAGTTCAATGTGTCAAATCGGAGGGCCTGTTGTCTGGACTTCTGGCAGTCTCTATGGGGGTGCCACAGGGTTCAATTCTTGGGCCGACACTTTTCTCCGTGTATATCAATGATGTCGCTCTTGCTGCTGGTGACTCTCAGATCCACCTCTACGCAGACGACACCATTTTGTATACATCTGGCCCTTCATTGGACACTGTGTTAACAAACCTCCAAACGAGCTTCAATGCCATACAACACTCCTTCAGTAGCCTCCAACTGCTCTTAAACACTAGTAAAACTAAATGCATGCTTTTCAATCGAACGCTGCTGGCACCCGCCCACCCGACTAGAATCACCACTCTCGACGGGTCTGACCTAGAGTATGTGGACAACTACAAATACCTAGGTGTCTGGTTAGACTGTAAACTCAACTTCCAGACTCACATAAAGAATCTCCAATCCAAAGTTAAATCTAGAATCGGCTTCCTATTTCGCAACAAAGCCTCCTTCACTCATGCTGCCAAACATGCCCTCGTAAAACTGACTATCCTACCGATCCTTGACTTCGGCGATGTCATTTACAAAATAGCCTCCAACACTCTACTCAGCAAATTGGATGTAGTCTATCACAGTGCCATCCGTTTTGTCTCCAAAGCCCCATACACTACCCACCACTGTGACCTGTACGCTCTTGTTGGCTGGTCCTCACTACATGTTCGTCGTCAAACCCACTGGCTCCAGGCCATCTATAAATCACTGCTAGGCAAATCCCCGCCTTCTCTTAGCTCATTGGTCACCATAGCAGCACCCACCCGTAGTCTGCGCTCCAGCAGGTATATCTCACTGGTCATTCCCAAAGCCAACACCTCCTTTGGCCGCCATTCCTTCCAGTTCTCTGCTGCCAATGACTGGAACGAATTGCAAAAATCTCTGAAGCTGGAGACTCTTATCTCCCTCAATAACTTTAAGCATCAGTTGTCAGAGCACCTTACCGATCACTGCACCTGTACACAGCCCATCTGAAATTAGCCCACCCAACTACCTCATCCCTATATTGTTATTTATTTTGCTCTTTTGCACCCCAGTATCTCTATTTGCACATAATCTCTTGCACATCTAGCATTCCAGTGTTAATACTATTGTAATTATTTTGCACTATAGCCTATTTATTACCTTACCTCCATAACTTGCTACATTTGCACACACTGTATATATATTTTCTGTTGTATTTTTGACTTTATGTTTTTTACCCCATATGTAACTCTGTGTTGTTTTTATTGCACTGCTTTGCTTTATCTTGGCCAGGTCGCAGTTGTAAATGAGAACATGTTCTCAACTGGCTTACCTGGTTAAATAAAGGTGAAAAAAAATTAAAATAAAATAAATAAATAAAAATAACAACAAATTCCAGAAAAACACATGTCAACAATGTTATAAATTGATTTGCATTTTAATTAGGGAAATAAGTATTTGACCCCCTCTCAATCAGAAAGATTTCTGGCTCCCAGGTGTCTTTTATACAGGTAACGAGCTGAGATTAGGAGCACACTCTTAAAGGGAGTGCTCCTAATCTCAGCTTGTTACCTGTATAAAAGACACCTGTCCACAGAAGCAATCAATCAATCAGATTCCAAACTCTCCACCATGGCCAAGACCAAAGAGCTCTCCAAGGATGTCAGGGACAAGATTGTAGACCTACACAAGGCTGGAATGGGCTACAAGACCATCGCCAAGCAGCTTGGTGAGAAGGTGACAACAGTTGGTGCGATTATTCGGAAATGGAAGAAACACAAAAGAACTGTCAATCTCCCTCGGCCTGGGGCTCCATGCAAGATCTCACCTCACCCTAGTCATAGACTGTTCTCTCTGCTACCGCATGGCAAGCGGTACCGGAGTGCCAAGTCTAGGTCCAAAAGACTTCTCAACAGCTTCTACCCCCAAGCCATAAGACTCCTGAACAGCTAATCATGGCTACCCGGACTATTTGCACTGCCCCCCCACCCCATCCTTTTTACGCTGCTGCTACTCTGTTAAGTATTTATGCATAGTCACTTTAACTCTACCCACATGTACATATTACCTCAACTACCTCAACTAGCCGGTGCCCCCGCACATTGACAATGCAACGGTACCCCCCTGTATATATAGCCTCCCTACTGTCACTTTATTTTACTTCTGCTCTTTTTTTTCTCAACACTTTTTTTTGTTGTTGTTTTATTCTTACTTTTTTTGTTTAAAATAAATGCACTGTTGGTTAAGGGCTGTAAGTAAGCATTTCACTGTAATGTATGCACCTGTTGTATTCGGCGCATGTGACCAATAAAATTTGATTTGATTTGATTTGATTTGGAGTTGCAATGATCATGAGAATGGTGAGGAATCAGCCCAGAACTACACGGGAGGATCATGTCAATGATCTCAAGGCAGTTGGGACCATAGTCACCAAGAAAACAATTGGTAACACACTACGCCGTGAAGGACTGAAATCCTGCAGCGCCTGCAATATATACAGGCCCGTCTGAAGTTTGCCAATGAACATCTGAATGATTCAGAGGAGAACTGGGTGAAAGTGTTGTGGTCAGATGAGACCAAAATCGAGCTCTTTGGCATCAACTCAATTCACCGTGTTTGGAGGAGGAGGAATGCTGCCTATGACCCCAAGAACACCATCCCCACCGTCAAACATGGAGGTGGAAAGATTATGCTTTGGGGTTGTTTTTCTGCTAAAGGGACAGGACAACTTCACCGCATCAAAGGGATGATGGACGGTGCCATGTACCATCAAATCTTGAGTGAGAACCTCCTTCCCTCAGCCAGGGCATTGAAAATGGGTCGTGGATGGGTATTCCAGCATGACAATGACCCAAAACACACGGCCAAGGCAACAAAGGAGTGGCTCAAGAAGAAGCACATTAAGGTCCTGGAGTGGCCTAGCCAGTCTCCAGACCTTAATCCCATAGAAAATCTGTGGAGGGAGCTGAAGGTTCGAGTTGCCAAACGTCAGGCTCGAAACCTTAATGACTTGGAGAAGATCTGCAAAGAGGAGTGGGACAAAATCCCTCCTGAGATGTGTGCAAACCTGGTGGCCAACTACAAGAAACGTCTGACCTCTGTGATTGCCAACAAGGGTTTTGCCACCAAGAACTGTCATGTTTTGCAGAGGGGTCAAATACTTATTTCCCTCATTAAAATGCAAATCAATTTATAACATTTTTGACATGCGTTTTTCTGGATTTTGATGTTGTTACTCTGTCTCTCACTGTTCAAATAAACCTACCATTAAAATTATAGACTGATCATGTCTTTGTAAGTGGGCAAACATACAAAATCAGCAGGGGATCAAATACTTTTTTCCCCTCACTGTAGATGAGCGTTACCGAAGAGGCAACTCGAATGAACTTTGATCGCTTTTACTTGAATTGTTATATTGCAAAAAGTTACACTTATTTTTCATGCCACAAGAGGTACCGGATCCGGCCAAATAGGTTCCGGAAAGAAACAGTCCAAAACGGAGGTGATCCTGTTACGGCAGGATCCGGCTCATATTAAACACTGGCAGGCCTACGACTTCAAAATGATATGCAGGGAGAACATTTTACTTTAAAGAATCTATCAACATTATTCAAAGGATGATATTTTAGGACGACTTGAAGTTAGAGTTCAACAGAGAGGAGAGAGTTTCAGCAAGTTAATATTTTGGTTAAATGGTAAGGAAACACATGGAATGCCTGGAAACAGAATATAGAGCGTTTCAACTTTATAATGTACCAGTGTAAGTACAGCATAAGTTACCAGTGGGTCTATCTATGTGGCTATCCAAACTGCACTCTGAAATGTGTATAGATCAACACAGACTGCAGAATATAATTGAATAAGAAATAGAAAAGAAAGAATGTTACGTAAATGCTTTTAAGGAAAAGTGTTTAAGACTGAAGTAGCCTATAGTGACAGTAGCCTATAGAGTGATTATAGGCCCAAGTGGTAGCCTAGAGAAGAAGGGAAGTCAAATAAACACATGACACGTGTCGATAGATTTAGCATATTGTTTAGTTAGTCAGTGGTCGATCGTGTAACCCAATAGCTATTTGGAATCGCTTACCAATTTCCCCGGGCAGTAGAAGTCACCGTTTCTTGCGCTGAAAAACCGGGGGAGAGGATTCTTGTGTCCACATAACTTTCTCTCTCTCTTCCTTGAGCGAAAACTCTTCCTAGTTTCCCTTTATTCTCCTTCCTTTTCCCCCTCCTTCCTGAGTTTCCACACTTTTTTCATTCCCCGGTTCCTTTATCTCAACTTCTCGCGCACTCTAACCGGAGTAGGGTGTTGAACAGCAAGACTATGGGAAGCGTGCGGCTTTGATTTAATAATTTGTTACAACCAGTGGCAAATGTACTTTAGTACCGTTAGCCTACTGTTATAGCGGGTTAATATCCGAGCATCTCCAAGAAATCCACGAATTCTTGCGCCAAAACAATCGAAACAAAAGCGTAAACCTTCAAGAATTTCACGGCTTTTCAGTAGGGACACAAAGAGAGGAGGGGTGGAGAGAGACGGGCTGAATTAGTAACGAAAATTGCCAGGTGTCATATTTCACCGTTTTCTAATAAACTACTGAAATTCAAATGGTAGAAGAAAGTAGGATTTGATTTTGTAAATTTAAATTATGATTGATAGGGAGATGATTACTAAGAGAATACAATTAATGATGTTAGTAAACTTAATTTAGGCTATGTTCCCCCTTGTCGTGTTAGTAGTATTTGGGACTAGTATTCTGCCAGCAGCACAAACAATAACGTCACTTTGTATGGTAATGAGTAATCCTTAAAAATAAAAGCCCGCATTTCTAAACCTTGCAATGTGGCTAACTCATTCAAAAGATATTACATTTGAATCAATGTCCATTTGTATTGTGCTTATAAGCAAATACAATAAATTATTTATGGAAACAATTACAAATGTGCTTCTAAAAACATTTCAAGACCACTATCAAAAAATACAATGTTCAGACTGGTATGTTCACAATATTGGGCTGTAGAGAAAAAACTATTCTATGTGCAGAGGTAAAAGTGGGGCTGGGAATACTCTGTAAGGTCTGTAGAATCTATATGGGGTTATTTATTGGGGGACTGCAGTCTAAATACCCAGCAGCACTCTACTCCACCCATTCCATTGGTCCCAATGCAATACACTGTAGGCTTATAAAAGACATATTGATTTATAGAGAAAAAAACTATTCTATATGCCAAAGTAAAAGTGGGGTTGGGATTACTCAGTAGGGTCTGTAGAATCTATGTATGGTGTTATTTCATAGGGGACTGTGGTCTAAATACCCAGCAGTACTTTCTACTCCACCCATTCCATTGGCCACAATGCAATATACTGCATTTGAAACACTGAAGACATTTTGGGCTGTAGATGAAATATTGGTCTGAAATTAGTAAAGATTAACCCTATCAACAACCCTCAGTATTTCAACTACTTAATATAAACAGTGCAGGTTAAACCACATTAATTTACTACTGTCACCAATTTCATAAAATGAGTCAGTTAATTCATGGTCTAACACACTATGATACATTCATTCATTTCAGTCCCCACTTTTCATAAAATGTTTTGGCTTAGAAATTCATGATCTGACACACTCTATGATACATTCATTCATTTCATTTCCATTAAATGTGTCAGTTAAAAATTCATGCTGGTGTGTTCTGGTGGCATGAACCTACATAACCAGTTAATACAATGGGAAGCCCATCCACAGTTGATGGCCCATCAGCAGGCAATTAAGTATGGGAAGCGCCTTGTTTTCGTTTTATTTGTATTTTTATGTATGCTAAGCAGCCTGTGAGAATGTCTGTGAGAGGTTTGCTTTGTGCATGCAGGAACAGGCATGTATGCCTTTTTACAGAATTTAAGAAGAATAAACCAATATCACGATATGCCTTTCTTATATCGATATCAAACAATACTGATATCATATCTAATTATCAATATTGGTGCCCAGCACTACATTAAATGAATAACACATTTATATTTAAATATAATTTCATTATTAAGCATATAGATTAATTTAATCAATCTGCTGTATCCTTCAAGCTTAAAACCTTAACTTCTTTCAACTAAGTAATTTCCTCTCTGATAAGTCATGTAAAACATCGTCTCGCTTGCCATTGTGAAAAAGTGTATTCACATTGCCCTTTAATAAGACTGCTTTAGAGAACAAGCACTCATAAACACCACAACTGCTACCATCTGACTGTTTTCTAAAATGGGGACACTGATGAGAAAATTCATAGCTTAGTGTCATATCCACCACAACCCCATACATTGCCAGATACTGTAGTGCCAGGTATTTCTGAATTGGAAGTAGTGTATCATTTAATTCTATTTCATACTAAAATCCATCATCTTAAGATTGAATGTAATGCAATTACTACTACGAACTTTATGTTGTATATCTATGGCTATAACTGTCCAATGTGACTTTAAGTTCACAGGCACAATCACATGCTCAAAACCCACCACTTATGAGTCGTTCTAGGCAAATTTGGCATAACCTCTTTGCGCTCAAAAAACTGACTGTAATTGCTGACTCGTAAAAGATGCAGGGATATGATTGAATGTGCTGATGGATATCTAGACCACATCCCCATGACATAGCACCATTCTACAGACCCTACTGAGTAATCCCAACCCCACTTTTACTTTAGCACATTTAATATTTGTTTCTCTATAAGCCGATATGTAATCTATTGACCTACTGTGTAGCTGTAGCAGAAAGTGATATTAGTTATTTAGACCTCAGTCCACCATGAAATAACACCATATACACTACCGTTCAAAAGTTTGGGGTCACTTAGACATTTCCTTGTTTTCGAAAAGAAAATCATTTTTTTTTGTCCATTAAAATAACATCAAATTGATCAGAAATACAATGTAGACATTGTTAATGTTGTAAATGGCTATTGTAGATGGAAACGGCTGATTTTTAATGGAATATCTACATAGGCGTACAGAGGTCCATTATCAGTAACCATCAGTCCTGTGTTCCAATGTCACGTTGTGTTTGCTAATCCAAGTTTATCATTTTAAAAGGCGAATTGATCATTAGAAAACCCTTTTGCAATTATGTTAGCACAGCTGAAAACTTGAGACTAGTTGAGTATCTGGAGCATCAGCAATTGTGGGTTCGATTACAGGCTCAAATGAAAAAATATAATAATGTATGCACTCACTAACTGTAAGTCGCTCTGGATAAGAGCGTCTGCTAAATGACTAAAATGTAAAATGTAAATGGAGCTATAGAGGGGGCGGAGTAAAAAGCCAGCAACAGGCTGTGCGACACAATCCCACTAAAAAAACAACATATTTGGTTAGTAGAGACCATACTGAGTATTTCCCATCCCACTCTAGCTGAGCCAGGTGGAAAAGTTATCTCTACAGCCCAAATTTCTCAACATACCAGTGTCAACATAGTTTTTTGTCATTATTGGTCTTCCCAAAAAAATCTTAACCATATGTTTTATTTGTTTTCATAAATTACTTATTGCCTTTTCTTGTTGACACAATAAAAGTGACCACTTATTAAAAGAACATTTATTTTCAATGAGTTATCCACATTGCAATGTTTTGAAATGCAGGCATTTATTTTTGAAGGTTTCCTCATTACCATTCAAACTTGATGTCATCATTTGTGCTGCTTGCAGAATACTAATCAAGAAGTCACGCCAGAAAGTCCTACGAGTTGATAATATATGGAAGAGGGACTCCACAACACATTCAGAAAAAAATATTGCAAGCTACAATGGCCTAGGCCTACTGTAGCCACAAAATAGTTCGACATTTTAGGTAGGCTATTTACTGTAGGCCTATTAACAATTAAATGCATTGTGAAAGTTTGCCTCCATGGAGTTCAGCGCAGACTCAAGTTTTTGAAATGAACCTCCGACTCCTTAGAGTCGCTATGCGTCGATACTTCAAAAATGTAAATTCTTAATCCCTTACCATGTACCCATGTGTGTCCCCCTGTTGTTGCATACCTTTCTTTGTTTGCTGAAAAACCATACTTTTTGATAAAACGTTAATCATTGCTTTTGCTCTAAGATGGCAACTCAGCAAATGCCCCTGTGCCAATTGAATCTCAACATGGAATCAGTCGGTGGTTGTATTTGATTAACGTTTTTTTCAAAAGTATCCCACTGGGCACAGTCCGTTCAACGTCTAGTTTTGATTTACATTCGGTTGAGTTGCCAACTAACGTGAATTCAACATGAAATCAACAACAAATGTCACCATGTCATTCAATTTAGGTTAAAAGCTGGGTGAAAGAAAGTTGAAATGCCCTTAGGTTGATTACTTTTTGCAAATCCAATCAGTTTTCCACGTTGATTCAACGTGATCGCTTAGATTTATTTGGTTGAAATGACCTGGAAACAACATTGATTCAACCAGTTTTTGCCATTTGGGATGGATTTCAGAAAACAAGGGATTAGCTAGCGACAAAATCTAATTAGCGTAATAATAATAAAAAAACATCTAAATCTGCCTGTTATATGCCGCGTTCACGTGCTAGTCAAAACTCTGAAATTTCAGGTCCTCCTGAGTGTCACAGCGATCTAAGGCACTGCATTGCAGTGCTTGAGGCATCACAACAGCCCCGGGTTCGATCACAGCCAACCGTGACCAGGAGACCCATGAGGCGGGTTAGGGGAGGGTTTGGCTGGCCGGGATTTCCTTGTCCCATTGTGCTCTAGCGACTCCTTGTGGTGGGCCGTGTGCCTGCATGCTGACTTCGGTCGCCAGTTGGAAGGTGTTTCCTCTGACACATTGGTGCGGCTGGCTTCCGGGTTAAGCGAGCAGTGTGTCAATAAGCAGTGTGGCTTGGCAGGGTCGTGTTTTGGAGGATGCATGGCTCTCGACCTTTGCCTCTCCCGAGTCCGTAGGGTAGTTGCAGCGATGGGACAAGACTGTAACTACCACTTGGGGAGAAAAAGGGGTAGAAGTACCAAAAATAAACTCTGAAATTTCCGACATGCTAACTGGTATGTGGCACGTGTATAACTACAACCAGTTAGGAAATGTTTCCTAGTTCCGACTAGCACGTGAACACGGCATAAACCAGAGATATCTGTTTTTTTGCATGGGCTGCATCTCAATCTACTGCATCTGTCAATATCGGCCTTCCGCATCTGCGGTGGAATGTGGCAGAGCTACAGCAGTGTTTGTCAGACCAGGAGACATCTCGAAAATCGGACTTCTAACGAAAACGTCTGTACAGTCAGAACGGTTTGGGCTACACACTAATATGACCCATATATGGAAAGATGAGACTCACAAACAAGATGGTGTTCTGTGTTGTTGTTTTTTTTAGAAAAATGAATGAAAGTGAATAGGGTATTTCTACGTCAAAGGTATACGGGGAGTTTCTTATATCTCTCAGATATAGGACAGACACTTCAAAACATACTTCCTTTAGATTTATTTTTGGACTATCTGTTTTTCCATATATGAATCTGTTATTCAAAGCGTTTCTATGGGCATATAGCAGTAATGCCAAATTCAATGTTTCATCAAATCAATTTGTAGATCTGTCCGCTAATACAGGACTAGTAAAGCCCCAGTGAACTACTTTTTTGAGAGAAAAAAACAAATCACTAAAAATAATTAATTGCCTGTGCTACAGACTGCTATATCGGTCAGTAATACAGTACTAGCAAAGGCCCAGTGCACGCAAAAAAACAACAACCTTAAAAAAATTATTCATATATCTTTTTACGTTCTGATATTTCAGAGCAGCACCCTCAACACCTCTACTTCCTGTGGCTATGCTAGTGGAGATGATTTACGATGATTGGTGTGTCTCTGTGTGTGTGCTTGCTTCCCCTATTTACTCACCGACACATTGCACGACAGGAACACACCCAGTGCTGCCCAGTTATAAGCCTAAAGATATGGGCAATTCCCGAAGTCATACTCCATTCTGTGTGCTTACACTCCACTCTTGTGGCCAAACCAATACACTACAACCTCCTTTGACATTTACTTGTTATTTTATTCCCCCCATAAATTATCCTCTGTAAATATATGAATAATTCAATATTATAGTTAATATAATATACATATAATATGATATGACTCTGTATGACAGGTAAGAGGGAAAGAGAGATAAAGAGAGAGAGGAGAGAGAGAGTGAAAGTAAGGAAAGGGAGAGAGAGAGAGAGAGAGAAAAGAGAGAGAGGGAGAGAGAGTGAAAGGAGAGAGAGAGAGAAGAGAGAAAGAGAGAAAAGAGACATAGAGAGAGTGAGTATTACGAATTCCCTGCATCTCACAACCCTTTCAAGTTGCACACTCCACTCTCCATCCCCCAGAAACGAAGCCTGAGATCTTAGGCCAGGGGTACCATAAACCGGCCTCTCAATCTCTCTCTGACTTGTCTGAAATTGCCCAAATTAGTTGCTGGGGCAGTTGCTAGGGCAGGTCACACACTTTTCTGTCTCCTTCAAGCAGTGGCAGAGAGAGCTGCAAGCTCCTAAACCTCTGCCCTGCCCATCACATCTGGATTCATATCTCTGGACTGGGATGGTGTGTATGGAAGCATTTTGATGCCGAAACTCAATTGGAAATGCAAATGGGAAAATCATAAATCAATAGCATGTTTGCAAATCCTTTTCCTTAATAGGTATGCATTTTTTGTGACAAAATTCTAATTGAAATAGCAAAGTGTGTTTGATATTTCATTTCCATGATACTATCCAGTACAATGCTGACATTTAAAAATATAATGTAAATGCTTAAGAACAAATCACTCCTGGTCCGTGTACTTTTTGATTTCTGAGTCAAAACGGAGAATGGAAAAAAGGAAAACTGCATTTTATTAATTTTTTCAGAATTTGAAAAACGACTTATTTTCTCATTTATTGGACATGGAATAACGGAAAACAAATAACAACAAAATGTATTCTATTTGTTTATTTTCGTTTTTTGTTTTGTTCATACCCGGAAGTACACGCCCCCTCATAGAATATTCACAGGACTAAGGAGTGTGTTTACAGCCTAGGTTGGCAGCACAAAGAAAGGGTTAGTCTGTGTGTGTGACAGGAAGATACAAATACTCATTTTAGCTAAGATGCAGAACTTATGAAGTTAGCATGCCAATAGAACAAACTCAACAACAACTGAACGAAGTTGGCTTGCTGGCTAGCACAAGCTGGCTGGCTGGCTAGCAATGTAGGTCATGTACAACTAATTATCCCATATTAGGTACTACTACTTGGATAGATAAGAGGCAGAAGTTGCAAGCATAGTTGTAGATGCTGTGTACTGTATGCTTGCGTCTTTAACAGTATTGAGTCAAGGAACAGCTTTAATGCTCAAGAAAATATGGTGTCACAGTGCTGATGGGAAAGAGCAGGCAGTGGGCTTCCTATCTCTTGTGGGGATACCCTGATGGTGCAATGACATATATGACAACCAGCAGTTTTTGTAAAGACTGATGGCCAAAGGGGTCCCTCTCGCTCCACACACAGTCACTGTGTCAAAATATATATACACTGAGTGTATAAAACTTTAGGGACACCTGCTCTTTCCATGACATAGACTGACTAGGAGAATCCAGGTGAACGCAATGATACCCAAAACATGCATCCTGTTTGCAATAAGGCACGAAAGTAAAACTGCAAAAAATGTGGCAAAGAAATGATCTTTATGTCCTGAATACAAAGCGTTATGTTTGGAGCAAATCCAACAACACATCACTGAGTATCACTCTTCATATTTTCAAGTATGGTGGCTGCATAGGGAGGTTTTTAGGATACAATTAAAGGAGACAAATAAACAGAATAGAGCTAAAGCACAGGCAAAATCCTTGAGGAAAACCTGGTTCAGTCTGCTTTCCAACAGACACTGGGAGACAAATTCACCTTTCTGCAGGACAATAACCTAAAACACAAGGCCAAACGGACACTGGAGTTGCTTACCAAGACATCATTGAATGTTCCTGAGTGGCCTAGTTACAGTTTTGACTTAAATTAGCTTGACAATCTATGGCAAGACTTGAAAATGGCTGTCTAGCAATGATCAACAACCAACTTGACAGAGCTTGAAGAATTTCTAAAATAATAATGTGCAAATATTGTACAATCCAGGTGTGCAAAGTTCTTAGAGACTTACCCAGAAAGACTCACAGCTGTAATTGCTACCAAAGGTGATTCTAACATGTATTGACACAGGGGTGTGAATACTTATGTAAAATACATATTTTTGTATTTCATTTTCAATACATTTGCAAAAATGTGTCATTATGGGGTATTGTGTGTAGATTGGTGAGAGAGAAAAAAATCAATTTAATCCATTTTGAATTCCGTCTGTAACACAACAAAATGTGGAATAAGTCAAGGGGTATGAATACTTTCTGAAGGCACAGTAGTACACCTCTCTGATCCAGAAATACTTTAAGAAATGAAGAGTACCGATATTTCTGTCTGAGCATCGCTAGCAAGCCCAGGAAACCTCTTCCGCCTCACGTTACCAAAACCCGGTCCACCGTGTTTGATTGACAGGTCTAACACGCCGAAAACGCAAAGGAGCAATACATAAAAAATTAAAAAAGCAAAATTAAGCATTGTGGTTGATTTGTCTAATTTTATTGATCATTTGAATTTTGACAGTCTTAAGTATGTAAAAGCGTTGTCAATTGCTAATTGAGATTTTTTATTTTTTTTTGTCATGATTCATGCATCACAACAAGGAAATTAAATGGCAAACACAAGAAATGATTTGTCAAAAGCATTTACTTTTAATTATCCACTTTGCTATTTCTTTTTCAAATTGGCAGACAATATGCATACTAGATCATGAAAATCATAATGCAATATATTTTTTTACATTTCAATTAGAATTGAAAAATGCATACCCAGTTTGAAAAAGTAATTGCAAACATGCTATTGATTTATCATTTGCCTATTTGCATTTCCAATTGAAATGTGTAGATTGTTCTTTGTACTTTGTTACTATTGCCTATTGTATGTTGCCTGTGTTTACGGTGTTGTGTAATGTGCAGGTAGCATATACATTAATACAGTCCTTCCCTTGTTAATAGCCTTGTTGCTCTACTTGTGCTATCAGTTATTGTATTGTGTAGTGTATTCATTACCCCCGTTTTCTGTCCATTAAGAACCACTAGCATTCCACGTCCTTTCCACATACATCCCCTTGCACATTTCTACATTCCTGTGTGTGTGTGAATAAAATTCCATGTGCGTTAACTCTTGGGCTGCCTTATTCCCCTCTAACCGTGGGCGGTGTCAGTGGGTCACAGACCATCAAACACGTAAAGCCGTGTTGCGCTCTTTCAGTAAGGAAAGGAAGAGAGAGAGAGCCTCGGTATTAGAGGTAAACAAGCAAGGTGTCTTTATTTTGTTGCAATTTGACAAACAACAAGCTGGCATTCATGAATACATACTTCTACAAAGCCATTCTAATGTATTATTTAAAGTACTAGCGACCGTAACAAATGATGCAGAAGTAGTAGTACTGTAATAGTACAGTAGTGTTACTAGTATAGACTGTATATACTATATACAGTAGATACTATGCTGTATATACCCATGATACTGTATATACTCTATATACTGTTTAGACTAGTATACTGTAGTAGTATTGTAGTAATACTGTTGGATTGACAATAAAAATAATATAACAATTCAAATAAAAATATGGCACTCTTTATATATATTATATTGCTTTGTCAATCTTGATCATCATAATCACCTTTGTCGTACAATAAATGTCATATATTTAGTAATCAATGTGTTATATTATTGCTAACATCAACTGTAATTTCAAAGCTATAATAATTGTAATAATAATCAAAGTACATCAGGGGTATTATATTGTTACAGAAAATAACGGTCATAAATCTGGAGCAGAATACAGAGATGGGGGTGGGTGCTTGGCACATGCACAAAGGGATATTATTGGAGGAGAAAGGGTAAGCAGGCCCTCTTATTGGAAAAGAGGTGCTTGAGCAGCTGTCACTCAGTCATCATCGGAACACTCACGCAGCCAATCCATACATACACACATGCATTCTTTTCAGTCAAACAAAGTGGATGCGACCCAAATGGCAACCCTTTCCCTATATAGTGCACTACTTTTGACCAGAGCCCTATAGGCCCTGATCAAAAGTAATGCACTATGTAGGGAATATGGTGCCATTTGGGACTGAACCAGTATCTAAATAATTACAGATAGTCTTGGAACTTTTTTTCAATTATTGTCAATATAAGTTACTTTTTTATTTTAACTAATTTTTTAAAAAGCTAGACTACTCTACTCCAGTCGTTAAATAGGAGTTGTACATGCCGGTAAATAAATCAATCATAATGCTTTACTGAAAGACCCACTGACCAATCACTAGGCTGATCCAGATCCCTTCCACAATGTCAACGAACGCAAGTTCAAATAAATATGACATTACACATATGACATCACAAAAGTATGACATCATACAAAAACTGTATAGAGACGGGCAGATGGACACACAGACAAGTAGACAAAGACAAGCAGAGACAGAGGTGGACACAGATAAACAAACAAACAAAAGGTAGACTCACACTGACAGACAATTAGACACACAGAGATGGACGGACAGACGGAACACACAAAGACAGATAGACAGACGGACGGATTTATCATGTCAAAGTCCCCACGAGAGCAGCCAAACTCAGAACAATCTCAACAGATAGATAAACACTCCAGACAGTCTCTTATACTCTGACATCTGTAGTTGGTTTAAACCTGAAGAATGCAACTGCAAAATAAAATACTGAAAAAGATGAGTAGAAACTCACACCTAGATAGTACGTATATGTCACATTAATAATAAATAACCTTAATATAGACGAGTGGAGTACGTAACCCTGTTTTATTCTTTCCCTCCATCTCCCTCTCTCCTTTTATCTTTACCCTCTCTCTCTCCATTTCCCACTCACCGTCTCACTCCATCTCTCACCCCCCTCCCTCTCTCCTCCCTCTCTCTCCATCAGCCCCAGCCACTGCAGCAGTACAGCCCAAGCAGGCCTGTCAGTCTCATAGCCAGTGAATGGCTGACGCAGCATCCTGTCGTTTTAGTGGAGCACTGAGTGAATTACACACACACACACACACACACTGAGTGAATTACTTCAGCCTCCATTAGACTAACGAGAACCGTTCGTCCTCTGGGGACACGGAGAGATGGAGGATGGGGGGGGGGGGGATGGTTGAGACGGGAGAGAGTTGGATAGGACAAAAGAGAGAGATGGAGGGGAGCGAGACACAGACAACATCAGTGGTATGCACATCCACAATATATAATACTTTACTGCATTCTGACGCTAGAACAAACAACAGTGGCTGTGACTGACATTCACGAGTGCTTGGCTACATATAGGTGATTGACAGAGGTATGTGGATATACACTGACAAGTGCATACAAATTTCACATCATTGCTCTATCACACAACGACACACACACACACACACACACACACACACACACACACACACACACACACACACACACACACACACACACACACACACACACACACACACACACACACACACACACACACACACACACACACACACACACACACACACACACACACACACACACACACACACACACACACACACACACACACACACACACACACAGAGTGGATTGAAAAACGTGCACTGAGGACCAATACTCACAAGTTCAGCGATCAACAAGATAGACGTGTGACATATAACATGACTACATGTCTATCTTGTTGATCACTGAACATGTGAGTATTTGTCCTCTGTGCACGTTTTTCAATCCACTCTGTGTGTGCGTGAGCCGGTGTGTGTGTCAGTATGTGAGAGAGCGATAGTGTGTGTGTGTGTATGAACTTTGTATGCACTTGTCTGTGTATATCCATGTAGTGTAACTCACACAGACACACACACAGTCTAATCGTTTTTTTTCAGTGTAGTTCTTTTCTAACCCAGCAAACAGGGATTTACATGGCTCCAGATTCCTATAATAATTGATCAAAGGTTTTAGGTTTGGACCCACCCAGACTACATCCCAAACCACACCCTATTCCATGTACTACTTTCGACCAGAGCTTAGTAGTGCACTATGTAGGGAATAGGGTGTAATTTGAGATGCAAAAGAAGACGCTCTACAGACCCAGATTGTATTCCGAATCCCACCCTTTTCCATATGGAGTGTACTACTTTCAACCAGAGCTTAGTAGTGCACTATATAGGGAATAGGGTGTCATTTGAGACAGAAGAAGACACTACACAGATACAACAACAGATCACCTAACTAATACAGCCAGAGAGAAAGAAAGAAGGAAAGAAGGAAGGTCAGATAGACGAACGACAAGTGAACGGATACATAGATAGACAGTGGAAAAGTGGTCAAAATAGCTGTTTTAAATAAAAATAATTAAAAATAAGCAGATAACGAGATTTGTATCAACTGGAAAATAATAAAGTTAAGTAAAAAAAAAAAAAAAAAAAAAAGTGATGTGGATCACAGAGGTTCAGTCGTACCACACTTCCGCACGCACACACACACGCATGCATGCCCACAGATGCATGCACGCACACACACACACACACAAACACACACACACACACACACACACACGCAGTCTTCAGAGGTACTGTATTGACACACATTTGAAATGTTCACCTTTTCACAGCCTTCATCAATGACCACCTCCTTCCATAATAAATCTGATGCTGATAAAATGTCAGCTTATGGACGTGTTATAGGTAGCCAAACATCCGCAATGGAAACAAAAACAAAAAACACAGAAAATATGATTTGTGATACAGTAAAATGTGATTTTGTGGGGGAAAGGAATCCACTGTTTGGCCTTCATCAAGTTAAATGCAAGCCTTAACAAATCATATCACATGAAGAAATGTAGGAAACTATGGAAGGACATGGTCGTCATTATCTCTTGCTCTCCTCAGAGGTCAGTGCAGCGCTCCTGCTTGCTGTAATGGTCGAACTGGCTCTTCCAGTGCATCATGTAGGAGGACCAACGATGGAACTCCACCTTCCACTGACGCTCCGCCTCGTCTATGTTATCTGGGGAGGAGGAGAGAGAGAAAGAGAGAGATTCCCACAAGTGAAAGACAGAGTCACCACTGTCACCTACAGATGGAATCACACAATATCAGACACATTCAGAAAGGAACCCGGGAGACAGCGGGGAAGACCCAGGAAGCGACATCATCCCTGTTTATCTGACATGGGGTCATAGGTCAGGAGACTAACTAGAAATGTTTCACACAGACCTCTAACAGTAAAACACAGTGGCTTTTTGGGTTTGGAACATTTCCAATGAAAAGTTGGCATTATACTCATGTTTGGGTTTTTGGTATACAAACATGGATCACACACACAGTGAGTCAAGTGGCTATCGACATATGTTCCGAGGTAAAGAAGGAGGGATGAAATAGAATTGTTGTACATTACAAAAATATGCAAAATAAAAGGATAAAGGAGAGAGAAAGGGAGTTTGAGGCTTCTCACTTTGCCAGCCAAGATAAAACATATATATATATATATATATATATATATATATATATATATAACTTTAAAAATTGCGAGATAAAACGATATTAGCAAAAAGGACTTCAGATTGAAAGGAGAGCAGATGGTGAAATCAAAAATAGAAAAAAGGTCTACGCTTGGAGAGAACAGAGAAAAAGCACAAGGCCCTAGAATGAGCTAAATAAGGACTTTGTCATAGAGGAGAAATACAATTAGGCATGGAGTGGAAGGCCCAGAGGGGTTCCGTGATTCCCTTCATCCTGCTAACCTTTCTGGCTAAGTCTTAACATTTTCTGATCTGATAGTCTATTTATTCAACTTAAAGATGAATTGCAGACAAATATAAAAAAGGTGATAAAAGTTAGTTCAAGAAGAAAAAAAAGTATGGAGAGTGAAGTCTTGACAGGTTCGGATGGTGCCTGCTCTTCTTGGTGAAGGCCTCTATTCTTCTGGTAGTTGAGTTGAATGGTACTAGGGAGGGACAGGTTTGATTATGATGATGGTAGTGCTGGAGTTGACTAGCCAGTCCTGACGTTGTTCTCAATCCTCAGCTCTCTGTAGCAACTGGACGACTCCTCCACTAGCAATGTGTAGCACCCACTTGGGTGATGCTTCTTCTGCTTACGAAAGAACGGTAAAAGCTCACCACACATCAGCCCAGTGTATAAAGTCAAGCTCACCACGAGGGAGCGTTCTGCCATCTCCACAATTCAGTCCTCTCACTTTTGGGTGGTTGAAACTAGAAGCCGGTGCTGAATGATTTTATACAAGATGAAGCTGTACCGTATGGCTGCAGTCTTGAGAGCTCCGGCCCAACTTTGCTATTTTGTGACTATTTTGGCGTTTATCTTGACTTTTTTTGCACTAAATGTATCTGCTATCATTTCATATGATCAACCAAAACTTTTGAACATCAGATCAGAAGTTGCTAACCTCAATTCCGGCTTCAACTTTGACTCATCCGCCCTGGGCTCTTTATGTACCTCCAATCCAATCTTCGGGCTACCCAAGAGGAAACACCAGCGAAAAAGAGGCAAGAGATCGGGCGTCCTGTTGAGACTAAGGCAAAGGGAAAACTGGCCACATCTTCCGTCCATTCTATTGGCTTATTCACTTAAGAATAAGATTACCTCAGATCGTGGATTTGCTATCAACGGGACTCTCATTCCTGCAATATTCTCTGTTTTTCTGAAACATGGCTTTCGGACAAGATACCCCCATGGCTATCCAACTCGATGGATTCTCCATTCTTCGAGCAGACAGGTCATTGATTCAGGGAAATCCAGAGGGGGAGGGGCATGTCTCTTCATCAACAACAGATGGTGTGCAGACTCTAGCGCAGTGGAAGTCTCTACCTATTGTTCACCCATCTTGGAATACCTGATGGTCAAATGCCAACCCTTCAACCTCCTAAGAGAGTTTTCATCTGTTATCGTGACTGCTGTACATACAAACTATGAAATAACACATATGGAATCATGTAGTAACCAAAAAAGTGTTAAACAAATCAAAACATATTTTATATTTGAAATTTTTCAAATAGCCACCCTTTGCCTTGATGACAGCTTTGCACACTTGGCATTCTCTCAACCAGCTTCATGAGGTAGTCACCTGCATTTCAATTAACAGGTGTGCCTTGTTAAAAGTTAATTTGTGAAATGTCTTTCCTTAATGCGTTTGAGCCAAATCAGATGTGTTGTGAAAAGGTAGGGGTGGTATACAGAAGATAGCCCTATTTGGTAAAAGACCAAGTCCATATTATGGCAAGAACAGCTCAAATACGCAAAGAGAAACGACAATCCATCATTACTTTAAGACATGAAGGTCAGTCAATACGGAACATTTCAAGAACTTTGAAACTTCAAGTGCAGTCGCAAAAATCATCAAGCGCTATGATGAAACTGGCTCTCATGAGGACCGCCACAGGAAAGGAAGACCCAGTTATCTCTGCTGCGGAGGATAAGTTCATTAGAGTTACCAGCCTCAGAAATTGCAGCCCAAATAAATGCTTCACAGAGTTCAAGTAACAGACACATCTCAATATCAACTGTTCAGAGGAGACTGCATGAATCAGGCCTTCATGGTCAAATTGCTGCAAAGAAACCACTACTAAAGGACACCAATAATAAGAAGAGACTTGCTTGAGCCAAGAAACACGAGCAATGGACATTAGACGGGTGGAAATCTGTCCTTTGGTCTGATGAGTCCAAAATTGAGATTTTTGGTTCCAACCGCCGTGTCTTTGTGAGACGCAGAGTAGGTGATTGGATGATCTCCGCATGTGTGGTTCCCACCTTGAAGCACACACCTGTCTATATAAGGTCCCACAGTTGACAGTGCATGTCAGAGCAAAAACCAAGCCATGACGTCGAAGGATTTGTCCGTAGAGCTCCGAAACAGGATTGTGTAGAGGCACAGATCTGGTGAAGGGTACCAAAACATTTCTGCAGCATTGAAGGTCCCCAAGAACACAGAGGCCTCCATCATTCTTAAATGGAAGAAGCTTGGATCTACCAAGACTGTTCCTAGAGCTGGCCGCCCGGCCAAACTGAGCAATCGGGGGAGAAGGGCCTTGGTCAAGGAGGTGATCAAGAACCCGATGGTCACTCTGACAGAGCTCCAGAGTTCCTCTGTGGAGATGGGAGAACCTTCCAGAAGGACAACCATCTTTGCTGCACTCCACCAATCAGTCCTTTATGGTAGAGTGGCCAGACGGAAGCCACTCCTCAGTAAAAGGCACATGACAACCTGCTTGGAGTTTGCCAAAAGGCACCTAAAGGACTCTCAGACCATGAGAAACAAGATTCTCTAGTCTGATGAAACTAAGATTGAAGTCTTTGGCCTGAATGCCAAGTGTCACATCTGGAGGAAACCTGGCACCATCCCTACGGTGAAGCATGGTGGTGGCAGCATCATGCTGGGGATGTTTTTCCGCGGCAGGGACTGGGAGACTAATTAGGATCGTGGGAAAGATGAATGGAGCAAAGTACAGAGAGATCCTTGATGAAAACTTGCTCCAGAGTGCTCAGGACCTCAGACTGGGGCGAAGGTTCACCTTCCAACAGGACAATGACCCTAAACACACAGCCAAGACAACACAGGAGTGGCTTCGGGACAAGTCTCTGAATGTCCTTGATTGGCCCAGCCAGAGCCCGGACTTGAACCCGATCGAACATCTGTGGAGAGACCTGAAAATAGCTGTGCAGCGACGGTCCCCATCCAACCTGACAGAGCTTGAGAGGATCTTCAGAGAAGAATGGGAGAAACTCCCCAAATACAGGTGTGCCAAGCTTGTAGGGTCATACCCAAGAAGACTCGAGGCTGTAATTGCTGCCAAAAGTGCTTCAACAAAGTACTGAGTAAAGGGTCTGAATACTTATGTAAATGTGATATTTAAGTTTTTTATTTGAAATAATCTAGCTGTAATGTTTTAATGTTTCATGTGTGCATGTGGTAAATAAATGAAACTTGAAAGCATCTTTTGAATGCGGTAGACAGTTAGCTATAGCTAACTAACTAGCTAGCTAGCTAGTTTAGCAAACTAAACAAATCGATCTGCCATCAATTCTGCCACTCTGTTGGTCAAGGCAACTAGATACTGTATATTCGATAAAAATGTAATGAGTTATCAAACACACCCCAAAAAACAACAACACGTAAATCAACTAAATGTGCACAATAATTTGACAGAAGCTCTCAGATAACACTGCTATTACAGCCCCATGGCTATGGGCCCATGGGCTATGGTCAAAAGTACTGCACTACATAAGGAATAGGGTGCCATTTGGGACGGCAACCTCTGGCTCCCAAGAATGCAGGCCATAGATTCCTGGAACTAACCTTAAAATCTATGACATCACGGTCCTATCCTTCTTGATCCAATCTGACCCTGGGTCAGTTTAGTAAGGAAGTGTTGTAGCTACTGTAGAGTGTGCTATATGCTTTACTGACCATGCACAACTTTCCATTGCAAAACCAAACAAACCACACCATCTCACTCTCTCCCTCTCCCTCCCTCAGTTATTTTTATAGTTCTGTCGGTTGATTGAGCCCTTTTCCCTGTAAAAGACTAAGCCGCAGGTAGCTATCTCTGAATATTTCTAGCCATTAACCCTCTGTATAAATCATTTGAATATATACTTGCAGCCAAATAATGAGTTTAATAATTAATCTCCCTTACAAATAATTGTGATTACAATAACCATATATGGTTGTACAATCTAAGCTGAGGGAAGAATATGAGGAAATGGTGTTGACAGTATGTTTGTACTGTCATGTGCATTGCTTTGATGTCCTTAATGTACTGTTAGAGGTCCAGATAGTGTCATCGTAGTGTGTGTGTGTGTGTGTGTAACCCTATTACCGGTGATGTTGAGGAGGCGTGGCAGGAAGCGGTTCCAAAATGCACACAGCTGATTCCGCAGGCCCTTGTGGATCTTCAGGGATTCCGTGTTCAGACCCACGTGTTTCTGTTCACTGTTGGTGAACTGGGGCCACTTCCGCCTGCTATCCACACTGCCATCAAAGTTGATATTGGGGTTACTGGAGAGAGAGGTGAGAGAGAGTGGGAGACAGAAAGAGAGAGAATAGATTTGATTAGGGTTGGACAGCTTTCAGTGTGCTTCGATAGACAACACACACAGACCCACCCATACCCTTTTACCACGTTATCTCCCTCTCACTCCCCCCCTCTGTCTTACCCGGTGCGTGCAAAGTTGGCCCAGTATCTCATCATGCGTCGGCTCAGTTTCTCCTCCTCTGCTGTGTAGTTCAGTCTCTTCTCCAGTGGCATGCCGAACACAAACTCTATCTCGTAACCATGGATAACGCCCATCCACTCAGGCCACGCCAGGTTAGACGCACGGTGGTCAAACAGGTACAGGTACACTCCACCTAGAGAGTTTGAAATAGAGCATTGAATGAAATAGAACATGTATCCCTAACCAGGATGGCTGCCATTTTGAGCACATTCTAGAGCTATGCATGTCTATGACATCAGCCACTGTGTTGTATATATCTCAAACAGGTACACTCCACCTGGGAACAACAGTAGGATAGGAGAGACATTGACATGGAATATTGACACAGGACTTTTGAGTTAGACTTTTTGTTTGCACCTAGTGGAGCAAAGGGCCTTAAGAACCAACCATTGTATGACATGAAATAACATCTTTGAAAAACATTCATGAACCATCCTTACCTTGTGAGTTCCCATCCTTCGTGGCCCCAGCGTTGCCTGCTTGTTGGCCATTGTTGGCACCCTGGTTAGAGTGAAACTGGGCATAGCTCCTGGCAAAGTGCTGCAGGGGGCAGATGACATTATGGTCTCCGACCACATCATCCAGGGCATCACGGTTCTTTGCCCCATTGTTCTCATCGAACCAGTCAGTATACTGCAACACAATACAACTGAATTAGTCAGTCAATCAATCATATTTATTTTATACAATAATTTGTACCTCCACGGTTGTCACAAAGTACTGCAACACAATACATGGTAAGACATTTGCGGTTACCCGGTTGCCCTTGCGAGGGCAAGTAAACTGAACAGTCAGGCAAGTGGAGTGTGCTCTGGTTGCCCTGATTGATACAACTGTATTAGTCCATATGTTACAGCGAACAACTAGAATCTGTTTTCTAGCTTGCCAGATCAATTCCCCTTTTTTTCCCCCAGCACCCGGCCCAACCGGGATTCGAACTGGCCACCTTTCGGCTACAGGTCCACCTCCTTAACTGGCTGGGCTACTTACCTGCAGCACCACGGCCTCCTGGCCGATCTCGTTGGCATGCGGAACACTCAGCTTCACGCTTTCCAGGAAGTCCTCGCGTGAGATCAGTGACTCATTGTCCTATGGAGAGTCAATGGAAGGTTTGTGTGAAATTGTATCAGTGTCAGTGGAACACACACACAGGCATGAATGTACAAACACACACCCACACTACACATGCACACACAGAGAAACACACACAGGCACACATGCACAAACGCACACATGCAGCCGCCCCTCTCCGCACATTTCACCCCCCCCCACCTTGCTGAAGCCGGGGGCTCCATAAAGGAGGAAGAAGGACCCCTCATCCTGGTTGACCCCCAGCAGGATTTGGGTGTCCTTGAAGTTGCCTGAGCTGAGCATGGCCTCGGGGTTGTCTGGAAGGACCACGCCATCGATGACGGGCACAAAGGAGAAACGGAAGATGGCAGACCACGGCATGACCTGAGAAGACAAAACAAAATGTATTTATTTCGCCTTCATTTAACCTGGTAAATAATTTAAAACACATTCCTTACATTACATGTAAATGCATACGTTAAATGTGAACGTAAAACATAAATGTAAACTTAAAAAGTAACAATGTAAATGCACATTTTAACGTAATATTTTTTCAAACGTAAGTAGAAAATTTAACAAATGTAAAACTTAAACGTAAACATAAATGTAATGAATTAATGTACCTGCCACTCCTGGTCAATGAGCTCCTGCGGGGGCTTGTTGCGAAGACAGTCCACCAGCTCCGTATCGTTACCCCCAGAGGGGCAGCCGACGAGCTTCCCCAACATGACGGCCCTCCGGTGGGCTTCAGCTGGCGTAACAGTGGCCCAGGGGCAGTTTGGGGCTCCACTCTGGAGGATGGCTCGGGTGAAGGTGGGACGACTGTCGGGAGACAGGAGGTGCATCCCAACAGAGACTGCTCCGGCACTCTCCCCAAAGATGGTCACCTAGGAGTAGTGATAGTAGTAGTTAATAACAATAATATTGAATTTATAGAGTGCACAAACTTGCTTTATTATCTCCCGAGTGGCGCAGTGGTCTAAGGCACTGCATCGCAGTGCTAGCTGTGCCACTAGAGATCCTGGTTCGAATCCAGGCTCTGTCGTAGCCGGCCGTGACCGGGAGACCCATGGGGCGGTGCACAATTGGCCCAGCGTCGTCCAGGGTAGGGGAGGGAATGGCCGGGATGTAGCTCAGTTGGTAGAGCATGGTGTTTGCAACGCCAGGGTTGTGGGTTCGTTTCCCACGGGGGGTATGAAAAAAAAAACAATTATGTATGCACTCACTAAAAACTGTAAGTCGCTCTGGATAAGAGCGTCTGCTAAATGACTACAAATTTAAAAAATAATTATCATTACCTGTTTGGGGTTTCCCCCAAAGAAGTGTATGTTATCCTGGACCCACTGGAGGGCCATGCGTTGGTCTAGGAGCCCCACGTTCCCAGGGGCCTCCGAGGAGCCGTGGAGAGCCAGGAACCCAAAGGCGCCGATACGGTAGTTCATGGAGACCACCACCACCCTCTCCGAGTGAGCCAGGTAGCGCCCGTCGTACACATCCAGGGACGAGGAGCCGCTGTAGAATAGAATACAACACAACTTTATTGTCCATATGTTACAGCGAACAATGAAAATGTGTCTCCTGCTCAATTCTCAACCTCCCAAAACAGCACTTGCATGCATACACACAAACTTGAAAGAAGCACAGGGTCCTAGCCACAGTGCAACACCCCTGGACACAATAGTAGTTAGGGGATTATTGTTAAGATGTAAACCAAGCAGCCTTCCACTTGTCAGATCAATTCCCCCCTTTCTTCCAGTGCCCTTCCTGCGATTCGAACCGGCGACCTTCTGGCTACAGGTCAATCTCCTTAGCCCACTGGACTACCTACCTGTAGAACCCCCCTCCGTAGATCCATACCATCACGGTGAGGTTGTGAGGTCTGGGGGAGGCGGGGACCCAGACATTGAGGTAGAGGCAGTCCTCGCTCATCTCCCTGTTGAAATCAAATCAAACTTTATTTAGTAAACATCTAGCTAACACCTGGTATAATGAAACTTTATTTCAAATCAAACTTTATTTAAAGTGCATTTAAAATCGCAAACACACTTTAAAGTAAAATAATGAAATGAAGTAAAAGCAAACAAGAAGCAATAAAACAGATTAATAATTAAAACAAAAAAAATGGCACCCTATTCCCTACATAGTGCACTACTTTTGACCAGAGTCTAATGAGCCCTGAGGGGGACACTACGAAGCAAGGTAGATCTACTCAGGCTTTTATGAAGCTAGCCAACTTCACTTAGCAGCTTCACATTACAGCTCAGGCTATATCTGTACTACGAAGGTGGATATTGATCGTGCACCCACTGCTTCCTTGAGCCTGCTCGAGCAAGGCTTGTAACTGCGCGTTCATGTCGCACATGGCTAATCGAACGCCGAACTCTTCATTGAGACAATGCTGAAACGTCAATCCATGGGCGCGTCAGTGCCACATTTTCATTTGTGCCAAAATCAAAATGAAGGAAACGTTATCTTGCAAATTCAGCAGGCTAAGCAGTGTGAAATAGACTTTTATATTTTATTACCTATCGTTAATGCCATCTTTGGTGTGCTTATCAAGGATCTTTTTTCCCCACCTATGATAATATTATTGTATTAAGTCATGCGTGAAGTTTAAAATGCATTCTGTCATTACTAAATGTGTCATGTGATACATGACAATTTTTTAACACACAAAAAATATTTCATTAATCAAATATTTAATCAGTCATCTTCTTCAAATGAAGGGGATGATGACGCAATCTTTGCGAGAGGGAGCGAATCTGATCAATTCATGGCTCAGTTACTTCATTCAGGATAAATGGAGTTAGCTCTGAGTTAGCCTGCCCCAGAGGCAGGTTAGTGCTGAAGGATTCGTTGCCATAGAAAATGACCTTGCTAAAAGGTGAGTCACTTTCGTGGTACCGGTTATCCTAAATTAAACTCAGAGTTGACTAAAGTTACCTCGCTAACTCCTCAAACCTGATTTGTAGTATACCCCTCTGGAATAGAGGGCAATTTGGAACCCAAACAAAGGATGTCTAAAACAATAGTAGACTTCTTAGAGTTTCGCATCTCGGAAACCTGGAAAATGTCAACGTAAAATAAATGTCAACCTGTTGGGGTTCCACATCTCGCTTCCCTGGAACCCGGGGAAAGAGGTGTCAACGAACTGGTAGCAGGCATTTGGGTAGGAGCTAGCTTCTAACAAGTCCGACCACGGCTTCTTGGGCTCCGCCTTTCGGAAGCGCTTCTTGCCCAGTGGGGGCTCCGCAAATGGGATTCCGAGGAAAGCGGTCACGTGACTCCGGTCCGGCGTCGGTAGTCGGACGCCGCGGACGCGTCCTGCCAGCATGGTGACGATGAGTTCCGGAGAGTCGCTCTGGGAAGAGGAAGAGGCGAGGAGAGAGAGGAGGAAGAAGGGGAGGAGGAAGACGGTGGAGGTATGCATGGCGCTGTTGTTGTTGTTTGTTTACTTCTCGGTTCTGATGTCAGGTAGTCGGAGGTGTGTGGTCTCTGTTCTGTCTGGTTCCTCAGATCTGTAGGAGAGAGGAGCAGAGGGAGGGGGAGAGAGAGAGAGAGGAAACGTGATTAGGAGAAAGAGAGTGACAGAGAACAGATGACACAAAGGAGAGAGAGAGAGAAGGGGATATAAATACAAGCAGATCTATATGGAGGAAGAAAGAAATGGAGTTGCGTGTTGGAAAGAGGGAGAGCTTGGAGAAAAAAAACAGTGGGGCTTGATAGTATTTACTAAGCAGGTATTTACTAAGCAACAGCGTGAGGTCGGTTTTAGAGAAAGAGGACAAGAGGTGAAGGAAAGGAAAGAACTTAAGCAATATTAAATATTGAAGGAAACTCTACACCACAAAGGACCCTATAGTCGTAGGAGTCAAATTAATCAAACCAACTGTGCTGATACGACTGTGAGGATCTCTAAAACACACACACACACACACACACACACACACACACACACACACAGCCATGCAAGCGCAAACATGCACTCACACACACACAAACCTCAGAGGTTGTAAGTTGTTGTTTTTGTTTTGCGATGTGTGGTTGCCATAGCAACAGGATTAGTTTGGGAGTCACAGTCGGGAATAGGGGTGCATGACTTTCACTGCAGCTGTGTGCTATTTCAGTTCTCTTCCTGCTTCGCTGTATTTTGTTCTATTTTTGGTGGTGTCACCTCTCTCCCGATCACCTCACACACACACACACACACGAATGCACACACGCACGCACGCACGCACACACAAACAGTCACAGACACACACACTGCATCCTCTCCTCATGTAGGCCAACTGTACGCTTATATGGCATCATCACATACAGTCAGGTCCAACATTATTGGCACCCTTGATAAAGACGAGCAAATAAGACTGTATAAAATAAATAATACAAATACTGAGCTATATTGTACTCTCAAAACATTGGGAAATGATATACTTTTTTACTAATACAATTGCTCAGAGAAATAGATTTAGTTTAACTAAGTAAAACATTTAAAAATAGCGGTCAAAATTATTGCCACCCTTCCTTTAAATACTTTTTCTAAGATTTTATGAGGTTGGAGAACATGTTGGGAGGGATCTTAGACCATTCCTCCATACAGAATCTTTCCAAACCACAGGTTTTCAATGGGGTTCAAGTCTGGAGACTGAAATGGCCATTGCAAAATGTAGATTTTTGTGATCGATTAACCATTTCTTTATGAATTTTGATTAGTGCTTGGGGTTATTGTCTTGCTGGAAGATCCACTTGCGGCCAAGTGTTAGCCTCCTAGCAGAGGCAACCGGATTTGTTTTTTCTCTAAAATGTCCAGGTACTTTAACAAGGGCCCCAGGATCAGTGGAAACAAATTAGCCCCATAACATCAAAGATCCACCACTATATTTTACGGTAGGTATGAGGTACTTTCCGGCTTATGCTTTTGTTTTCCAACGCCAAACCCACCACTGGTGTGCATGGCCAAAAAGCTCTATTTTCATGTAATCTGACCATATCACTGGTTACAATCCAAATGCCAATGCAGTTGATCAAACTACCTGTCTGCATCTGCCTGCCAATGGCAGAGATGAAAAGACAGGAAAGGACCCACTCTCTGCCCCCTTCCCCACCACGTTCAGGAAAGACTACACCCCTATTGCCACTAAACAGCGGGACATTGGAAATCATCCATTTCAAGGGGCACCCCAAATGGCTCCCGCCAAGCCGCAACAAACAGAGCTGGGACTTTATGATTTACGAGAAGACTTTTCGGAAGTATAATCATTACATGAGTATCTAGTGTGGTATGCGAGAACATGTACTGATGCTATGATTATTGTGTGTTGTAGAAATGTTTAAGTGATGCGTGTATCCATTGATCTTGCATCGATCTCAGTGGATGAAAACTGATATTCCCTTGTGGATTATTGGCTATTATTAGTGCACGAAAGGACCTGGAGCCACTGCAGAATTTACGTAAGCTGCATTCACTGTTGTCTTCCTCATCCCTAGAATCCCTGCTTGGTTTGAGTGTGTAAATCTGGGTGTACTTCAGTAGATATATTTCAAATAGGAAGGTAAGTGGAACAACTGCACATTTTGGGAGGAAGGAGAGATAATTGGGACATAGCCCATGTTGTCTTGAAGGAAACTCAACTACCTCAATATATACAATACAGTATATACACTGAGTATACCAAACATTAGGAACACCTTCCAAATATTGAGTTGCACCCATTTTTGCCCTCAGAACAGCCTCAATTTGTCGGGGCATAGACTCTGCAAGGTTTCGAAAGCGTTCCCCACAGGGATGCTGGCCCATGTTGACTCCAATGCTTCCCAGCGTTGTGTCAAGTTGGCTGGATGTCCTTTGGGTGGTGGACCATTCTTGATACATACGGGAAACTACAGTTGAGCATGAAAACCCAGCACCGTTGCAGTTCTTGACACAAACCAGTGCTCCTGGCACCTACTACCATACCCCATTCAAAGGCACTTAAATATTTTGTCTTGCCCATTCACCATCTGAATGGCACACATACACAATCCATGTCTCAATTGTCTGAAGGCTTAAAAATCCTTCCTTAACCTGTCTCCTCCCCTTCATATACACTGATTGAATTGGATTTAACAAGTGACATCAATAAGGCACCATAGCTTTCACCTGGTCAGTATGTCATGGAAAGAGCAAGTGTTCTTAATGTTTTGTATACTCAGTGTATAATACTGTAGTAGGCCATAGGAGAACCACGTTGAGGGAATTCATCGTTACCCACATAACCATCTCAAGATATTGACATTAGAATGAGACCACACACAGCAAACAATACAGGCCTTAGTGTGTGGTCACTGTGTCTGTGTGTGGTCACTGTGTGTGTGTGTGTGTGTGTGTGTGCGTGCGTTAGGGATGGGCATTTTACATTAATATTGGGATATCCAGATAAAGATCTTGACTCTTGACCAATCAGTAGTTTTTACTAAAAGCAACAGTGATATATTTTAAATGTCATGGTATTTTAAATGTCATGGTATATCCTAGGTAACAATATCACAAGGATCATTTAATTTATAACAACGCTTTTTCATTGTCAAAATAGACCTACAATTGTTTTTCTATAAAAATGATCACTGACTCAAGTAATCGAATGCCAATGTCCGTTCTGATATCCAGATATTAGATGAACCGTGTCTAACCCTAGAGTGTGTGTGGTCACTGGTTAGGCTACAGTACACTGATGATGTCTAGTCAGTAGACTGGACACCTTATACGCTTCTCAAATGTAGGATGAGCTAAGTGAGGACTGACTTAAGCTTGGGGGGGGGGGGGGGGGGGGGGGGGTGAAGGAGTGTGTTTTATTTATGTGTGTGTAAGACTGTGTGTGTGTGTGTTTGAGAATGCATGTGTGTCTGGAGAGACAGTCTGGGTAGATACTAGGGAGCGCCAAAGAAAGACGAGAGGATGCAGGTTGGCTAGTCTGCAGTTACATATCGGGATATTATCTTTGACGATGTATATCGTATAATTTGGACAATATCGCAATATTATTTTTGTACCTGCACCATAACTTTTCCTTCATAGCTTGTTCTCCATCTTTTTTTATATAGGGAGGCCATTTGTTTTCAGCACTTTTATTTCCATGACTGACAACTCGTTTTCTCATGGCTCTCTCTTGTCCCTCTGCAGCAGACATATGGTGAGCAATATGTTTGGAACATTGAATCGCAATAAAAACACAGTATTGAATTGCAATACATATAGAATCGTGAGAATCGCAATAAATATCGTAATGGCACCTAAGTATCGTGATAATATCGTATCGTGAGGTCCCTGGCAATTCCCAGCCCTACTATTTAGTACACTATGTTCCACCAGAACCCAATAGGACTCCAGTGAAAAGTAGGGGAATAGGGTGCTATTTGGGATACAACCTGGGTGTCTCAATTGAGTTATTAATATCTGAAAGGACAGCTGAGGGGCGGAAGTGGGGGAGGGAGGGGTGAGGAGGAGGAGGAGGGGGGAGAGAAGGGGGAGAGAAGGGGGAGAGGGGGATGAGAGGGGTGTCCGTTCTAGAATTAGCTCCTGGAATCTGTGTATGAAGTTCACAGGGGGATATGTTTCAGTGTGGGGGTTTACACCGCCGTCATATATACGTTATGCGTACGCGCTCTTCTCTCTCACTCCCTTTCTCTCGCTCTCTCTCTCTCCCTCTCCATCGCTCTCTCTCGTGTGAACTCTGGCTTGGTTGCTGTGGAAACGCTGGGCCCACACCACCTACTGCATCCTCTGTCCATCTCTTTACCTCCTCCTCCTCCTCTTCTCTTCCTCCCTTTTTCTCTCTCACCCTCTCTCGTCATCCCCCTCTGGCACTCTCTCTTCCTTACTCTCTTTTTATTTTTCTCTCCGTCCATCGCTCTTTCTGCTAATGTAATGTCGGACTCCCGGTTCAACCAATGAATCCTCTCTCCATTCTATACCCACACTCCTCTCTCTCTCCGTCTTTCTCTTTCCTTCCCCGATCTCTCCTTTATCTCTATCCATCTCTTTCTGCTCCATTATGTTTTCCCTCCATTATATGTGTTCTTAGAGCTTTTCCTGTATGTCTCCCTTCATGTGATCTTAATTCAACTCCACACACACACACACTGTCATAGTATATATCCCTTAGGGACCGAATACATTCCAATTCCATCCGCCCAACACACACACACACACACACGAGAGATCAAGTGCCACTAGCAGCAATGGCACTGGTGACATCATTGGTCTAGTAGTCCCACTGTCTTGCTTTTGAGAAATCGTGGATAGGCCCATATAGGCCTACTATAGAGAGACACTGTGGCCTACTAGTATACTTTACTGTAATGTACAAGTTAGGCAATAGAGCTACTATATAGGCATTATAGAGGGAGACAGTGGCCTAGTACTTCTATACTACTCTGTACTGTAATGTAGATCTAGGCTTATTTCAGCTTTGTTCATTTGTAATGAATGACCATGCTGATGTTGATCTATGTCAGGGATGGGCAACTTTGATGGGGATGGGGGCCACAAAAATCGGAACTCCACGATGGGCCGCAGTTGCTCGTGGGTCTGCGTCCTCACACACACTCAAACGCACACGCGCGCACACACTCGCTCACGCACACACAAACACACAGTCATCTTTGCCTTTTAGTGACGAACACGCCCTGATCTGTCACTCTGGGTGACATGGAAGATGAGCGGCACAGGAATCACTGGAATTTTCCATTTCGTGATTTGCACGGCTAATGTTTCACCCACCAGACTCTTTACACACACACACACACCGGGTATTGGAGGCAGGCAACCATGCATTATACTGTACAAAGAGTCTATTGGCTATCCAATATAGGCCTATTTCGTTGAAGATAAAACTGGTTATGGGATCAGATGGATCAGAGTAGATTAGAATAGAATAAAATAGAATCTGAATATGAGCTTGCCTACTCATCACAACAAATACTAGCCTACTAGATATGGACAGGCTGGGTCCTGGGTGGTGCGCAATCAGGAGGAAAATACCATTAGGCCCAACCACCTCTCCAGGGAGTACAGTGGTTGCAGCAGCAAATGACAGAGTGGGCTTATCTAGATTGTATCAACATGTAGTTGAATGATTGAAGATAGATTTGGGTCTGTGGGGGGTGGGGGAACATCACAAGTGTGATGTTCTACAAATAAACATGCTTCCCAAAACAAACTAACAACAACAACTGTTGACCCTGGGGGCTATTTATTTTTATTTTTACCTTTATTTAACTAGGCAAGTCAGTTAAGAACAAATTCTTATTTACAATGACGGCCTACACCGGCCAAACCCGAAGGACGCTGTGCCAATTGTGCGCCGCCCTATGGGACTCCCAATCACGGCCGGTTGTGATACAGCCTGGAATCGAACCAGGGGGGCTGTAGTGACGCCTCAAGCACTGAGATGCAGTGCCTTAGACCGCTGCGCCACTATAAATTAGTTAAGTTTTAGCCCAATGGATGATGTCATCTTTTGATGACATCATTTCCATAATGAAACTGTAGGCTTATAAGTGATTAAACAATGTAAAGTCTATTCAAGGTTAGTTAACATTTTACGCCCAGTAAAGTTGAATAGTCTATACCACAGCCAACCACGCTTACTAATATTGTGATATTTTAAGTGTTCACGTGAGTCCGTGATATCTTCTGGGGTGCGTTTTTTAGCGATTCTAGGGGCAATAAATGGACAGTTGTGGAGCGCGGGTATAATGTAGCGGGATACCTCAAGGAGGGGATAGGTGACAGATTGTGGTCGAGGTAAACAAAAATACTTAACTTAAGTTCATCCCTCTCCCTCTCTCTCTGTACGCACGCCCCCTCGCGCTTTTAATCAAATTATAGAGCTATCTACCCGTCCGTCCGTCTGTCTTTCTCTATGGAGTAGCTTATGGGCATTTCCATCGAAAAGGATCCATGAGCACCAACATGTGAAGTTCATAGGAGCATAACAACTTGGGTGTCAAATGAAAGCTAAGAGTCTATATTTTTGGGAAATGAAGGCAGATACATTTTTCAACCATTTTCCATCTTAAGAATGTGGCATAAGTGAAGTCTTTGATTTCTGGATAAAAACAGATATAAAAGGGGTCTTAGGAAACATCTACCAGCAAAAGTCTTAGAAGGTATCAGAAATACATCAAAACACAATCATGTTTATGTAAAGAACCCTGCCAACTAATATTAACACACATATCTTTTTGGAGAAATTGTTAACCTTCTGTAAGTATAAGAAATATTGCCTTGTAATTATGTTACCAAAAACCCACATATCTTTATGTGGAGGGAGGATAATCAAAGTTCACAGAAGTAACAAGTAATGGTAGACCTACCAATTAGTTATAGTGATTTTACTGATATACATTTAGTTTATGAATTATTAAGTGATTAAAACTCGTATTTCTGTTACAAAATTTGTAACGGAATTACCAAAAATCAGTAACGGAATTACTGCAGCTGAATTGGCTACAATGGGAAATCATAATAGTCACAAACCACAGTTTGGTCACCTGCTACTGCCCTCCCTTCCACTGGCATACTGTTATGTTCAGCTGATAACAGTTTTCTTTCTGTTTCTGTCATCTGGTGGTTAAACCAAAACAGTCTGAGTCTGGACAACCTCTCCCTCTCTCTCTCTGCCTTTCTCTCTCACTCTCCCGTTAATGTCACCTCTCCCAGCTCTTACTGCCACCTACCCATGAGCCTCCTCTCTTTCCATTTACTGTAACCAGCATCCTCGCCCACTGAGCACCGACCGACACCGGATGTTGAAAAGTAGTTTAAATTTGGTCAGTCAACCCTGGCCTTGATGTTAACGTCCACAGACAAACCGGACCAAATCTGAACCTATCATAGACATATGTTTCACAAGTTTGGATAGCACAGTACAGTACAGTACAATACAATCCAATACAGTGGTACAGTACAGTACAATAAAGTAAAGACAATGTAGCATAGTATAGTAGAGTACAGTATATTGTACTGTAATTTACTGTACTGCTATACTCTACTATACTATAATGTACTCTTCTACTGCACCGTACTGAACTCTACTCTATCCTACTCTGCTGTGCTGTATTGTGATGTCCAAACTTGTGAAACATGAGGAGAATTACATTCATATCCATAATTATGCATTTCTGTATAGTACAGATCAGGGACCCAAGATGTAATTCCGTTACCGGGTGTAAAGCCACTTCACTTACTGCAGTTCAGTAACCAAAATAGATTTTTTCAAACCCAAGGTGCCATGTCATAGCTGACACCCTATTCTTTCTGCAGACATCTTTTCATCTTAATTCAGAGCAGATATTTAACAGAGTCTTTGGAAGATGTGGTCGCATAGAAACCTGAGGGAGATTTTACCGTAATTCCGTTACCAAAGTTTGCATCTGCACAGTTCTTCCACTAAATTCGTTTTTGTAAATGTTTCAGTGGAAATTGTTAAAAGTAGTCCTTGTGCATAGAGTTGTATGGTTTGTTCTACTTTGAAATCAATGGTTTTGGTTTCTCATACATTTTAATTCCGTTACCATGGAATTGCCCCTATACATTATCTGCTAATAAGGCTATAACATGATTCCGGCATATAGGTAGACTAGACGTATAGTCTAGTCTGAAGATGATATGGCATTATGGCAGGAAACCATGCCATCTTATTTTGACAGCAGTGCCACAGACAGTCGTTATGCAACATCAAGGAGAGAGCATCTCTCTCTCGCACACACACACACACACACAGGATGGCTCCGGTAATGGTTATCCAGCTAACCCAACCAGCCAGCTGAAGTAAACAGACATCAGACATTTGTGACATGGCCAGGTCAGGAAATCTCTCTCTCTCTCCCTATCTGTGTGTGTTGATCTGTCCAACATGGCACAAGATCACAGCAATTAGGCTACTAGGTCTAGGCTATGACATTGGCTGCCATAGTCGCCTAATAATGCAATTACAATAATTATAACAATAATAATACTTATTATTATTAACAATAATAATATACCTATAATAAACACTGATTTGGCCTACAAATGCCATGTTTCTCAACAAACTGGTTGCACCCGATTTGCCACAATTGCATTTGGTGGCTAGTTCACAATGTTTTGCGTTTGAATGTAGTGTCCATGTTCGTGTAAACACAACGTCGTCCACTGTACTGTCTATGAAATCTATTAAAAACATGATAGACGAGACATCGGCTACCTTCTGCGGCCCCAACCAAAACGGATGTGCGCGAGGCGAGGAACACCAACAAACACACATGCGTCTCGCTCTGTGGCTCGCCATGGAAGGCGCGTCACACACGCAACAGCATCAGCACAGTAGTCTATACCCCACCACCACAGACACACGCACTGTCAACCACTCTCCCTCTCCCCCACAATATCCAATTGCATGATCATGATGCCTGGTTTAATTTAATTAATATCCCCATTCGAATGTTCCAATTCCATTTCACTCACTGGCGGGACTGACAGAGGCGCGAGACTAGATCGAGACATTTCGAGCAAAATTTCTATAAAAGGACAGACACAGCAGCTGCTGATGCATGCACAGACGGAGCTCGAAAGGAGCCGAGCGCATGGCTGGGTTCATGCTGTGCGTTTTACCTTACCCGGCTAGTTAGTGGTGGGTCCTCCAGTGGTCAAAACCAAATCAACTCTGCTTCAGCTGCTGCTTCGCTGAATACCCCGGAAGGCAAGCTTCCCTCCTCGCCCTGTCACCGTCTTTAGAGGACGTTAAACCCCGTGTCACCGGCACCGTTCATGGGGTGAGGAGGGTTTCTACTTGGGGAGCAAAGACGCGCGGTTTAAATTACGGTCTTCGCTGCCTCGCTGTCAGACATAGATGTCTTCTGTTTATTGTGCCCCTCTCTCTCTCTCGGTAGTGTCAGAGCCGTACTATGGTGCTATGACGACAGGGGGGGACTGCCAATGATAAAGCTCTTCAACGAATGGGGAAAAAAAAGGAAAAGTGGTAGGCTACTCAAAGAACTCTCGCGAGAAGAAACGCAGCTATCCATACTTGTCTCTTCATGTGTCAACAAGGGTTTGCTTGCCAGTACACTTGCCAATACACTGACCAGACTTTGTATGTAGGCTGATATGATGTTCTGATATTTGTATTTCTGATTTTAAAAAATCTTTCAAATTCAAATTGCTTTATTCACATGACATACTATTAGTAATAATAAGACGGTGGTTGGCCTGATCACCGACGATAATGAGACAGCCTATAGGCAGGAGGTCAGAGACAACAACCTCGCCCTCAATGTCAGCAAGACAAAGGAGCTGATCATGACTACAGGAAACGGAGGGCCGAGCACGCCCCGATCCACATCAACACACACCAACACAGTCGTGAAGAGGGCACGACAACGCCTCTTCCCCCTCAGGAGGCTGAAAAGATTTGTCATGGGCCCTCAGATCCTCAAAAAGTTATACAGCTGCACCATTGAGAGCATCTTGACTGGCTGCATCACTGCTTGGCATGGCAACTGCTTGGCATCCGACCGGAAAGCCCTACAGAGGATAGTGCGTACAGCCCAGTACATCACTGGGGCTGAGCTGCCTGCCAGGACCTAAATACCAGGCCGTGTCAGAGGAAAGCCCTAAAAATGGTCAGACTCCAGCCACCCAAGTCATAGACTGTTCTTTCTGCTACCGCAAGGCAAGCGGTACCGATGCATCCAAGTCTGGAACCAACAGGACCCTGAACAGCTTCTACCACCAAGCCATAAGACTGCTAAATAGTTAGTTAAATAGTTAACAAAATAACTACCGGGACTATCTGCATTGACCCTTTTTGCACTGTTTTGACTTCATCACATACGCTGCTGCTACTGTTTATTATCTGTCACTTTATTCCTAGTTATATGTACATATCTACCTCAATGACCTCGTACCCCTGCACATCGACTCGGTACTGGTACCGTTACTCATTCTGCATTTATTATTATGTGTTTGACTTTTCTATTATTTCTCTATTTTCTTTCTCTCTGCATTGTTGGGAAGGGCCTGTAAGTAAGCATTTCACTGTTAGTCTACACCTGTTGTTTATGAAGCATGTGACAAATAACATTTTATTTGATTGAAATATTGTCAAAGTATCAATGGGACTGTAGGCCTACAACTGCATTGAGTCGTGCACATTGTTAAAAATCATTCATACTATACATAAACATTTTCTCTCTCTCTCTCGCTCTCTCTCTCTCTCTCAGAAAAGAGTAATAGATGTCACTCAAATGTCCTTCGTTCTAATTTGACAAGCCTCTGATTGACTTAACAGCCTCCTCTCTCCTCTCTCCTCCCCCTTCTCAACTACTCTCCTCATCCTCCCCCCTCCTACCCTATCCTCTCTCCCCCGTTCTCAACTCTTCTCCCCCCTCTCTCTCATCATCTCTCCCCCTCCCTCCTCACCTCCCTCCTCTCCCTCATCCTCCTCTCCCCCATCCTCCTCTCCCTCGTACGAAGGCCCCATTTAGCACAAGGGCTTGTTGCTCGTTGTCAGCCCATAGGTTATTTGTGTGTTGAGGCGCAGGTCTTGTTTAGTACAAGACAGTCAAATTGGTTCATTCAAAATATCCTCTAAAAGATCACTAAAAGGACACAAAAATATCCTCAGCCCTACTCTCCCTCCCTCCCACCCAGACTCAAGTAAAGGGTCATTGGTGCTACCCTGGCTACGTCCTAAATGGCACCCTATTCCCTTTGTAGTACACTACTTTTGACCAAGGCCCTATGGTAAAAAGTGTACTAGTGCCGCTAGTAAAAAGGGTTTCATAACGAGGAGGAAGAACACAGGGAGAAGAGCAGAAAACTGACCCATGACCCTTGACCCACAGTTCAGACATAGAAGATCAAGGCAAGAGGTGTAGGGTAAAGTTGCCCCTAGATGCTGATTGTGGGTCAGTTTAGCATTTTCCCCACTATTGGTTAAGGTTAGGATTGGTTGAGGGGAAGCTGATCCTAGATCTGTAGGGGAAACTGCACCTCAGAGTGGCAAGAGATTGAGTAACTATCATGTGTTGCCCTCCCTTGTTTCCCCCCCAATTGGAGACCAGCCCTGTTTGTGTGTATTTATTTCTTATTTTTAATTTGCAGTGATGTTCTATTTAACATTTTGTGTGCCTTATTCTAATTTGCATGAATGTCTATGGTTTGCTGTGCCTCTACCTCCTTTTGGGCTTTAACTGATTTATTGTAGACTCCTTCCCCTTGGCTGGTCTCCTTGGAGATGGGCGTTGGCCCAGGTCTGCCACACCTGGGCCTGATAAAACTAACAAGCTACCTGAGCTCCTTAAAGTGGAGCTTCCAGTTCACTCTGGGGTGGCGGACTGTGAAATCGAGGCCTCTGGGAGACGGATTGTGTGAGGAAGGGAAATGGCGGTGAGTAGTGGCTTACTATATCATTATTTTATTTGACTGACTCTGCACTCTCTCTTATTTCTCACTGCTTTGCTCTGCCCTTACTGTATTGGATGACATCATCAGTATGGGACAGAGCCTGCACCATGTCTGCATCCTCAATGGTACCCTATTCCCGCATAGGGCTCTGGTCAAAAGCAGTGCACTAAAAGGGAATAGGATGCAATTTGGGAAGCAGCCTATAAATGCCAGCGGCGGCACCAGTGGAGATGATTTATTCCCGGTTGGATCAATTGTGTAATAAAACATTACTGGCTGTTTGTCTGTTTAATGGACGAGAGGGGAAATGAAAACCCTGCGTCTCCTCTCATACTGCAGATATTCTACTGCTACTAGGGCCAGGAGTTTTACCTGACAACTTTTTGACCTGAACAGGAAAAACTCTGCTCGGACAAAGGCTTTACACTTGTTGTATTTGGCGCATGCGACAAATAATAATTTATTAGGTTTATTAGGTACACCACCCTGTTCATGAAAATGGATTGAGGCATTCAGTTACAGTTCGATTGAATGTTAGAATGGGCAAAACGAGTGACCTAAGCGACTTGAGCGTGGTATGATCGTCAGTGACAGGCGCGCCGGATCCAGTATGTCAGAAATGGCCGCCCTCCTGGGCTTTTCACGCACAACAGTGTCTAGGGTTTACCGAGAATGGTGCGACAAACAAAAAAAACATCCAGTCAACGGCAGTCCTTTGGGCGTAAACAGCTCGTTGATGAGAGAGGTCGAAGGAGAATGGCAAGAATCGTGCAAGCTAACAGGCAGGCCACAAACAGGCAAATAACGGCACAGTACAACAGTGGTGTGTAGAATGGCATCTCGGAATGCACAACTCGTCGATCCTTGTCACGGATGGCCTGTTGCAGCAGACGACCACACTGGGTTCCACTCCTATCAGCTAGAAAAAAGAAGCGGCTCCAGTGGGCACGCGATCACCAACACTGGATAATTGAGGATTGGAAAAACATCACCTGGTCCAACGAATCCTGGTTCCTGTTGCGTCATGCTGATGGCAGAGTCAGGATTTGGCATAAACAGCATGAGTCCATGGACCAATCCTGCCTGGTACAGCCTGGTGGCGGTGGTGCACTGGTGTGGGGAATATTTTCCTGGCACATTAGGTCCCTTGATACCATTTGAACAACAAAAGTTTCCGACACCTTGTAGAATCCATACCCTGAAGAGTTCAGGCTGTTCTGGAGGCAAAGGGGAGTCTGACCCAGTACTAGATGGGTGTACTTAATAAACTGGCCGGTGTGTATGTCTATGCATGTAAGAGGTAGAGCAAAAGGGAAGCCGTGCAAGGTGGACGACCGTGAATGCTTCCTGGGTTTTCCTAACGCAGTTGTCATTGATTATCTGGCTCCTTGGAGGCTGAAATATACAGCCTCTCCCTCAGCCCAGCTATTAATTCAGCCTAACTCAATCACAACTATTACCCATTACACAAACACAGAGAGAGAGGGAGAGAGAGAGGAATAGGCAACAGAGATGGAGTCTGTACGGATAAAGAAAGGGGGGAGAGGCAGAAGGGAGGAGGAGAGAGAGAGAGAAGAGATTCAGGTTGGTGAGAAGTATACGTAATGCAACAGAGGTGGAGAGGGCAGGGATGGAGGGAAAGGTTGGAGAGGAGTAGGAAACAGAAATGGAGAAGATGAGGGTAGAGAGAGAGGGAAAGAGGGGACAAAGTGAGAGAAATTATAATAATAATAATAAATAATAATATGCCATTTAGCAGACGCTTTTATCCAAAGCGACTTACAGTCATGTGTGCATACATTTTTACGTATGGGTGGTCCTGGGGATCGAACCCACTACCCTGGCGTTACAAGCGCCATGCTCTACCAATTAAGCTACAGAGGACCACCAGAGGATAAGATGAGTGTCCATGCACGTGCATGTGTGTGTTCTCACAAGCTTGTGTGTGTGTGTGTGTGTGTGTGTGTGTGTGTGTGTGTGTGTGTGTGTGTGTGTGTGTGTGTGTGTGTGAGAGAGAGAGTGTGTTTTTGGAGATGACCATTCTACATCCCACTCTCCAGCCTTCGGACTTTGTACTGCTGACCTAGGCGGGCTGTTTTGTATCACTTCAAATTACACTGAAGGACACACTGACCATGTCAGACAGCTTTTAGTATTCAGCTCCACAGAGCACAAAACAGAAGGTCCTGTTACACTACACTGTCTGTAATGTCATTGCCATTGTGACTAGCTGCATAGCCTGGCTACACACAGTAACAGTACAACTGAGCCAAGAAAATAAATCCTGAAAATTGACCTTAGAAACCACAACCAAAACTCCATTCATACTCTCTCATACAAAACTCCACATAATATATCTGTAACCCCACAGGCTACATACAGTAACAAGACAAATGAGCCAAGGTTAATCAACAATGAAATGGACCATCGAATAATCATTTTCTACGATTAGTAGAGCTGGAGAAGGAACCACCTCAGCCACCTCTCGCCTTAAAAACCATCAAAAAGTTTACTAAAAAAACATAATACCCGAAGCCAACTTCACCCATGTATGGAATCGGTCTGTTAGGCTCTATAGCCCCACATCAACCCACAAGGAGGCCCTATTTCTGCCCCCTCTTTCCCAGGGAGAGAAATACTCTGGCTTAGAAGGAGGAAGGGAAGGCTTTCTTTGGATAAGAGGCCCTATTTCTGCCTTCTGTGTCCCAGGGAGAGAACTACTCTGGCTGAGCGTTGAGTGGTTCTGTCCTAATTAGCGAGCTTCACCATGGCCAAATCAGCACCATGGGATCCATATATCTACAGCCCTTAGCTAGCTCTCAGAGTGGTGGCCTGGAGCGAGAGAGTGAGGGATGGAGGGAGAGAGCAGGGAAAAATACAGAAAAATAGCTCCTTTAGGCTGAAGAGGGAAAGACGGGAAAAGGCAGAGAGAGAAAGAGCCTTATCAGAGGCAGGGAGAGAGGGAGAAGAAGGGAGGGAAGGATGGAGGGTGGGAAGGAGAGGAGGGGAGGGGGAGAGAGAGAAAGAGCTTTCTCAGGCTAAAATATAATGGGGTGGTTAAAAGCATCAGTGTGCTGATCCAGAGCTATTATCTAATTGCTGCTGCGTTGCTGATTGGCTGAACACATCAATCCCTCTCTCTGGCTCCTGCTGGCTGGCTCACCCATCTCCCTCTGTTGCACTCTCTCTCTCTCGCTCTCTCTCTCTCTCTCTCTCTCTCTCTCTCTCTCTCTCTCTCTCTCTCTCTCTCTCTCTCTCTCTCTCTCTCTCTCTAATAGATATGGGCGTTTATCAACATTTGATTTGTTTTTTAATTATTTCTGGGTCTGTGTAATCTCAGGAAAATATGTGTCTTTATGGCCAAACATTTGTCTGGAAGTGAAGCTCAGTTTCCACCTAATTTTGTGAGCATTGTGCACATAGCCTATGGCGGCCTCTCTCAATTGCAAGGCTATGCTCACTGAGTCTGTACATTGTTTGCCTCTCTTTCTCTCACTTTCTTCCTCTCTCTGTTCCACCCCTCTCTCCTTCCCCTTCTCATTGATACAGCACCACTTGTCCTCCTGTCTCCTCTCTGTTCATCCTTGACAAAACTACTACAAATGAAGGATGATGATGTTGTCTTGTTATGGGGGACCTGGGAATCTTATGACATAAAATCACTATAAACTCCATAGTCAGAAGGAGGACGGATAGGTAGATACATCTACAGCACCCGGTGTCACAGGAAGGCCAAGACGATCATCAAGGAACTTGAGCCACGACCTGTTCACCCCGCTACAATCTAGAAGGCAGAGACAGTACAGGTGCATCAAAGCTGAGACCGAGAGACTGCTAAACAGCTTATATCTCCAGGCCATCGGACTGTTAAACAGTCACCACTAGCTGGCCTCCTCCCAGTACCCTGCCCTGAACTTCAGTCACTGTTACTAGCTGGCTACCACCCGGTTCTCAACCCTGCACCTTAGACTGTTGCCCTATGTATATAGTCGTTAAACACTGGTCACTTTAATCATGTTTGCATACTGTTTTACCCACTTTATTCGTATATACTGTATTCAAGGCTCATTCTATATAACTACTGCTGTACACACCTTTTATATTCCTATCCTGCCCATTATGTCTATACACACCATCATATACATATATATTTATATTCCAGACTCTGACATTGCTCGTTCTAATATTTATATATTTCTTCATTCCTTTCTTTTTCGGATTTGTGTGTATTGTTTTGTATTACTGCACTGTTGGAGCTAGGAACATAAGCATTCTGCTTCACCCGCGAAAACATCTGCTAAATATGTCTACGCGACCAATAAGATTTTATTTTGATTTAGATAGATGCATAGAGAAAGAACGAGAGATAAACACATCGATGGTCTACATAAATTGATACATCGCTACATAGATTTCACATAACGTTTCTGCCTTTCAATACGGGCAGACATTCTTAGCATCTTTCCACCTTTTTCGAACACTCCAAGCTTTCATATTTTTATCTTCCATTGTAGTTCAGCAGCCATGCGTGCAGTGAACATCTGTGGCTCGCTATAGGGCCTGAAGTAAAGTCTACTGTACTGTATTTAGCACTCTGTGGTATAATACTGTAATATTAACAGCGTTACACTGGCACCCTGTGGCCAGCAGCCTACATCCAGAGGTAGGCGTAAGTCAGGAGTTTTTTCTAATCATGTCTCGTGACCTATCCCATCCCTCCACCCCTCTCTTCCTCCATCCAATATCATTCCCTCCCTCCATCACATATTTCTCCCAGCCGACAGGCAAAACCTGTCTGTCACCAGCAGTGTGTGGATGAAGGGCGGCGGGTTGAACAAAGAGAAAACAATGCATACAAATCCATAGATGTATAATTCTTGTGCAACTCATATCTACAGCCTACATTGAGGTTTTTCTTTCATACATTTTATTTGGCGTTAGTGCATAAGCCTAAGCTTATAAGTATGATATATTTTCTGGTGAGCAAGGGTTTATTTATTTATTTAGTCTTCTAGGGCAACAAGTAATGACAGAAGAGTAGCTGCATGTATCTATACTGAACAAAAATATAAACGCAACATGCAACAATTTCAAAGATTTTACTGAGTTACAGTTCATATAAGGAAATCTGTCAAATTAATTAAATTAATTAGGCCCTACTCTATGGACTTCACGACTGGGAATACAGATATGCATCTGTTGGTTACAGATACTTAAAAAAAAATGGGCCTCACAATGGACCTTAGGATCTTTTCGCGATATTTTGGTGCATTCAAATTGCAAAGCGATAAAATGCAATTGTGTTCGTTGTCCGTAGCTTATGCCTGCCCATACCATAACCCCACCATGGGGCACTCTGTTCACAATTGTCATGCGTCAGTGTGTCGCGGTAGGACAGAGTCAGGCTCAGGACACAGAACTTAGTAAACAAGGTACTTTACTAAACAAAAGTAACAGAGCATATCTTCCACGCAGGGAAGAAAATACCAGCTCACAAGAAAGACAGCAAAACAACAAACAATCATGCACAACACCATGAGGAAACCAGAGGGTAAAATAGGGAAACAAATTAAGGTGATGGGAATCAGGTGTGTGCAATCAAGACAAAACAAGTGGAACACAGAAACATAGATCGGTGGCAGCTAGTACTCCGGTGACGACAAACGCCAATGCCTGCTCGAGCAAGGAGGAGGGGCAGCCTCGGCTGAATTCGTGACAGTAACCCCCCTTGACGCGCGGCTCCAATCGTGCGCTGACACCGGCCTCGGGGACGGCCAGGAGGACGCGGAGCAGGGCGAGTCGGATGACGACGGTGGAAATCCCTCAACAGGGAGGGATCGAGGATGTCCCTCCTAGGAACCCAGCACCGTTCCTCTGGACCGTACCCCTCCCACTCCACGAGATACTGCAGGCCCCCCACCCGACGCCTCAAATCCAGGATGGCACGGACCGAGTATGCCGGTGACCCCTCGATGTCCAGTGGGGGCGGAGGAACCTCCCGCACCTCAGACTCCTGGAGCGGACCAGCTACCACCGGCCTGAGGAGAGACACATGGAACGAGGGGTTAATACGGTAATCAGGAGGGAGCTGTAACCTATAACATACAGTGGGGAAAAAAAGTATTTAGTCAGCCACCAATTGTGCAAGTTCTCCCACTTAAAAAGATGAGAGAGGCCTGTAATTTTTATCATAGGTACATGTCAACTATGACAGACAAAATGAGAAAAAAAAATCCAGAAAATCACATTGTAGGATTTTTTATGAATTTATTTGCAAATTATGGTGGAAAATAAGTATTTGGTCAATAACAAAAGTTTCTCAATACTTTGTTATATACCCTTTGTTGGCAATGACACAGGTCAAACGTTTTCTGTAAGTCTTCAAAAGGTTTTCACACACTGTTGCTGGTATTTTGGCCCATTCCTCCATGCAGATCTCCTCTAGAGCAGTGATGTTTTGGGGATGTCGCTGGGCAACACGGACTTTCAACTCCCTCCAAAGATTTTCTATGGGGTTGAGATCTGGAGACTGGCTAGGCCACTCCAGGACCTTGAAATGCTTCTTACGAAGCCACTCCTTCGTTGCCCGGGCGGTGTGTTTGGGATCATTGTCATGCTGAAAGACCCAGCCACGTTTCATCTTCAATGCCCTTGCTGATGGAAGGAGGTTTTCACTCAAAATCTCACGATACATGGCCCCATTCATTCTTTCCTTTACACGGATCAGTCGTCCTGGTCCCTTTGCAGAAAAACAGCCCCAAAGCATGATGTTTCCACCCCCATGCTTCACAGTAGGTATGGTGTTCATTGGATGCAACTCAGCATTCTTTGTCCTCCAAACACGACGAGTTGAGTTTTTACCAAAAAGTTCTATTTTGGTTTCATCTGACCATATGACATTCTCCCAATCCTCTTCTGGATCATCCAAATGCACTCTAGCAAACTTCAGACGGGCCTGGACATGTACTGGCTTAAGCAGGGGGACACGTCTTGCACTGCAGGATTTGAGTCCCTGTCGGCGTAGTGTGTTACTGATGGTAGGCTTTGTTACTTTGGTCCCAGCTCTCTGCAGGTCATTCACTAGGTCCCCCCGTGTGGTTCTGGGATTTTTGCTCACCGTTCTTGTGATCATTTTGACCCCACGGGGTGAGATCTTGCGTGGAGCCCCAGATCGAGGGAGATTATCAGTGGTCTTGTATGTCTTCCATTTCCTAATAATTGCTCCCACAGTTGATTTCTTCAAACCAAGCTGCTTACCTATTGCAGATTCAGTCTTCCCAGCCTGGTGCAGGTCTACAATTTTGTTTCTGGTGTCCTTTGACAGCTCTTTGGTCTTGGCCATAGTGGAGTTTGGAGTGTGACTGTTTGAGGTTGTGGACAGGTGTCTTTTATACTGATAACAAGTTCAAACAGGTGCCAATAATACAGGTAACGAGTGGAGGACAGAGGAGCCTCTTAAAGAAGAAGTTACAGGTCTGTGAGAGCCAGAAATGTTGCTTGTTTGTAGGTGACCAAATACTTATTTTCCACCATAATTTACAAATAAATTCATAAAAAATCCTACAATGTGATTTTCTGGATTTTTTCTCTCTCAATTTGTCTGTCATAGTTGACATGTACCTATGATGAAAATTACAGGCCTCTCTCATCTTTTTAAGTGGGAGAACTTGCACAATTGGTGGCTGACTAAATACTTTTTTCCCCCACTGTACCTCGTTCAATCTCCTCAGGACTTTAAATGGCCCCACAAACCGCCGACCCAGCTTCCGGCAGGGCAGGCAAAGGGGCAGGTTTCGGGTCGAGAGCCAGACCCGGTCCCCCGGTGCATACACCGGGGCCTCACTGCGGTGGCGGTCGGCGCTCGCCTTCTGTCGCCTGATAGCCCGTTGCAGGCGTACATGGGCAGCGTTCCAGGTCTCCTCCGAGCGCCGAAACCATTCATCCACCGCAGGTGCCTTGATCTGGCTCTGATGCCATGGTGCCAGGACCGGCTGATAACCTAGTACACACTGAAATTGAGACAGGTCAGTAGAGGAGTGGCGGAGGGAGTTTTGGGCCTTTTCTGCCCAGGGGATGTACACCGACCAATCCCCCGGCCGGTCCTGGCAATATGACCTCAGAAACCTATTCACATCCTGGTTTACTCTCTCCACCTGCCCATTACTCTTGGGGTGAAACCCTGAGGTTAGGCTGATCGAGACCCCCAGATGGTCCATGAACGCCCTCCAGACCCTTGATGTGAACTGGGGACCCCGATCAGACACTATATCCTCAGGTACCCCGTATTGCCGGAAGACGTGTGTAAACAGGGCCTCAGCAGTCGGTAGGGCCGTAGGGAGACCGGGCAAAGGAATGAGACGGCAGGACTTAGAAAACCGATCCACAGTGACTAAGATCGTGGTATTCCCCTGTGACGGGGGGAGGTCCATAACAAAATCCACCGATAGGTGTGACCACGGCCGTTGTGGAACGGGTAGAGGTTGTAATTTCCCTCTGGGCAGGTGTCTAGGTGCCTTGCACTGGGGGCACACCGAGCAGGAGGTAACATACACTCTCACGTCCTTAGCTAAAGTAGGCCACCAGTACTTCCCACTAAGACAGCGCACTGTCCGACCGATGCCAGGATGACCAGAAGAGGGTGACGTATGAGCCCAATAGATCAATCGATCGCGGACATCAGACGGAACGTACACACGACCCTGGGGGGGAGTGGGCTCTGTGCGTAACGCCCGCTCGATGTCCGCGTCAACATCCCGTACCACCGGTGCCACCAGACAAGAAGCCGGAAGTATGGGAGTGGGCTCCCTGGACCGCTCCTCTGTGTCATACAGTCGGGACAGAGTGTCTGCCTTAGCATTCTGGGAACCTGGGCCCGTATCCTTAAAGATTCTGAGAATCCTCTCAGAGAGCTCCTAACTTAACCTAAAAATTCCTTGCCAGGAGTTTTAGCTTAGAAGTGATTCCAGAACATTTTCAGTGAACTCTGAGCCAGGAATGGATGAAAAATCCTATCTTAGTGAGGAGGTGTGGTTGACCCCGTTGCTAGGTATGAGTCATCATTTCAAAAGCTGTGATTGGTTGATCCTACAAGTTTGATGAAAATGAACTTTTGGTGATAATGAGCAAAGGATGTACCCTCAAATCAATAAACATAATTATACACTCTAATCTTATGCAGACTATAATTGTAAATAATATTTCACATTCAAGAAAATATCTGGAAAATGAATAGTAAGCTGTAGGGGTTATAGCCTAACATTAGAATCTAAAATATGTGAAAACTTAAGCTCATTACACCCTGTTCAAATAATGATTTGTGTCTCATTTGCTCATATTAATATCCTAGCTGGCATATTTTGTACTTTCACTTCCATATGGACCCCATTGAAAACAAGATGGCCTATCTCAAGGGGCTGTCCTTAATGAAGTAGAAATTGCAACGTTACAACTCAGTGTGAACTTAACGAGGGTAACACAGCTCAGCTTTTAACAATGTCTGTGATTGCTGGCTGGTCTATTTATGAAGGCTTGTTAACAAATATCCTACAAACACAGAAAATGGAGAAAAAAAGGAATCGCAAGCCGAACTGGACTGAGGAGCAAGGTTTGTTGCTGGCCCAGTTGGTGAACGAACATAAAGGTATGTTACGAGGAAAATTTGGCCCAACTGTCACTAGCCAAGGCAAGAGGCGCGCCTGGGACACAATATCCCAAACAATCAATGCCTCTTTTCCACTGGTGGTGCGGACAGGCGACGATTGTGAGAAAAGGTGGTATGTGCTGCAGTCCAAGGCAAAAGATGAGATTGCAGCACACAAGCGGGAATCCTCACTCACAGGTGAGCAAAATACTATGGCCTACCACATAATCTGGCAATTTGCTCCTGCTGGCAAAGTTAATTTACATGCCTAAGTACTGTGTTCATTGACTGTTTCTTTCTAGGGGGTGGACCACCTGCAAAGCGGCTGTCCCAGGTGGCCGACACTGTCTTTCAAGTCCTGGGACACTCTGAGGTCAGTGTCACCGGGCTGCCAACAGGCATTGACACGTCAATGATGCAGGCCCTTGAAATGCAGCAAAGGTAGGACACAGGGTTATTCATATCAACAGTGTTTATTCATTGCAGAAGCCATTTCATGTGTTATCCATGCTCATTGTATTAAATTAATTTAATCAAAACAATAATTAAACTAGGCCTATGTATTTCTGTAGCATGGAGCCATCACAAGAACCGGGCCCATCAAGTTTGCCGCCTGAACCATCTGCAGCTGCTACTCAGGATAGCCCGGCGGATCAAACACCATTCCCATCCGCAGCACCTGCTCCGTCAGCATCCCTGCAGGAGAGAAGATTGCAACTCACAATTGATGTGTTTGAACAACAAAAAAAAGTCCTTTCCCTTCAGGAGGAGTACTACCGCCTTAAAATTGAACACCTAAAAAATAAACCATTTAGAGATTGTGTTCTGTGTCTTGCATTTAACAGTTGCAGGTGATGTGCAGTAAAACTGTGGTAGTTCTTAATACCATCACAAGTTCTCAAATGACATGGGGCTACAGCTTGCCTGAAATGTAAATTTGTGAAGTTTGCCCTGTAAGGCAGTCCACTCTGGGCTAGGTTCCCCTGTGGAATGTGAATATCTTCTTCACCACCATCCTCATCGTTGTCTCCATCCTCATCCTCATCGCCATCCTCCAGAGGTTCTGCAATCTGTCTAACCTTGCAAATATTGTGTAATATTGCACAGGCTATGATGAGTTTGCTGACTTTTTCAGGCCTCAGCCGCACCTCTCCGTGGAGAACATGAAAGCGCCTCTTAAGCTGGCCTATGCCACGCTCCACCACCGCTCTTGTTGTCTTGTGGGCCCTACAATAGAATACAGACCTTTAATTATTTGATGGAAATATTGCACTACTTGGATGCTCTAACATATTGCTTGCATTTCATTTCCATGATTTTTGTATTGTTTGGCTTACCTGTTATAGTTTAGTTGGGGCCCTTGGCGTGGCTGGAGGTAAGGTGTAAGGAGCCATGGTTTGCATGGGTAGCCACTGTCCCCTAACAAGTGGCAATTAGCTGGCACATAGCGTCTCTCAAAAAGCTGTCTGATGCCACTCTCGGAGAGCATTCTCGCATCATGTGTGGAGCCTGGCCATTTAGCCACAATGTCCAAAATCTTCCAGGCCGCATTGAACACTATTTGCACATTGATGCTGTGGAAATTCTTCCTGTTAACAAAGACAGCCTCGTCCTCTGATGGCGCAATTATTCTCACATGTGTTCCATCAATTACACCCACAACGCCAGGGAATCCTGCAATGTCCATAAATGCCCTTTTATGTGTGTGTAAAGTGCGGGCATCCAGCGGGAATGAAACAAATTGTGTCACAATATTAGGTTGTGACAAAGCTGTCAGTGTTTGGGTGATGACTCTGCTGACGGAGGATTGGGACAGACCCAAGTCATCACTGCTGCATTGTTGCATTTTCCCTGTTGCCAAATACCTCAGGGTTGTGATTACTTTCTTCTCCGGTGTAATAGCGTTGTGGCGTCGAGTTGGTGAAGTAATTGCATCTCTAAGGAGATCCACCACAAACATGATTCCTGCACGATCCAATCTGTAGCGTCTCAATAATTCCCTGTCATCCAGTGTTTGCAGGACATCTCTCCTGCCTCCTCTGTTGGCCATTTTGTGCAGCTGCTTAGGGTAACTCCTAAGCCACTAAAAGTCCTCTTCCCTGCTCTTAGCAGATCTCGCCTTAGGAGCCCTTTTAAGCGCTAGGACTCTTGAGGAATAGCTTTTATATTAACTGGGATTTTCGTGTCACTTTTAGGGGAAATTCTAAGAAAACGTCATGCCTCTGAGAATTTTCTTAGAATTTGGCCGCTAGGAGCCACTTTTTGCACAAAAATTCTTTAGAGATACGGGCCCTGGTCTTTACGAGAGGGTGAAAACAAAACGTGTGAAAAACATGGCCCACCTTGCCTGGCGAGGGTTCAGTCTCCTCGCCGCCTGGATGTACTCCAGATTGCAGATGGTCAGTCCAAATGAGAAAAGGGTGTTTTGCCCCCTCAAGCCAATGTCTCCACGACTTCAGAGCCTTAACAACAGCTAACAGCTCCCGGTCCCCCACATCATAGTTCCGATCCGCCGGGCTGAGCTTCTTCGGAAAAAAAGCACAGGGGCGGAGCTTTGGTGGCGTACCCGAGCGCTGAGACAGTACAGCTCCTATCCCAGCCTCGGACGCGTCCACCTCGACTATGAATGCCAAGGAAGGATCCGGATGAGCCAGCACGGGAGCCGAGGTGAACAGAGCCTTCAGGTGACCGAAAGCCCTGTCCGCCTCAGCTGACCACTGCAGGCGCACCGGTCGCCCCTTCAGCAAGGAGGTAATGGGAGCCGCTACCTGACCAAAGCCCCGGATAAACCTCCAGTAGTAGTTGGCAAACCCTAAGAATCGCTGCACTTCCTTTACCGTGGTTGGAGTCGGCCAGTTACACACGGCTGAAATGTGGTAATTTTCCATCTCCACCCCTGACGCGGACAGGCGATATCCTAAGGAAGAGACGGACTGTTGAAAGAACAGACATTTCTCAGCCTTGACGTACAGGTCATGTTCCAACAGTCGACCAAGCACCATGCGCACCAGGGACACATGCTCGGCCCATGTAGCGGAGTAGATGAGAATATCATCCGTGCAGGTCCCTGAAAATCATCCGTGCAGGTCCCTGAAAATCTCATCGACAAAGGATTGGAAGAATGAGGGAGCATTCATCAACCCGTATGGCATGACGAGGTACTCATAGTGCCCAGAGGTGGTACTAAATGCCGTCTTCCACTCATGCACCAGGTTGTACGCGCTCCTGAGATCCAATTTAGTGAAGAAGCGCGCCCCGTGCAATGACTTCGTCATACTCGCAATGAGCGGTAGTGGATAACTGTACTTAACAGTTATCTGATTGAGACCTCAATAGTCAATGCACGGGCACAACCCTCAATCCTTCTTCTTCACAAAAAATAAACTCGAGGAAGCAGGGGAAGTGGAAGGCCGAATGTATCCCTGTCCCAGAGATTCGGAGACATATGATTCCATAGCCGCCGTTTCCTCCTGTGACAGAGGATACACGTGACTCCGAGGAAGTGCAGCGCCCTCCCGGAGATTTATCGCACAATCCCCCTGTCGATGGGGCAGACTGGACGGACCCTGATCTGGACGTCCGCGGGTGGCCAACAGGTTATCCAGCCGTATAGATAAGTCCACCAGCTGGTCCAGGTTGAGGGTGGTGTCCCTGCAGGCCAGCTCTCGACGAACATCCTCCCGTAGGCTGCATCTGTAATGGTCGATCAGGGCCCTCTCATTCCATCCCGCGCTGGCTGCCAAGGTCTTGAAGTCCAATGCGAAGTCCTGTGTGCTCCTCCTCCCCTGTCTGAGGTTGAACAACCGTTCCCCCGCCCTCTCCCCTCCGGTGGATTATCAAATACCGCCTGGAAGCGACTGGTGAAATCCTCATAGCGCACCGATGCTGCGTGTATACCTCCCCACTCAGCGTTGGCCCACTCGAGCGCTTTCCCCGACAGACAGGAGATGTGGGCGGACACGCTCTCCCGAGGGAGCCGGGTGGATGGTTGCCAGGTAAAGCTCCACCTGGAGCAGAAACTCCTGGCACCCGGCAGCTGTTCCATCATATGCCCTCGGGAGCGAGAGCCGAATCCCACTGGATCCAGGTGGTGAAGGAGTAGACAGCGATGTGGGGGGATTTGTCGTGGGAGGAGGTGTAGGCAAACCCCCTCTCTCCCATCGCTCCATCGACTGTAGTACTTGATCCATGGCTGTGCCGAGAGTCTGTAGCATGGTCGAGTGCTGCTGGATGCGTTCCTCCACTGATACTGGAGGAATGGATGTGCCTGCTGACTCCATTATGGGTGCGTGATTCTGTCATGCGTCAGTGTGTAGCGGTAGGACGGAGTCAGGCGCAGGACACAGAACTTAGTAAACGACATACTTTACTAAAAAAAAGTAACAGAGCATATCTTCCATGCAGGGAAGAAAATACCAGCTCACAAGAAAGACAGCAAAACAACGAACAATCACGCACAACACCATGAGGAAACCAGAGGGTAAAATAGGGAAACAAATTAACGTGATGGGAATCAGGTGTGTGCAATCAAGACAAAACAAGTGGAACACAGAAACATAGATCGGTGGCAGCTAGTACTCCGTTGACGACGAATGCCGAAGCCTGCCCGAGCAAGGAGGGGCAGCCTCGGCTGAATTCGTGACAACAATGTTGACATCAGCAAACCGCTCGCCAACACGATGCCATACATATGGTCTGCAGTTGTGAGGCCGCTTCGACGTACTGCCAAATTCTCTAAAATGACTTTGGAGGTGGCTTATGGTAGAGAAATTAACATTAAATTCTCTGCCAACAACTCTGGTGGACATTCATTCCTGCAGTCAGCATGCCAATTGCACACTCCCTCAACTTGAGACATCTGTGGCATTGTGTTGTGTGACAAAACTGCGCATTTTAGAGTGGCTTTTTATTGTCCCCAGCACAAGGTGCACCTGTGTAATGATCATAATGTTTAATAATCAGCTTCTTGATATGCCACACCTGTCAGGTGGATGGATTATCTTGGCAAATGAGAAATGCTCACTAACAGGGATGTAAACAAATTTGTGCACAACATTTGAGAGAAATAAGCTTTTTGTGCGTACAGTACCATGTAAAAGTATTCATCCCCCTTGGCATTTTTCCTATTTTATTGCATTACAACCTGTAATTTAGATGGATTTTTATTTGGATTTCATGTAATGGACATACACAAAATAGTCCAAATTGGTGAAGTGAAATGAAAAAAAGAACTTGTTTTAAAAGAATTCTAAAAACTAAATAACGGAAAAGTGGTGCGTGCATATGTATTCACCCCCTTTGCTATGAAGCCCCTAAATAAGATCTGGTGCAACCAATTACCTTCAGAAGTCACATAATTAGTTAAATAAAGTCCACCTGTGTGCAATCTAAGTGTCACATGATCTGTCACATGATCTCAGTATATACAGTGGGGAGAACAAGTATTTGATACACTGCCGATTTTGCAGGTTTTCCTACTTACAAAGCATGTAGAGGTCTGTAATTTTTATCATAGGTACACTTCAACTGTGAGAGACGGAATCTAAAACAAAAATCCAGGAAATCACATTGTATGATTTTTAAGTAATTAATTTGCATTTTATTGCATGACATAAGTATTTGATACGTCAGAAAAGCAGAACTTAATATTTGGTACAGAAACCTTTGTTTGCAATTACAGAGATCATACATTTCCTGTAGGTCTTGACCAGGTTTGCACACACTGCAGCAGGGATTTTGGTCCACTCCTCCATACAGACCTTCTCCAGATCCTTCAGGTTTCGGGGCTGTCGCTGGGCAATACGGACTTTCAGCTACCTCCAAAGATTTTCTATTGGGTTCAGGTCTGGAGACTGGCTAGGCCACTCCAGGACCTTGAGATGCTTCTTACGGAGCCACTCCTTAGTTGCCCTGGCTGTGTGTTTCGGGTCGTTGTCAAGATCTCGCGATACATGGCCCCAACCATGCTCTGCCAAATACGGTGCAGTCGTCCTGTCCCCTTTGCAGAAAAGCATTCCCGTTTCCACCTCCATGCTTCACGGTTGGGATGGTGTTCTTGGGGTTGTACTCATCCTTCTTCTTCCTCCAAACACGGCGAGTGGAGTTTAGACCAAAAAGCTCAATTTTTGTCTCATCAGACCACATGACCTTCTCCCATTCCTCCTCTGGATCATCCAGATGGTCATTGGCAAACTTTAGACGGGCCTGGACATGCGCTGGCTTGAGCAGGGGGACCTTGCGTGCGCTGCAGGATTTTAATCCATGACGGCGTAATGTGTTACTAATGGTTTTCTTTGAGACTGTGGTCCCAGCTCTCTTCAGGTCATTGACCAGGTCCTGCCGTGTAGTTCTGGGCTGATCCCTCACCTTCCTCATGATCATTGATGCCCCACGAGGTGAGATCTTGCATGGAGCCCCAGACCGAGGGTGATTGACCGTCATCTTGAACTTCTTCCATTTTCTAATAATTGCGCCAACTGTTATTGCCTTCTCACCAAGCTGCTTGCCTATTGTCCTGTAGCCCATCCCAGCCTTGTGGAGGTCTACATTTGTATCCCTGATGTCCTTACACAGCTCTCTGGTCTTGGCCATTGTGGAGAGGTTGGAGTCTGTTTGATTGAGTGTGTGGACAGGTGTCTTTTATACAGATAACGAGTTCAAACAGGTGCAGTTAATACAGGTAATGAGTGGAGAACAGGAGGGCTTCTTAAAGAAAAACTAACAGGTCTGTGAGAGCCGGAATTCTTACTGGTTGGTAGGTGATCAAATACTTATGTCATGCAATAAAATGCAAATTAATTACTTAAAAATCATACAATGTGATTTTCTGGATTTTTGTTTTAGATTCCGTCTCTCACAGTTGAAGTGTACCTATGATAAAACTTACAGACCTCTACATGCTTTGTAAGTAGGAAAACCTGTAAAATCAGCTGTGTATCAAATACTTGTTCTCCCCACTATATACACCTGTTCTGAAAGGCCCCAGAGTCTGAAACACCACTAAGCAAGGGGCACCACCAAGCAAGCGGCACCATGAAGACCAATGAGCTCTCCAAACAGGTCAGGGACAAAGTTTTCAGGGTTGGGTTATAAAAAAATATCTGAAACTTTGAACATCCCACGGAGCACCATTAAATCCATTATTAAAAAATGGAAAGAAAATGGCACCACAACAAACCTGCCAAGAGTGGGCCGCCCACCAAAACTCACGGACCAGGCAAGGAGGGCATTAATCAGAGGCAACAAAGAGACCAAAGATAACCCTGAAGGAGCTGCAAAGCTCCACAGTGGAGATTGGAGTATCTGTCCATAGGACCACTTTAAGCCGTACACTCCACAGAGCTGGGCTTTACAGAAGAGTGGCCAGAAAAAAGCCATTGCTTAAAGAAGAAAATAAGCAAACACGTTTGCTGTTCGCCAAAATGCATGTGGGAGACTCCCCAAACATATGGAAGAAGGTACTCTGGTCAGATGAGACTCAAATTGAGCTTTTTGGCCATCAAGGAAAACACTATGTCTGGCGCAAACCCAACACCCAACACCAAGAACACCATCCCCACAGTGAAGCATGGTGGTGGCAGCATCATGCTATGGTGATGTTTTTCATCAGCAGGGACTGGGAAACTAGTCAGAATTGAAGGAATGATGGATGGCACTAAATACAGGGAAATTCTTGAGGGAAACTTGTTTCAGTCTTCCAGAGATTTGAGACTGGGGGGGGGGGGGTGAATAGTTATGCACGCTCAAGTTTTCTGTTTTTTTGTCTTATTTCTTGTTTGTTTCACAATAAAAATATTTTGCATCTTCAAAGTGGTAGGCATGTTGTGTAAATCAAAGGATAGAAATCTATTTTAATTCCAGGTTGTAAGGCAACAAAATAGGAAAAATGCCAAGGGGGGTAAATACTTTCGCAAACCACTGTATGGAACATTTCTGGGATCTTTTATTTCAGCTCATGAAACATGGGACCAACACTTTACATATTGCGTTCATATTTTTGTTCAGTGTAATTATAGACAAGGTGACTAAGAAATAGCCTACCAAAATGCCGGAAATTATAAGCAGAAACATAGGCCTATCTAAATTATGGGCCTCAGATTTTCACTTTATGGGTTATTAGTAATTGCGGCCAGCTGCGGGTGAACAAACAGCAAGACCGGCGCATCACTAGTGACCACACACCGCACCTCAATTGGCTAACCAAGGCCCTGAAGAGCAGCCGATTAGTAGAATCTGGTGTGTTTGAGCAGGGTTGGAACGAAAACTTGCAAGCCAAGTACACCAGCTTTGACCTTTGATTCAGATGCTTGTGTGATGTCATCAGCCGGGGACAGCTGCTGTTATTCTGTGTCTCTCAAACCCCGGCTGATGGTGCGTCCATGTGTGTGTGTGTGTGTGTGTGTGTGTGTGTGTGTGTGTGTGTGTGTGTGTGTGTGTGTGTGTGTGTGTTTCTGACGGTGCTTCCAGGTGCACACTAAAATATTAACGAAAGGTAGGTGGAATCAGATTTGGCCTCATTTCTAATTCATGACACACACACACACACACAGTGGAGGCTCCTCAGAGGAGGAAGGGGAGGACCATCCTACTCAGTGAATGTCATAAAAATGAAAATAGTGAAACATTAAAAAAGTTTATTTTTAGATAAAACTATGCTACATTTATTCACGTCACCAAATAACGGATTAAAACACACTGTTTTGCAATGAAGGTCTACGGTAGCCTCAACAGTACACTCTAGGGTAGCACCATGGTGTAGCCAGAGGACAGCTATTTTCCATCCTCTTCTGGGTACATTGACTTCAATACAAAACATAGGAGGCTTATTGTTCTCACCCTCTTCCATAGACTTACACAGTATTATGACTACTTCCGGAGGATGTCCACCAACCTATCAGAGCTCTTGCAGCATGACCTGACATGTTGTCCATCCCCCCCACATTCTGAAATTTCATTTTTGCCGTTTTACAGCCCTCTAACCAATTGTACTATTATGTGTGTTTTTCCGCGTTATTTGTAATTTATTTTGTACATAATGTTTCTGCCATCGTCTTTTATAACCAAAAAGAGCTTCTGGATATCAGGACAGCGATTACTCACCTCGTATTGGACGAAGATTTTTTCTTCAACGAGGCGGCCGCGAAGGATATCCTACAGACACCCGACTAGGCCCAAATCCCCGTCATTCGCATGAGGAAGAGACTGAGATATTGTGGACGTAGGTCGGGGTGCCTTGTAAGGATCCGACGGCGAGCGAGTATGCATCAATCATATTAGCCAATCTTCAATCATTGGAGAACAAATTGGATGACCTAAGATTACGGTTATCCTACCAACGGGACATTAAAAACAGTAATATCTTATGTTTCACCGAGTCGTGGCTGAACGACGACATGGATAACATACAGCTAGCGGGCTATACGCTACATCGGCAGGATAGAACGGCTGACTCCAGTAAGACAAGGGGTGGCGGTCTGTGTATATTTGTAAACAACAGCTGGTGCACAAAATCAAATACTAAGGAAGTCTCTAGGTTTTGCTCGCCCGAGGTAGAGTATCTTATGATAAGCTGTAGACCACACTATTTACCAAGAGAGTTTTCATCTATATTTTTCATAGCTGTCTATTTACCACCACAAACCAATGCTGGCATTAAGATTGCACTGAATGAGCTGTATAAGGCCATAAATCAACAGGAAAACTCTCATCCAGATGCAGCGCTCCTAGTGGCCGGGGACTTTAATGCAGGGAAACTTACATCCGTTCTACCTAATTTCTACCAGCATGTTAAATGTGCAACCAGAGGAAAAAAAACTCTAGACCACCTTTACTCCACACACAGAGACGCATACAAAGCTCTCCCTCGCCCTCCATTTAGCAAATCTGACCATAACTCTATCCTCCTGATTCCTGCTTATAAGCAAAAACTAAAGCAGGAAGCACCAGTGACTCGGTTAATAAAAAAGTGGTCAGATGACGCAGATGCTAAGCTACAGGACTGTTTTGCTAGCACAGACTGGAACATGTTCCGGGATTCTTCAGATAGCATTGAGGAGTACACCACATCAGTCACTGGCTTCATCAATAAGTGCATCGATGATGTCGTCCCCACAGTGACCGTACGTACATACCCCAACCAGAAGCCATGGATTACAGGAAACATCCGCACTGAGCTAAAGGGTAGAGCTGCCGCTTTCAAGGAGCGGGACTCTAACCCAGACGCTTATAAGAAATCCCGCTATGCCCTCCGACGAACCATCAAACAGGCAAAGAGTCAATACAGGACTAAGATTGAATCGTACTACACTGGCTCTGACGCTCGTTGGATGTGGCAGGGCTTGAAAACTATTACAGACTACAAAGGGAAGCACAGCCGCGAGCTGCCCAGTGACACAAGACTTCCAGACGAGCTAAACCACTTCTATGCTCGCTTCGAGGCAAGCAACACTGAAGCATGCATGAGAGCACCAGCTGTTCCGGATGACTATATGATCACGCTCTCCGTAGCCGATGTGAATAATACTTTTAAGCAGGTCAACATTCACAAGGCCGCAGGGCCAGACGGATTACCAGGACGTGTACTCCGAGCATGTGCTGACCAACTGGCAAGTGTCTTCACTGACATTTTCAACATGTCCCTGACTGAGTCTGTAATACCAAGATAACCTGCCTAAATGACTACCGACCCGTAGCACTGACGTCTGTAGCCATGAAGTGCTTTGAAAGGCTGGTCATGGCTCACATCAACAGCATTATCCCAGAAACCCTAGACCCACTCCAATTTGCATACCGCCCCAACAGATCCACAGATGATGCAATCTCTATTGCACTCCACACTGCCCTTTCCCACCTGGACAAGAGGAACACCTACGTGAGAATGCTATTCATTGACTACAGCTCAGCATTCAACACCATAGTGCCCTCAAAGCTCATCACTAAGCTAAGGATCCTGGGACTAAACACCTCCCTCTGCAACTGGATCCTGGACTTCCTGACGGGCCGCCCCCAGGTGGTAAGGGTAGGTAACAACACATCTGCCACACTGATCCTCAACACGGGGGCCCCTCAGGGGTGCGTGGTCAGTCCCCTCCTGTACTCCCTGTTCACCCATGACTGCATGGCCAGGCACGACTCCAACACCATCATTAAGTTTGCCGACGACACAACAGTGGTAGGCCTGATCACCGACAACGATGAGACAGCCTATAGGGAGGAGGTCAGAGACCTGGCCGTGTGGTGCCAGGATAACAACCTCTCCCTCAACGTGACCAAGACAAAGGAGATGATTGTGGACTACAGGAAAAAAAAGAGGACTGAGCACGCCCCCATTCTCATCGACGGGGCTGTAGTGGAACAGGTTGAGAGCTTCAAGTTCCTTGGTGTCCACATCACCAACGAACTATCATGGTCCAAACACACCAAGACAGTCGTGAAGAGGGCACGACAAAGCCTATTCCCCCTCAGGAGACTGAAAAGATTTGGCATGGGTCCTCAGATCCTCAAAAAATTCTACAGCTGCACCATCGAGAGCATCCTGACTGGTTGCATCTCCGCCTGGTATGGCAACTGCTTGGTCTCCGACCGCAAGGCACTACAGAGGGTAGTGCGTACGGCCCAGTACATCACTGGGGCCAAGCTTCCTGCCATCCAGGACCTCTATACCAGGCGGTGTCAGAGGAAGGCCCTCAAAATTGTCAAAGACTCCAGCCACCCTAGTCATAGACTGTTCTCTCTGCTACCGCACGGCAAGCAGTACCGGAGTGCCAAGTCTAGGTCCAAAAGACTTCTCAACAGCTTCTACCCCCAAGCCATAAGACTCCTGAACAGCTAATCATGGCTACCCAGACTATTTGCACTGCCCCACCACCCCATCCTTTTACGCTGCTGCTACTCTGTTAATTATTTATGCATAGTCACTTTAACTCTACCCACATGTACATATTACTTCAACTACCTCAACTAGCCGGTACCCCCGCACATTGACTCTGCACTGGTACCCCCCTGTATATATAGCCTCCCTACTGTTATTTTATTTTACTTCTGCTCTTTTTTTCTCAACACTTTTTTTGGTGTTGTTTTATTTTTATATTTTTGTATTCGGCGCATGTGGCCAATAAAATTTGATTTGATTTGATCTGTCAGTTTCCCTAGCTAATCCCCTCACACTGACACAGTAATAAACAGCTCTAACGTTACAGACTTCACTGTCATGGTGCACAGTAGAGGTCTGCGCTGGACCGATTTCTTCATCCTGCTCCTGCCACACCCGCTGGCTTTCTGTCTGACTCCCACCCGCTACCGCAAGAACTGGTCCCAAACCCAACCGCAGTCCCACAATGTTATTTTAGGCATATGTGACGCAGCTCACTTGCCAGCCATGGTCCCAGCAATTTTGCTAGATGTAGTTTGAAGAGAGCATGGTTGGAGAGACTTGCAGTTTCTCTTGAGCTATTTTCATAGCCTACCTTCTAGGAGTGGGAATATTTTCAGACAGAGAAATGTGTAGGCAATGTAGTAAACTATAGCCTAATCATAGGCCTGTTTAGGAAGTACATTTCCTTGGAAAGATACGCTACATTCGGGAAGTATTCAGACCCCTTGACTTTTTCTTCATTTTGTTACGTTACAGCCTTATTCTAAAATGGATTAAATTGTTTCTTCCCCTCATCTATCTACACACAATACCCCATGATGACAAAGCAAAATGTACTTATGTAAATGTGATATTTCTGGGTTATTTTGTATTAATTTGCCAAAATTTATAAAAACCTGTTTTTGCTTTGTCATTATGGGGTATTGTGTGTAGATTGATGAGAAAAAAAAACAATTGAATCAATTTTAGAATAAGGCTGTAACCTAACAAAATGTGGAAAGAGTCAAAGGGTCTGAATACTTTCTGAAGGCACTGTATGTATTCAGACCCTTTACTCAGTACTTTGTTGAAGCACCTTTGGCAGCGATTACAGCCTTGAGTCTTCTTGGGTATGACGCTACAAGCTTGGCACACTTGTATTTGGAGAGTTTCTCCCATTCTTCTCTGCAGATCCTCTCAAGCTCTGTCAGGTTGGATGGGGAGCATCACTGCACAGCTATTTTCAGGTCTCTCCAGAGATGTTCGATCAGATTCAAGTCCGGGCTCTGGCTGGGCCACTCAAGGACTTTCAGAGACTTGTCCCGAAGCCACTCCTTCGTTGTCTTAGCTGTGTGCTTAGGGTCGTTGTCCTGTTGGAAGGTGAACCTTCGCCCCAGTCTGAGGTCCTGAGCACTCTGGAGCAAGTTTTCATCAAGGACATCTCTGTACTTTGCGCCGTTCATCTTTCCCTCGATCCTGACTAGTCTCCCAGTCCCTGTCGATGAAAAACTCCCCACAGCATGATGCTGCCACCACTATGCTTCACCGTAGGGATGGTGCCAGGTTTCCTCCAGACGTAACGCTTGGCATTCAGGTGAAAGAGTTCAATCTTGGTTTCATCAGACCAGAGAATCAAAGTTGTCTGACCGCCCGCATGCATGGAAAATGCTCAGCAATGATCTCTGTCGGGACCCGCAGGTTCCGCAGGCATCCCGTGGGCATGCAGCCCTCTAGTGCAGTCAGTACACAACACTATGCTCATCGTGTCTTAGCAGGATCAGATGGTGATGGGTCCCAGCAGGGTCAGACAGCCAGGGAAGACCAGTCACGGAGCTCAGGTGAATGTTGCAGTAGGCCTACATTAACAACATCAGTGAATTATACAAAGTTCCATCTTGAATTGATGCAGTAGCTACAGGATAGGAGTTTAAGCTTAAAGCTGCAATCTGTGATCTGGGAATAATGGTCATTTCAATTATTAAACCATTGATTCTATTCTTGGATAATATAATGTGTAAATGTACACCAAGGTAATTCTTTGTCATGCCTCATTTTAGGAGGATCAGATGGTGACAGGGGTCTCAGCAGGGTCAGGCAACCAGGGAAGACCAGTCTGTGATGGATGTGAGGTGATTTTTTTCAGATACAACACTCTCTCTGTGCAGCAAACCAGATGCTATTTTAAGGCAGTCTGACAAACCTCCAAAGTTCATTTCCAAACTGTATCAAGGGTTGATAGAGGCTTTTCCCAATGACACAAAACATGGGAGGAAGACCTGGTTGAAGATATTGATGATGATGAATGGATACAGATATGTTTGAATGCCCAGTCATATTCATATCATCGCAGATATACAGTTGATGTCGGAAGTTTACATACACCTTAGCCAAATTCATTTAAACTCAGTTTTTCACAATTCCTGACATTTAATCCTATTAAAAATTCCCTGTCTTAGGTCAGTTAGGATCACAACTTTATTTTAAGAATGTGAAATGTCAGAATAATAGTAGAGAGAATTATTTATTTCAGCTTTTATTTCTTTCATCACATTCCCAGTGGGTCAGAAGTTTACATACACTCAATTAGTATTTGGTAGCATTGCCTTTAAATTTTTTAACTTGTGTCAAACGTTTCGGGTAGCCTTCCACAAGCTTCCCACAATAAGTTGGGTGAATTTTGGCCCATTCCTCCTGACAGAGCTGGTGTAACTGAGTCAGGTTTGTAGGCCTCCTTGCTCGCACACGCTTTTTCAGTTCTGCCCACACATTTTCTATAGGATTGAGGTCAGGGCTTTGTGATGGCCACTCCAATACCTTGACTTTGTTGTCCTTAAGCCATTTTGCCACAACTTTGGAAGTATGCTTGGGGTCATTGTCCATTTGGAAGACCCATTTGCGACCAAGCTTTAACTTCCTGACTGATGTCTTGAGATGTCGCTTTAATATATCCACATAATTTCCTTTCCTCATGATGCCATCTATTTTTTGAAGTGCACCAGTCCCTCCTGCAGCAAAGCACCCCCACAGCATGATGCTGCCAACCCCATGCTTCACGGTTGGGATGGTGTTCTTCGGCTTGCAAGCCCCCCCTTTTTCCTCCAAACATAACGATGGTCATTATGGCCAAACAGTTCTATTTTTGTTTCATCAGACCAGAGGACATTTCTCCAAAAAGTACGATCTTTGTCCCCATGTGCAGTTGCAAACCGTAGTCTGGCTTTTTTATGGCGGTTTTGGAGCAGTGGCTTCTTCCTTGAAGCGGCTTTCAGGTTATGTCGATATAGGACTCGTTTTACTGTGGATATAGATACTTTTGTACCTGTTTCCTCCAGCATCTTCACAAGGTCCTTTGCTGTTGTTCTGGGATTGATTTGCACTTTTCGACCAAAGTACCTTCATCTCTAGGAGACAGAACGCGTCTCCTTCCTGAGTGGTATGACGGCTGCGTGTCCCATGGTGTTTATACTTGCGTACTATTGTTTGTACAGATGAACGTGGTACCTTCAGGCATTTGAAATTGCTCCCAAGGATGAACCAGACTTGTAGAGGTCTACCATTTTTTTCTGAGGTCTTGGCTGATTTCTTTTGATTTTCACATGATGTCAAGCAAAGAGGCACTGAGTTTGAAGGTAGGCCTGGAAATACATCCACAGGTACATCTCCAATTGACTCAAATACTGTCAATTAGCCTATCAGAAGCTTCTAAAGCCATGACATCATTTTCTGGAATTTTCCAAGCTGTTTAAAGGCACAGTTAACTTAGTGTATGTAAACTTCTGACCAACTAGAAATGTGATACAGTGAATTATAAGTGAAATAATCTGTCTGTAAACAATTGTTTGAAAAATTACTTGTGTCACGCACAAAGTAGATGTCCTAACCGACTTGCCAAAACGATAGTTTGTTAACAAGAAATTTGTGGAGTGGTTGAAAAACGAGTTTTAATGACTCCAACCTAAGTGTATGTAAACTTCCGACTTCAACTGTAAATTACTGCAGTTTAAGGCCATCCATATAACGTACTATATGCCAGTGAAACTGAATTACATGCACTCAGAAATGTAATTTCTCTGCTGGAGGTGTAAAACACAAAAGGGGACATATTTGCGTATGTTATGGTCTTGTGAAGGCTGGCTGAATTCTGGCAAAGAGTATGTTCTTTTATCTCAGCATGTCTACAGATTCTCCCTTCCCCCTGTTTTTGTTTGCTTTGAAATGTTGATACTGGAGACTGTTATCTGAAAAAACTGTGTAACCAAGCATTTATAGCGGCTAAGAAATGCATTGCCATTAACTGGAAGGTTGGTTATCCTCCCACAATGTCAAGTTATGTATCACTAGATTTGATTTATTACAAGATTAAGGGTATACTGGGCAACTTTCATAAGTTCTGGATGCCTTATATGGAATACAGTATGACTAAAGGAGTCTGTATTGAAAACATGCCCACGTCAGGGGACATACCTATTTAGACAATCCATAGCTGCTGGGCTGCTCAGTCCTGGCACTGGGGGTCTGCCGTCCTGTGGGTTGTCACTCTGGCCTTGGCCTAACATACCAAAAACCAATAATGAATGTTCCACTAAGATCCTAAAGCTGAGTGAGGTGTGTTGGGCCGCTGCAGTGTGGTGGACCCCTAGGGACAGGACGGAGCGACCCAGTTAAATTGTGTGCAAGTAAAAAGAGCTCTACAGTACTATTAGTCCTATGAGATTAATTAAATGGCGGATTTGCTGTTTCTGTGTGTTAATGTACAGTGAGGGAAAAAAGTATTTGATCCCCTGCTGATTTTGTACGTTTGCCCACTGACAAAAAAATTATCAGTCTATAATTTTAATGGTAGGTTTATTTGAACAGTGAGAGACAGAATAACAAAAAAAAAATCCAGAAAAACGCATGTCAAAAATGTTATAAATTGATTTGCATTTTAATGAGGGAAATAAGTATTTCACCCCCTCTCAATCAGAAAGATTTCTGGCTCCCAGGTGTCTTTTATACAGGTAACGAGCTGAGATTAGGAGCACACTCTTAAACGGAGTGCTCCTAATCTCAGCTTGTTACCTGTAGAAAAGACACCTGTCCACAGAAGCAATCAATCAATCAGATTCCAAACTCTCCACCATGGCCAAGACCAAAGAGCTCTCCAAGGATGTCAGGGACAAGATTGTAGACCTACACAAGGCTGGAATGGGCTACAAGACCATCGCCAAGCAGCTTGGTGTCAATCTCCCTCGGCCTGGGGCTCCATGCAAGATCTCACCTCGTGGAGTTGCAATGATCATGAGAACGGTGAAGAATCAGCCCAGAACTACACGGGAGGATCTTGTCAATGATCTCAAGGCAGCTGGGACCATAGTCACCAAGAAAACAATTGGTAACACACTATGCCGTGAAGGACTGAAATCCTGCAGTGCCCGCAAGGTCCCCCTGCTCAAGAAAGCACATATACAGGCCTGTCTGAAGTTTGCCAATGAACATCTGAATGATTCAGAGGAGAACTGGGTGAAAGTGTTGTGGTCAGATGAGACCAAAATGGAGCTCTTTGGCATCAACTCAACTCGCCATGTTTGGAGGAGGAGGAATGCTGCCTATGACCCCAAGAACACCATCCCCACCGTCAAACATGGAGGTGGAAACATTATGCTTTGGGGGTGTTTTTCTGCTAAGGGGACAGGACAACTTCACTGCATCAAAGGGACGATGGACGGGGCCATGTACCGTCAAATCTTGGGTGAGAACCTCCTTCCCTCAGCCAGGGCATTGAAAATGGGTCGTGGATGGGTATTCCAGCATGACAATGACCCAAAACACACGGCCAAGGCAACAAAGGAGTGGCTCAATAAGAAGCACATTAAGGTCCTGGAGTGGCCTAGCCAGTCTCCAGACCTTAATCCCATAGAAAATCTGTGGAGGGAGTTGAAGGTTTGAGTTGCCAAACGTCAGCCTCGAAACCTTAATGACTTGGAGAAGATCTGCAAAGAGGAGTGGGACAAAATCCCTCCTGAGATGTGTGCAAACCTGGTGGCCAACTACAAGAAATGTCTGACCTCTGTGATTGCCAACAAGGGTTTTACCACCAAGTACTAAGTCATGTTTTGCAGAGTGGTCAAATACTTACTTCCCTCATTAAAATGCAAATCAATTTATAAAATTTTTGACATGCGTTTTTCTGGATTTTGTTGTTGTTATTCTATCTCTCACTGTTCAAATAAACCTTCCATTGAAATTATAGACTGATCATGTCTTTGTCAGTGGGCAAACGTACAAAATCAGCAGGGGATCAAATACTTTTTTCCCTCACTATATATTTGAGGTGTATGTGGGGTTTTTTGTTTCGTTTTTTGTTTCCAAACCTTTCCCTTGGGAATTAAAAACATTAAAGGTGTGAACTGGGAAGGAAATTGTGTTGGGAGAGAGTTGAGTTATTGACTGACTAGTTTGATATAGAGGATGTCTTAATAAAGATAATCAAAAGTCTTTGTATTTTTTCAAGTTGTTAATTTGTTAGGCTATTGGTACTTTTTGTTCTAAATAGAGACGGCATATTGGATTGTGTAAAAATGCAGGAAATGAGCTTGAGATGGCAAAAAAAAACTCTGGGGGAGGACCTGCAGACCATCCGCCAGGTTATGTCCCCCCCACTTCTAAAACCAAAGTGGCACCCCTTGACAACTCAACCAAATGTAAATCAAAACTAGACATTGAACCAAGTTGGTATTGTACGTGTCACTGTCTGTCACCTTGATTACTCCAACTTGTCTCTCGACTTGTTCACCTACACTTTCATTTTGTAGGCTAGGTTGTAGCAACCTCATGATGGGTATAGGGCAAATTATAATATCATGTAGGAGCCTAACCTATCAATGTAATATTGAGCTGGGTGAATGGAATATGAGTGACAGTCATGCAATATGCTATAATAGAAGAACATGCTCCTAAAAAAAAAGTTGTCCTCCTTAGTATTAAACAGCACGACCACAACTGGCACACGCACACGCGCACACGAACACAGTTGGATATCAGAAACACTGACAACAGATACAGTGTTGTTGTATCTTACACCTGCAGTATGTATGAGTTGCATTGTTCAGGTCCACTAAATCTTCCATGTTCAAGAAATCTATAGTAATCTAACCTAATCATAAAAAAAAGAATTTACGAAAATTTTAAATTGGAAATGTAAATGGAAGAAGTAGTAAAATAATGTATTTTTGAAGTGATATTTTTATATGTACAGTATTGCAATATTCACCAAAGCAATGAATGAACCTACATGTACAATGTTACTGAATAAAGTCAGAAGGAACCTATCCATATATACTGAACAAAAATATAAATGCAACATTAAACAATTTCAAAGATTTTACTGAGTTACAGTTCATATAAGGAAATCAGTCAATTGAAATAAATTCACTAGGCCCTAATCTATGGATTTCACATGACTGGGAATACAGATATGCATCTGTTGGTCAAAGATACCCTAGAAAAAAAGGTAGGGGCATGGATCAGAAAACCAGTCAGTATCTGGTGTAACCACCATTTTCCTCATGCAGCGCGACACATCTCCTTCGCATAGAGTTGATCAGGCTGTTGATTGTGGCCTGTGGAATGTTTTCCCACTCCTCTTCAATGGCTGTGCGAAGTTGCAGTGGTCTAAGGCACTGCATCGCAGTGCTAGCTGTGCCACTAGAGATCCTGGTTCGAATCCAGGCTCTGTCGTAGCTGGCCGCGACCGGGAGACCCATGGGGCGGCGCACAATTGGCCCAGCGTCGTCCAGGGTAGGGGAGGGAATGGCCAGCAGGGATGTAGCTCAGTCGGTAGAGCATGGCGTTTGCAACGCCAGGGTTGTGGGTTCGATTCCCACGGGGGGCTAGTATGACATTTTTAAAAATAATGTATGCACTCACTAACTGTAAGTCGCTCTGGATAAGAGCGTCTGCTAAATGACTAAAATTTCAATGTAACTGGAACACGCTGTCATACATGTCGATCAAGAGCATCCCAAACATGCTCAATGGGTGTTATGTCTGGTGAGTATGCAGGCCATGCAAGAACTGGGAAATGTTCAGCTTCCAGGAATTGTGTACAGATTCTTGCGACATGGGGCCGTGCATTATCGTGCTGAAACATGAGGTGATGGCGGTAGATGAATGGCACGACAATGGGCCTCAGGATCTCGTCACAGTATCTCTGTGCATTCAAATTGCCATAGATAAAATGCAATTGTGTTCGTTGTCTGTAGCTTATGCCTGCTCATACCATACATAACCCCACCGCCACCATGGGGCACACTGTTCACAACGTTGACATCATACACGTGTGAGGCCAGTTGGAAGTTCTAACCAAATTCTCTAAAACGATGTTTGAGGCAGCTTATGTTAGAGAAATTAACGTTAAATTCTCTGGCAACAGCTCTGGTGGACATTTCTGAAGTCAGCATGCCAATTGCGCACCCACTTAAAACTTGAGACCGCTGTGGGACTATGTTGTGTGACAAAACTGCACATTTTAGAGTGGCCTTTTATTGTCCCCAGCACAAGGTGCACCTGTGTAATGATCATGCTGTTAAATCAGCTTCTTGATATGCCACACCTGTCAGGTGGATGGATTATCTTGGCAAAGGACAAATGCTCACTAACCTGGATGTAAACAAATTTGTGCACAACATTTGAGAGAAATAATATTTTTGTGCGTATGGAACATTTCTGGGATCTTTTGTTTGAGCTCATGAAACATGGGACCAACACTTTACATGATGCATTTATACAGTATTTTTGTTCAGTGTACTATCTAGGGCTGTGGCGGTCATTACATTTTGTCAGCCAGTGATTGTCAAACAAATAACTGCTGTCTCATGGTAATTGACCCGTTAATTCAAATAAACCCGTTTAGCATCTTCTGGCTTCCACGCATACCCTACAAGCCACTGATGCAGACCTTTGGAACATCTACTTTTAAAAAAGTCTAATAAATCCATTTAATATAGCCTACACCATCACAATAAATCCATTATTTATTTTAGACAGGTCTAAAGAAACATGAGGTGAAGAAAATGTAGTCTATTTCAGAAGAACAGAATAGCATACTCTGAGTTGTCCTTATGTTATATATGGCTGTGGGCTACACTTGTTCATTTAGCAGACAAAATTTGCTTAGAATTCCGTGGCATTATTTTTTATTATTTTATAGTATGAAGAATACAATTGAACATAGCTGAGTAAAATAGAAAGGATATTTTCTCCAAACGATTTCCAAGGAAGTGCGCACATGCAGCTATTCTGTGTTGAGCGGTTAACAAAGAAACAGGTTCTCCTGTATGCTTAATTTAGAGTTATTCATGCAACTTTAGTTGCCAGTCAAAAAGTTTGCACACACCTACTCATTCAAGGGTTTGTCTTTATTTTTACATTGTATAATAATAGTGAAGACATCAAAACTATGAAATAACACAAATGGAATCATGTAGTAAACAAAAAAGTGTTAAACAAATCAAAATGTATTTTATATAATAGCCACCCTTTGCCTTGATCACAGCGTTGCACACTCTTGGCATTCCCTCAACCAGCTTCACCTGGAATGCTTTACCAATAGTCTTGAAGAAGTTCCCACATATGCTGAGCACTTATTGGCTGCTTTTCCTTCACTCTGCGGTCCAACTCATCCAAAACCATCTCAATTGGGTTGAGGTCAGGGGATTGTGGAGGCCAGGTCATCTGATGCAGCACTCCATCCCTCTCCTTCTTGGTAAAATAGCCCTTACACAGCCTGATGTGACGAGGTGTGAATGAAGGAGTCAGGCGCAGGAGGTAAAATACCGAAGTCCAGAGTTTAAATGTTTGCATAAATCAAACGCCCCAAGCGTCAAACGAAACTACACAATGGAAAACATCCACCTTGGCAATAACACAGTGAAATGTAGCTCAACCGAGCTACACGCTCTCACAACAAGCAATCACTCACAAAGACAAGGGGAACAGAGGGAACACTTATACACATACTAATTAGGGGAATGAGCACCAAGTGTGTGTGATTGACAAGACATGACAAGTGGAGTGATGAGAATGGGATCGGCAGTAGCTAGTACTCCGGTGATGTACCACACCGCGACCAAGCATGTCCCGAAACACCTCGTTCACAAAGGACTGGAAAACGGATGGAGCATTCATCAAACCGTAGGGCATCAACAGGTATTCATCTGTAATTAGCCCATCCAACTACCTCATCCCCATATTGTTATTTATTTTGCTAATTTGCACCCCAGTATCTCTATTTGCACATAATCTTTTGCACATCTATCATTCCAGTGTTAATACGAAATTATAACTATTTTGCACTATGGCCTATTTATTGCCTTACCTCCATAATTTACTACATTCGCACACACTGTATATATATTTTCTGTTGTATTTTTGACTTTATGTTTTGTTTACCCCATATATAAAACTCTGTGTTGTTTTTATCGCACTGCTTTGCTTTATCTTGGCCAGGTCGCAGTTGTAAATGAGAACTTGTTCTCAACTGGCTTACCTGGTTAAATAAATGTTAAATAAAAAAAGTAAAAAAAAAAATCGTAATGCCCCGAGGTTGTGCTGAATGCTGTTTTCCACTCATCCCCTTCCCGAATACGCACCAGGTTGTAGGCACTCCTGATGTCTAATTTGGTGAAAAAACGGGCCCCATGCATTGACTCAATCACTGAAGGAATGAGGGGAAGAGGATAACTAAATCGTACCGTCACATTATTCAGTGGTCGATAATCAATGCACGGGCGTAAACCACCATCTTTCTTCTTCACAAAGAAGAAACTAGAGGAGGCAGGTGAAGTGGAGGGACGTATATACCCCTGGCTCAGGGACTCGGTGACGTATATATCCATAGCCTCCGTTTCAACCTGCGACAGGGGATACACATGACTCCTGGGAGGTACAGCGTCTACCCGAAGGTTTATCGCGCAATCCCCCTCCCGATGAGGTGGTAATTTAGTCGCTTACATCTTGGAAAACACGAGCACCAGATCATGGTATTTAGGGGGAATGCACACGGTGGGGGTACCGTCCGGACTTTCCACCGTGGTCGCACCAACGGAAACACCTAGACACCTACCCGGACACTCACGCGACCACCCCGTAAGAACCCTCTGCGGCCATGAGAAATTGGGGTTGTGAAGGGCTAACCACGGGATACCCAAGACTACAGGGTAAGCAGGAGACTCATAATCATAAAGGTGATCTGTTCAACATGCGTCTCCTGCGTAATTATGGTGACTGGTACCGTAACTTCCTTAACCAACCCAGACCCTAATGGTCGACTATCAAGTGCTCTGATGGGGAGTGGAATGGTTAGGGGAACCAATGAAATGCCTTGACGGTGTGCAAATGCCCTGTCCATAAAATTCCCAGCTGCGCCTGAATCGACTAGCGCCTTACACTGGGAACCTACCAAGTGATCGGGAAAGGAGATAGATAAAGTGCGCCGCAAAGGGCTCTGAACACGTTTGGGTGTTCGTTACCTGGGGTGATGCGTGAGTACCCTGCCTACCGCCTCCAGACCCAAAAGAACGTTGACTGCGACGTGAGGTGGATTGTCCCTTCGTGCCACCAGAGTGGCACTGTCGCTGTCCTCCTGCACTCTCTCGACTGGCTCCTCCCAGCTCCATCTGCTCGGGGTCAGAGTCGTCCGGAGTGGGAACGGGCAGACCCCTACCAGGATGTCCTCTGGCCGCTAGCAGATTGTCCAGCCGGATGGCCATGTCCACCAGTTGGGAGAACGATAGCATGGCATCCCGGCAGGCTAGCTCCCGTCGGACGTCCTCCCTTAGGTGGCACCGGAAATGGTCGATCAGGGCCCGCTCGTTCCACCCGGACCCCGCTGCTAGCGTCCGGAAGTCCAGCGCGTAGTCCTGAGCGGTCCTCGTCCCCTGCCTCAGATGAACCAGTCGTTCGCCCACGTCTCGACCCTCAGGCGGGTGATCAAAAACGGCCCGAAAGAGGCGAGCAAACTCCCCGTAGTTCTCCAACGCAGTACCTCCCTCGTTCCACACCGCGTTGGCCCACTCCAGGGCTCTCCCACAAAGGCAGGAAACGAGGACAGATACCTTCTCCCGCTCCCGGGGCTCCGACCTGATGCTGGAGAAATCCATCGCTTCCCCCAAGCTGGCCAACATCGAGGAATGCTCCTGGACCCTTGCCACAACTCCAGGCATGCGGCATAATTTTTTTAATGACTACCCCATCTCTGTACCCAACACATACAATTATCTGTAAGGTCCCTCAGTCGAGTAGTGAATTTCAAACACAGATACAACCACAAAGGCCAGGCAGGTTTTCCAATGCCTCGCAAAGAAGGGCAACTATTGGTAGATGGGTACAAAAAAAAGCAGACATTGAATATCCCTTTGAGCATGGTGAAGTTATTAATTACACTTTGGATGGTGTATCAATCAGTGGTGGTCAGTGCCGTTAATGATGAGGGAGGACAATTTTTTTTTTCATGAGCATGGACTTATTTCTATTACAGCATGTTGGATGACTGTCATTCATATTCCATTCACCCAGTTCAATGTAACATCGATAGGTTTAGGCTACTACATGACACTCAAATGTTCCCTGTACCCATCATGAGGTTGCTACAACCTAGCCTATGAATGAAAGTTTACAACGTAGGTGCACACAGGCCAAACAATGTCATAACCGCTACACACAGCCTACATCGTTGTCCCTATATTAGCTAAATTAACGTCCTAGTCAACATAGCTAATATAACTAATGCGTTAGTAAACCCGCTACAATCATGCAGTAACGTTACAGTGTATAGTCAGTAAGCAGTTTAGCAGTTACACCGGCAGGCCACAGTGCTAATAAATTAATAAAACCAAAAGCTTACCTTGACTTGGAAGAGTTCCAGTGGTGTTGGATAGTCATAGCCAGCTAGCTAACAAACAGTGAGGGAAAAAAGTATTTGATCCCCTGCTGATTTTGTACGTTTGCCCACTGACAAAGAAATTATCAGTCTATAATTTTATTTGAACAGTGAGAGACAGAATAACAACAAAAAAATCCAGAAAAGCGCATGTCAAAAATTTTATAAATTGATGTGCATTTTAATGAGGGAAATAAGTATTTGACCCCTCTGCAAAACATGACTTAGTACTTGGTGGCAAAATCCTTGTTGGCAATCACAGAGGTCAGACGTTTCTTGTAGTTGGCCACCAGGTTTGCATACATCTCAGGAGGGATTTTGTCCCACTCCTCTTTGCAGATCTTCTCCAAGTCATTAAGGTTTCGAGGCTGACGTTTGGCAACTCGAACCTTCAGCTCCCTCCACAGATTTTCTATGGGATTAAGGTCTGGAGACTGGCTAGGCCACTCCAGGACCTTAATGTGCTTCTTCTTGAGCTACTCCTTTATTGCCTTGGCCGTGTGTTTTGGGTCATTGTCATGCTGGAATACCCATCCACAACCCATTTTCAATGCCCTGGCTGAGGGAAGGTTTTGACGGTACATGGCCCCGTCCATCGTCCCTTTGATGCAGTGAAGTCCTGTCTCCTTAGCAGAAAAACACCCCCAAAGCATAATGTTTCCACCTCCATGTTTGACGGTGGGGATGGTGTTCTTGGGGTCATAGGCAGCATTCCTCCTCCTCCAAACACGGCGAGTTGAGTTGATGCCAAAGAGCTCGATTTTGGTCTCATCTGACCACAACACTTTCACCCAGTTCTCCTCTGAATCATTCAGATGTTCATTGGCAAACTTCAGACGAGCATGTATATGTGCTTTCTCGAGCAAGGGGACCTTGCGGGCGCTGCAGGATTTCAGTCGTTCACGGCGTAGTGTGTTACCAATTGTTTTCTTGGTGACTATGGTCCCAGCTGCCTTGAGATCATTGACAAGATCCTCCCGTGTAGTTCTGGGCTGATTCCTCACCGTTCTCATGATCATTGCAACTCCACGAGGTGAGATCTTGCATGGAGCCCCAGGCCGAGGGAGATTGACAGTTCTTTTGTGTTTCTTCCATTTGCGAATAATCGCATCAACTGTTGTCACCTTCTCACCAAGCTGCTTGGCGATAGTCTTGTAGCCCATTCCAGCCTTGTGTAGGTCTACAATCTTGTCCCTGACATCCTTGGAGAGCTCTTTGGTCTTGGCCATGGTGGAGAGTTTGGAATCTGATTGATTGATTGCTTCTGTGGACAGGTGTCTTTTCTACAGGTAACAAGCTGAGATTAGGAGCACTCCGTTTAAGAGTGTGCTCCTAATCTCAGCTCGTTACCTGTATAAAAGACACCTGGGAGACAGAAATCTTTCTGATTGAGAGGGGGTCAAATACTTATTTCCCTAATTAAAATGCAAATCAATTTATAACATTTTTGACATGCATTTTTCTGGATTTTTTTGTTGTTATTCTGTCTCTCACTGTTCAAATAAACCTACCATTAAAATTATAGACTGATCATTTCTTTGTCAGTGGGCAAACGTACAAAATCAGCAGGGGATCGAATACTTTTTTCCCTCACTGTAGCATCCCTCTGTTTCAGCCAGGTGTTTGAGTAGGCTAAACTAGCCAGCTGCATTTGCTAGCTAAGTAAGTGAAACTGAAACTGAAACAAAAATCTCTCTCTTGCTTCTCCTTCATTTTTGAAGAAAGGAATTTGTTGAAAACTGTTCAACTCTGGTCTTTCTTTCTCTACTCACCACAATTGATGCACTGCAGTGCTAGCTAGCTATAGCTTATGCCTTCAGTACTAGATCCTTTGATTGGGTGGACAACATGTCAGTCCATGCTGCAAGAGCTATGATATGTTGGAGGACGTCCTTACTGTGTAAGTCAATGGAAGGTGGTGAAAAACAAGAGCCTCCTAAGTTTTGTATTTAAGTCAATGTACCAAGAGGAGGACGGAAGCTAGCTGTCCCCCGGCTACACCATGGCGCTACCCTACAGAGTGCTGTTGAGGCTACTGTTGACCATTGCAAAACAGTGTGTTTTAATCAATTATTTGGTGACGTGAATATATTTAGTATAGTTTTATCTAAAAAGGATAACTTTTTAAATGTTAAAAAAAATATCTTTTTTTATGAAATTCACTGAGGAGGATGGTCCTCCCCTTTCTTCTCTGAGGAGCCTCCACTGGTATCAATACACCCAGTCAATACAAAGATACAGCCGTCCTTCCTAACTCAGTTGCCGGAGAGGAAGGAAACAGTTTTAGGGATTTCACCATAAGGCCAATGGTGACTTTAAAACAGTTACAGAGTTTAATGGCTGTGATAGGAGAAAACTGAGGATGGATCAACAACATTGTAGTTACTCCACAATACGAACCTAATCGACAGAGTGAAAAGAAGGAAGCATATACATAATGAAAATATTTCAAAACATGCATCCTGTTTGCAACAAGGCACTAAAGTAATACTGCAAAAACTGGGGCAAAGCAATTAACTTCTTGTCCTGAATACAAAGTGTTATGTTTAGGGAAAATCCAATACAACACATTACTGAGTACCACTCTCCAAATGTTCAAGCATAGTGGTGGCTGCATCATGCTATGGGTATGCTTGTAATCGTTAAGGACTGTGACGTTTTTTTTTCAGGATAAAACAGAAACGGAATGGAGCTAAGCACAGGCAAAATCATAGAGAAAAATCTTGTTCAGTCTGTTTTCCACCAGACACTGGGAGATGAATTCACCTTTCAGCAGGACAATAACCTAAAACACAAGGCCAAATCTACACTGGAGTTGCTTACCAAGAAGTGCGTCAATGATCCTGAGTGGCAGAGTTCCAGTTGTTACTTAAATCTACTTGAAAATCTATGGCAAAATGGTTGTCTAGCAATGATCAACAACCAATTTGACAGAGTTTGAAGAATTTTGAAAAGAATAATGGGCAAATATTGTACAATCCAGGTGTGCAAAGCTCTTAGAGACTTACCCGGAAAGACCAAAGGTGATTCTAACATGTATTGACTCAGGGGTGTGAATTCTTATGTAAATTAGATATTTCTGTATTTCATTTTTAATAGATTTACTAAAATTTCCTAAAACATGTTTTCACTTCATCATCATGGGGTATTTTGTGTAGATGGGTGCATTTAAAAAATATATATTGAATACAGGCTGTAACACCATTTTTTTTGAATAAGTCAAGGGGTATGAATGCTTGTAGTTATTTTTTAGTTATAGTGGCTGCCACACCCCCAAGGGGCCTAATCTGGGGTGGCTCCATATGTATATATTTTCAGGGTACATACATCTACCTCTGTGCCAAATTCGGTGCTTTAATCACAAAGTTTACTATTTGTGATGGTAAACACAGAAACCATGTTAATTATATTTTTTTGTTGGTAATCATGGTCAATTATGGTATTTTTTGTCAGTAACTAGTTGCTGGATAAAATAAACTGGTAGAAACAGACCCCTATTGCTGCTTTTAGGGTTAACAGCTGGTAACTTAAGTTAGTGTTAGTCATCAGCAATACAATACACTTTCTATGGACATACAGTTCCACTGAGTTTTCTCTTATTGATGGCTGTTATAGGTAAGACCCTATACTTAATGGATAGGCTAATTAAGTTGCATGGAAAATGTATTAGATTCTCTAATGATAGGTGTGGTTTTAAACTGAGTTTACCTTTTCTGATGATTTTATCAGGCATTTTTTAAACCTCCGTAGGCACTGATTGAACCTCCAAAAACACACAAAAATGCATGCATTATATTAATCACAAATGTTAAAAGTATCAGTGAGTGAACTGGGAAATTATGGCAATGATAATATGACCTGAGAACTTGGGAAAACTTGCTATGTGTATAATCAAATTGTAGTCATAATACTCTATAGTCAACTCAGTGCCTAATTCGAACCGGATCCAGGATCCGGCACCTCTCTGTTTTGGACTGTTTCATTCCAGAACCTATTTGCCCAGATCCGGTACCTCTCATGGCATGAAAAATAATTTGCGCTCTTTGCAATGTAAAACTCATTCGAGTTGCTGCTTCGTTAATCTCCTACCCCTTCAAAAAACATAATGTGAAAACGTAGATTTTCAGCCCACGACCGATATGCTCAGAATTGATTTCCGGTTGGGTCGGCCTGTTTCATGGTTTGCGCAACATTGTAACCTAGAGACCAATGCGTGGCTGCTGCTGTGGTGAGTGAGAGAAGCACGCCTGTATCTCTACCAGAACTAGAATGAGATTCACTTTCTAAATATCTCCCTCTCTCTGCTCTGATAGACATGAGCCTGAACTCTCATCTCTCCAGCGTTGCACTTCATCATTTATTTCCTTATAGAGTCATAGCCGTGCGAAGGGTACTGGAGGAGCTGCAGCCCCCCTGATAAATTGAAATACATTTGCCAAAGTTATAGAATTACTGTTCTCTGTTCAGAAATAAATGAAATTATTCAGAATAACCTATTACACCATGAGTAGCTTATTAATTTTTTTTATAGCCTAGTTATGGATTGTGTGTAGCCCAATAACAAGGTATAGCCTACAGTCAAAAACGTGCTGCAAATTTGTCAGTGATCAGCATGCAGACAACAGGCCTTTCGCAATATTTAAAATACAATCTTCGGATAACACAGGTTGGAAAGCAAAGGGCTAATCTGTCTGCTGTAGGCTACCAAAATATTTTATCAACTGTGTTCTGGTACCTCAGATCCCCCCAGGTCACCCCTCTCTGGCCTAACTTTTTGTTCCGGCACCTCACGATTTACAAATTAAGCACTGGTCAAACTATAGGCAAACATACAATAGACATAAAATGTCAGCTTTGTCCAAGAACAGCCCATAGGTCTGGAACTCCTGTTTCTGTAGAGTGCCAATAGATGTGTACATGTAGAAAGACCTAAGACAGTTGTCCTACAGGTCATCCAATGCTATGAGCATATGTTAATAAGCCATTTTTTAAATTACCTAAAAGGTATTTCCGTAGCCTCCTGCTGATATGAGCAGATAGTTTAGTTGTGCCTGCGTTGAAAGCCATAGAACCTTGTAAATTGCAGTGCATACATAATATGATACTGTAATAAAACTATTACAAAACTGCACTAATTAATTAATTATCTACCACCCAAAACTACAGAAAATCCAACCTCATCAACTGGTTTTACAATTATATCTGAAGATAAAAATGTTCCATTACCAGATAGGATTACAACATCAGAAAAGTGGGTGAAAATACCAAACAAACACAAAGCAAATATGACTGATTCTATGAGGAAAAAGGTGGCCGCAACCAATGGTAAGCTGGAAACAATTCCCTCAAAACCTTCTGCGGTTCCCAGTGAGCCTGCCACTACAATTGAACAAACTTCAGCAGTCACAGAGGGGCAAATATCAGGCACTACCGTTGGACTCTCATCGACCCAGGGAACCAAAGATACAACTACAGAGCCAACTTACACAATCACTTCTGGTCACACAACAGTGCCCCCTGAAGTTACAAGTGAGTCTCTAACTAGTACTGCAGGGACCTCAGCACCAAGTGAGGCATCAACAACGACTTCTGAAGTAAGCACATCTCCTGAAGTATCAACAGCTATCACAGCTGGTGTAACAACGGCAACAGAGGAAGCAACGTTGTCAACATCGGGAGTGACTATGACACCGGAAACAACCAAAGACAACAGCTATGTCCTCAAGTGAAACAGAAACTGCAACCAGTGCCTCACCGGAAACAAGTCCTTCACATCCTTCTACGATTACCAGTGCCACTACAAATGAACTAACTTCAGCAGTCACAGAGGGGCAAATATCGGGCACTACCGTTGGACTCTCATCGACCTGGGGAACTGACGGTACAACTACAGAGCCAACTGCAGCGGGAACAACCCCTGATGAGCACACAACAACGGCAGAAATGACAACAAGTCCCGCTGAAGCAATAACAACCACTGTCACACAAGAACAATCAGCTTGCCCAGAGACTTTGACAAGTCCAACTTCCACAATAACTTCTGGCCACACAACAGTGCCCCCTGAGGATACAAGTGAGCCTCTAACTAGCACTGATGGCACCTCAACACCAAGTTAAGCATCAACAACAACTGAAGCAATATCCACGACTGAAGCAATAACCACAACACCCTCTTTAACCATCCCGACTACCCCATCTACCACACCTCCTCCAACTACCCCAACTTGGCCGACCACACCATCTACAACACCTTCTCCATCTACTCCAACTTCCCCAACCATCCCAACTTCTTCATCCACTCCATCTACCCCAACAACCACATCTATTACATCCAATCCAACTATATCTCCTCCATTGATCTCACCTCGTCCCATCACATCTGGACCTACACCTCCAATAATTGTGACTGTGGGTAAATTATAACATGCCTTTATCAGGAAGAACTCTGGGCCCTAGTGATATTACTACCTATCCCTATGCAATATGCTGTCCTGGTTGATCTACTTAACCACTGTCCTGGTTTATCTATTAAACTACTTTGCCAACATTTTTTAAAAAGGTTGTTCCTTTTCATGTCAATGACCTATAGAGACCATTGAAGTATCAACAGATGTCGCTGTTAGACTCAATGAAACATTTAAAGAAGAGTATAGAGACCCATCAACAAAGGAATACCAAGATTTTACAAAATAATTCACTAACACTGTAAGTAGTTCACTGACATTTTATTACCAACACTTATTTCATAATGACTATATACTCTTAATGAGCTCATAATAGTAACTTACTGAGATATACAGTGCATTCGGAAAGTATTCAGACCCCTTGACTTTTTCCACATTTTGTTACATTACAGCCTTATTCTAAAAAGGATTAAATTGTTTTTCAATCTACACACAATACCTACACACCGCTACAAAGCAAAAACTGAAATATGACATTTACATACAGTACCAGTCAAAAGTTTGGACACACCTAATCATTCAAGGGTTTTTCTTTATTTTTACTATTTTCTACATTGTAGAATAATAGTGAAGACATCAAAACTATGAAATAACACAAATGAAATCATGTAGTAAGCAAAAAAGAGTTAAACAAATCAAAATATATTTTATATTTGAGATTCTTCAAATAGCCACACTTTGCCTTGATGACAGCGTTGCACACTCTTGGTATTCTCTCAACCAGCTTCATCTGGAATGCTTTTCCAACAGTCTTGAAGGAGTTCCTACATATGCTGAGCACTTGTTGGCTGCTTTTCCTACACTCTGCGGTCCGACGCATCCCAAACCATCTCAATTGGGTGGAGGTCGGAGGATTGTGTTGGGTCATTGTCCTGTTGAAAAACAAATGTTAGTCCCACTAAGCCCAAACCAGATGGGATAGCGTATCACTGCAGAATGCTGTGGTAGCCAGGCTGGTTAAGTGTGCCTTGAATTCTAAATAAATCACAGACAGTGTCACCAGCAAAGCAACCACACACCATAACACCTCCTCCTCCATGCTTTACGGTGGGAAATACACATGCGGAGATCATCTGTTCACCCACACCGCGTCTCATGAAGACACAGCGGTTGGAACCAAAAATCTCCAATTTGGACTCCAGACCAAAGGACACATTTCCACTGGTCTAATGTCCATTGCTCATGTTTCTTGGCCCAAGCAGGTCTCTTCTTATTATTGGTGTCCTTTAGTTGTGGTTTCTTTGTAGCAATTTGACCATGAAGGCCTGATTCATGCAGTCTCCTCTGAACAGTTGATGTTGAGATGTGTCTGTTACTTGAACTCTGTGAAGCATTTATTTGGGCTGCAATTTCTGAGGCTGGTAACTCTAATGAACTTATCCTCTGCAGCAGAGGTTACTCTGGGTCTTCCATTGCTGTGGCGGTCCTCATGAGAGCCAGTTTCATCATAGCGCTTGATGGTTTTTGCGAATGCACTTGAAGAAACTTTCCGTATTGACTGACCTTCAGGTCTTAAAGTAATGATGGACTGTTGTTTATCTTTGCTTATTTGAGCTGTTTTTGCCATAATATGGACTTGATCTTTTACCAAATAGGGCTATCTTCTGTATACCCCCCTTACCTTGTCACAATACAACTGATTGGCTCAAACGCATAAAGGAAAGAAATTCAACAAATGAACTTTTAAGAAGGCACACCTGTTAATTGAAATGCATTCCATGTGACTATCTCATGAAGCTGGTTGAGAGAATGCCAAGAGCAAAGGGTGGCTATTTGAAGTATATTTTGATTTGTTTAACACTTTTTTGGTTACAACATGATTCCATATGAGTTATTTCATAGTTTTGATGTCTTCACTATTATTCTACAATGTAGAAAATAGTAAAAACTAAGAAAAACCCTGGAATGAGTAGGTGTGTCCAAACTTTTGACTGGTACTATATGTATTCAGACCCATTACTCAGTACTATGTTGAAGCACCTTTGGCAGCGATTACAGCCTCGAGTCTTCTTCGGCATGACGCTACAAGCTTGGCACACCTGTATTTGGGGAGTTTCTCCCATTCTTCTCTGCAGATCCTATCAAACTCCAAGGTTGGATGGGGACCATCGCTGCACAGCTATTTTCAGTTCTCTACAGAGATGCTCGATCAGGTTCAAGTCCACGCTCTGGATGGGCCACTCAAGGACATTCAGAGACTTATCCCGAAGCCACTCCTGCATTGTCTTGGCTTTGTGCTTAGGGTCGTTGTCCTGTTGGAAGGTGAACCGTCACCCCAGTCTGAGGTCCTGAGCGCTCTGGAGCAGGTTTTCATCAAGGACCTCTCTGTACTTTGCTTTGTTCATCTTTCCCTCGATCCTGACTAGTCTCCCAGTCCCTGCCGCTGAAAAACATTGCCACAGCATGATGCTGCCACCACCATGCTTCACCGTAGGGATGGTGCCAGGTTTCCTCCAAACCTGACGCTTGGCATTCAGGCCAAAGAGTTCAATCATGTTTCTCATGGTCTGAGAGTCCTTTGGGTGCCTTTTGGCAAACTCCAAGAGGGCTGTCATGTACCTTTTACTGAGGAGTGGCTTCCGTCTGCCCACTCTACCATAAAGGCCTGATTCGTGGAGAGCTGCAGAGATGGTTGTCCTTCTGGGAGGTTCTCCCATCTCCACAGAGGAACTCTGGAGCTCTGTCAGAGTGACCATTGGGTTATTGGTCACCTACCTGACCAAGGCCCTTCTCCCCCGATTGCTCAGTTTGGCCGGGCGGCCAGCTCTAGGAAGAGTCTTGGTGGTTCCAAACTTCTTCCATTTAAGAATGATGGAGGCCACTGTGTTCTTGGGGATCTTCAATGCTGCAGAAATGTTTTGGTACCCTTCCCCAGATATGTGCCTTGACACAATCTTGTCTCAGCGCTCTACAGACAATTCCTTCAACTTCATGGCTTGGTTTTTGCTCTGACATAGTGTCAACAGTGGGACCAATAATAGACAGGTGTTTGCCTTTCCAAATCATGTCCAATCAATTGAATTTACCACAGGTGGACTCCAATCAAGTTGTAGAAACATCTCAAGGATGATCAGTGGAAACAGGATGCACCGGAGCTCAATTTTCGAGTCTCATAGCAAAGTGTCTGAATACTTATGTAAATAAGATATCCGTTTTTTTTATTTGTATAAATTTGCTACAATTTATAAAAACCTGTTTTCGCTTTGTCATTATGAGGTATTGTGTGTAGATTGGTGAGTAAAAAAAAGTATTTAATCAATTTTAGAATAAGGCTGTAACGTAACAAAATGTGGAAAAAGTCAAGGGGTCTGAATAATTTCCAAATGTACTGTAACTTTTAAAACATTTGTTTTTTAGATGACCTTGCTATATAACAGCACTGTTAAAAGTTTAATCGGCATAAAGATCATAGGACTCCGGTATGTCAACACTTGAGGAAAAGTTTCAACAAAGAGATAGTATTTATGTTGATTTAATAATTACTTTAAAAGCTAAGTTGAACCTCTTTTTGAATGTGGAATCTCTTTTTGGAACCTCTCCCCCCTCTATTAGAAAGGGCAGTGTCGTGGTGGAGCATAAGGTACTACTGTGTGTAAAGAATGGGAAGAACATAACTAATGACATCACTGAGTCAGAAGAACAGATCAAGGGCATTCTTGATGTGGCCAAAAACTGCATAACAGGTCAGTAACAGACACTTACATTATCAGAAACCAGTTATTGAATAGGCCTATTAGCCTGTTCTCAGTCTAGCGATAAATCACAAGTCAAATCAAATTTTATAAAACACTGTTCTTTTGCATCCACAGGTCAAGAAGGCTGTCTTAGAGTGCCCATCGTTGGAGATACAGTGTCTTGCAAAAGTATTCATCCCCCTTGGCGGTTTTCCTATTTTGTTGCATTACAACCTGTAATTTAAATTGATTTTTATTTGGATTTCATGTAATGGACATACACAAAATAGTCCAAATTGGTGAAGTGAAATGAAAAAAATTACTTGTTTCAAAAAATTCTAAAAAAATAAATAACGGAAAAGTGGTGCGTGCATACAGTGGGGAGAACAAGTATTTGATACACTGCCGATTTTGCAGGTTTTCCTACTTACAAAGCATGTAGAGGTCTGTAATTTTTATCATAGGTACACTTCAACTGTGAGAGACAGAATCTAAAACAAAAATCCAGAAAATCACATTATATGATTTTAAAGTAATTAATTTGCATTTTATTGCATGACATACGTTTTTGATACATCAGAAAAGCAGAACTTAATATTTGGTACAGAAACCTTTGTTTGCAATTACAGAGATCATACGTTTCCTGTAGGTCTTGACCAGGTTTGCACACACTGCAGCAGGGATTTTGGCCCACTCCTCCATACAGACCTTCTCCAGATCCTTCAGGTTTCGGGGCTGTCGCTGGGCAATACGGACTTTCAGCTCCCTCCAAATATTTTCTATTGGATTCAGCTCTGGAGATTGGCTAGGCCACTCCAGGACCTTGAGATGCTTCTTACGGAGCCACTCCTTAGTTGCCCTGACTGTGTGTTTCGGGTCGTTGTCATGCTGGAAGACCCAGCCACGACCCATCTTCAATGCTCTTACTGAGGGAAGGAGGTTGTTGGCCAAGATCTCGCGATACATGGCCCCATCCATCCTCCCCTCAATACGGTGCAGTCGTCCTGTCCCCTTTGCAGAAAAGCATCCCCAAAGAATGATGTTTCCACCTCCATGCTTCACGGTTGGGATGGTGTTCTTGGGGTTGTACTCATCCTTCTTCTTCCTCCAAACACGGCGAGTGGAGTTTAGACCAAAAAGCTCTATTTTTGTCTCATCAGACCACATGACCTTCTCCCATTCCTCCTCTGGATCATCCAGATGGTCATTGCCAAACTTCAGATGGGCCTGGACATGCGCTGGCTTGAGCAGGGGGACCTTGCGTGCGCTGCAGGATTTTAATCCATGACGGCGTAGTGTGTTACTAATGGTTTTCTTTGAGACTGTGGTCCCAGCTCTCAGGTCATTGACCAGGTCCTGCCGTGTAGTTCTGGGCTGATCCCTCACCTTCCTCATGATCATTGATGCCCCACGAGGTGAGATCTTGCATGGAGCCCCAGACCGAGGGTGATTGACCGTCATCTTGAACTTCTTCCATTTTCTAATAATTGCGCCAACAGTTGTTGCCTTCTCACCAAGCTGCTTGCCTATTGTCCTGTAGCCCATCCCAGCCTTGTGCAGGTCTACAATTTTATCCCTGATGTACTTACACAGCTCTCTGGTCTTGGCCATTTTGGAGAGGTTGGAGTCTGTTTGATTGAGTGTGTGGACAGGTGTCTTTTATACAGGTAACGAGTTCAAACAGGTGCAGTTAATACAGGTAATGAGTGGAGAACAGGAGGGCTTCTTAAAGAAAAACTAACAGGTCTGTGAGAGCCGGAATTCTTACTGGTTGGTAGGTGATCAAATACTTATGTCATGCAATAAAATGCAAATTAATTACTTTAAAATCATATAATGTGATTTTCTGGATTTTTGTTTTAGATTCCGTCTCTCACAGTTGAAGTGTACCTATGATAAAAATTACAGACCTCTACATGCTTTGTAAGTAGGAAAACCTGCAAAATCGGCAGTGTATCAAATACTTGTTCTCCCCACTGTATGTATTCACCCCCTTTGCTATGAAGCCCCTAAATAAGATCTGGTGCAACCAATTACCTTCAGAAGTCACATAATTAGTTAAATAAAGTCCACCTGTATGCAATCTAAGTTTCACATGATCTGTCACATGATCTCAGTATATATACACCTGTTCTGAAAGGCCCCAGAGTCTGAAAAACCACTAAGCAAGGGGCACCACTAAGCAAGTGGCACCATGAAGACCAAGGAGCTCTCCAAACAGGTCAGGGACAAAGTTGTGGAGAAGTACAGATCAGGGTTGGGTTATAAAAAAATATCCGAAACGTTTAACATTCCACCGAGCACCATTAAATCCATTATTTTAAAAATTGAAAGAATATGGTACCACAACAAACCTGCCAAGAGAGGGCTGCCCACCAAAACTAATGGACCAGGCAAAGAGGGCATTAATCAGAGAGGCAACAAAGAGACCAAAGATAACCCTGAAGGAGCTGCAAAGCTCCACAGCGGAGATTGGAGTATCTGTCCATAGGACCACTTTAAGCCGTACACTCCACAGAGCTGGGCTTTATGGAAGAGTGGCCAGAAAAAAGCCATTGCTTAAAGAAAAAAATAAGCAAACAAACACGTTTGGTGTTCGCCAAAAGGCATGTGGGAGACTCCCCAAACATATGGAAGAAGGTACTCTGGTCAGATGAGACTAAAATTGAGCTTTTTGGCCATCAAGGAAAACGCTATGTCTGGCGCAAACCCAACACCTCTCATCACCCCGAGAACACCATCCATGGTGGTGGCAGAATCATGCTGTGGGGATGTTTTTCATCGGCAGGGACTGGGAAACTGGTCAGAATTGAAGGAATGATGGATGGCGCTAAATACAGGGAAATTCTTGAGGGAGACCTGTTTCAGTCTTCCAGAGATTAGAGACTGGGACGGAGGTTCACCTTCCAGCAGGACAATGACCCTAAGCATACTGCTAAAGCAACACTCGAGTGGTTTAAGGGGAAACATTTAAATGTCTTTGAATGGCCTAGTCAAAGCCCAGACCTCAATCCAATTGAGAATCTGTGGTATGACTTAAAGATTGTTGTACACCAGCGGAACCCATCCAACTTGAAGGAGCTGGAGCAGTTTTGCCTTGAAGAATGGGCAAAAATCCCAGTGGCTAGATGTGCCAAGCTTATAGAGACATTCCCCAAGAGACTTGCAGCTGTAATTGCAGCAAAAGGTGCCTCTACAAAGTATTGACTTTGTGGGGGGTATGTCTCTATAATTCCAGGTTGTAAGGCAACAAAATAGGACAAAGGCCAAGCGGGGTGAATACTTTCACAAGCCACTGTATCATAGTAAAAAATGCCACGTTTGATAAAGAATGTACGTATACTATAGTGCATATTTGGGGTATAGAGAATTGAAATATCCTCATTGAAAATAAATAACCGTTTTCGATTCTTGAATTGTAATTCCAATTAATCTCTTGCATTGACTTAACTTTTAACTTAATTGTTAACTTCACCTACGCTTGTCTTCGTGTAGCGGTATGCAACCAGGCCGGACTTGATAAGAACTTGAAGGTATACTACCATGCAGCTGAAATAGACTCGTCTGTGTCTCTCCCTGTGCCTCTGGCCACAACAGGACAAAGCACTGTAACACCGGCACCTGTAGTATGTCACGGGCCGAACCAGTCTGCAGGTAAGAGTATTACATCTTAAGAGTTCTTATAACATGACATAACATAACATAACACATGTAACAGAGATAATATCATACTGATAAGCTCACTCCAAAGCTTGAAATGTCTTCACTTGGTTGCCGAATTGCTAGCTTTCCGGTGACGCTGCTGGCTAATAGCATAACATAACAACATAAAGTATGTACCTTATAGCCAACATATAGCTAGCTCGTTGACTCCACCTAACCAGAAACCCCTCTGTGTCCGATCCACTATCCACACAGCTGTAACAAGGACTGGTACTGGTACCTAGACTCTGACTATTACAGTCCCATCCTGATGAGAGACATATTTACTGCTTTACTTACTGCTTTACTGACCCTGGCAGGACAGGTGATAGCAGCCATGGGGGTCGTGGTGGTCTACGTGCCCTGGCATAGACGACAATCCCGCAGGTGAGACATTTCAATTCAACACAGCAGCTAAAAATACAGAGCTAAAAATACAGGGACAAAACAGACAATGAAGTATACGTTTACCTTTTTGAGTGCAATGTACAGTAGTAGCCTCCCAACCATCTAGTCATAGAGAGGTTGTGATCAAATACAACTCTGGCATAGACGACAAGCACACAGGTGAGACAGACTAAAGTTCAACACAGCACTCAAAGCTCCTAAAAACCTCCCAAAGACAAAACAGAAAATGAAATGTGTTAATGTAGAGTATTTGGATACAAAATAGTCTCCAATCCATATAATTAGGGATTAGAATTCCAAACAATAGTCTTTACTAGGTTAATGTGTGGAGTTGTAAACATTAGCCATGTGTATTGAACGCCAAAAACATACACTACCGTTCAAAAGTTTGGGGTCACTTAGAAATGTCTTTGTTTTCGAAAGAAAAGCAATTTTTTTGTCCATTAAAATAACATCAAATTGATCAGAAATACAGTGTAGAGATTGTTCATGTTGTAAATGGCTATTGTAGCTGGAAACGGCTGATTTTTTATGGAATATCTACATAGGTGTACAGAGGCCCATTATCAGCAACCATCAGTCCTGTGTTCCAATGGCACGTTGTGTTTGCTAATCCAAGTTTATCATTTTAAAAGGCTAATTGATAATTAGAAAACCCTTTTGCAATTATATGAAAAATGTATGCACTCACTAACTGTAAGTCGCTCTGGATAAGAGCTTCTGCTAAATGACTAAAATGTCAAATGTAAAGTTAGCACAGCTGAAAACTGTTGTGCTGATTAAAGAAGCAATAAAACTGGCCTTCTTGAGACTAGTTGAGTATCTGGGTCTACTAAGCTAACGTGTAATTGCTTTAAGATGGTCAAACCAAAAATAATTTAGCTATTTGATTTTGAATTTTAGGACCCCTTTATGTATCAAAAAATATATACCAAAATTATTTGATGAAACATTGAATTTGGCCTTTATGCTATTAGCCCATAGAAACGTATTGAATATTAGATTCATACATAGAAAAACAGATAGTCAACAAAGAAATTCAAAAGGAAGTTTGTTTTGAAGTGAGACATAATGTACAGTACCAGTCAAAAGTTTGGACACACTTACTCATTCCAGGGTTTTTCTTTATTTTTACCATTTTCTACATTGTAGAATAATAGTGAAGCCATCAAAACTATGAAAGAACACATATGGAAACATGTAGTAACCAAAAAAGTGTTAAACACTATTTTATATTTGAGATTCTTCAAAGTTGCCTGCCTTCTTAAAAGTTGTGGTGTGCCTTCTTAAAAGTTAATTTGTGGAATTTCTTAACGCGTTTGAGATTATCAGTTGTGTTGTGACAAGGTAGGGGTGGTATACAGAAGATAGCCCTATTTGGTAAAAGACCAAGTCCATATTATGGCAAAAAACGCTCAAATAGGCAAAGAGAAATGACAGTCCATCATTACTTTAAGACATGGTCAGTCAATCCGGAAAATGTCAAGAACTTTTAACGTTTCTTCAAGTGCAGTCGCAAAAACCATCAAGCGCTATGATGAAACTGGCTCTCATGAGGACCTCCACAGGAAAGGAAGACCCAGAGTTACCTCTGCTGCAGAGGATAAGTTCATTCGATTTAACTGCACCTCAGATTGCAGCCCAAATAAATGCTTCACAGAGTTCAAGTAACAGACACATCGCAAAATCAACTGTTCATAGGAGACTGCGTGAATCAGGCCTTCATGGTCGAATTGCTGCAAATAAATCACTACTGAATGACATCAATAAGAAGATGGGCCAAGAAACACAAGCAATGGACATTAGACCAGTGGAAATCTGTCCTTTGGTCTGATGAGTCAAACTTGAGATTTTTGGTTCCAACCGCCGTGTCTTTGTGAGACGCAGAGTAGGTGAACGGATGATCTCCGCATGTGTGGTTCCCACCGTGAAGCATGGAGGAGGAGGAGTGATGGTGTGGGGGGTGCTTTGCAGGTGACACTGTCAGGGATTAATTTAGAATTCAAGGCACACTTAACCAGCATGGCTACCACAGCATTCTGCAGTGATACGCCATCCCATCTGGTTTGCGCTTAGTGGGACTATCATTTGTTTTTCAACAGGACAATGACCCAAAACACACCTCCAGGCTGTGTAAGGGCTATTTGACTAAGGAGAGCGATGTAGTGCTGCATCAGATGACCTGGCCTCCACAATCACCCGACCTCAATCCAATTGAGATAGTTTGGGATGAGTTAGACCGCAGAGTGAAGGAAAAGCAGCTAACAAGTGCTCAGCATATGTGGGAACTCCTTCAAGACTGTTGGAAAAGCATTCCTCATGAAGCTGGTTGAGAGAATGCCAAGAGTGTGCAAAGCTGTCATCAAGGCAAAGGGTGGCTACTTTGAAGAATCTAAAATATAAAATATAAAATATATCACTTTTTGGTTACTACATAATTCCATATGTGTTATTTCATAGTTTTGATGTCATCACTATTATTATACAATGTAGAAAATAGTAAAAATAAAGAAAAACCCTTGAGTGAGTAGGTGTGTCCAAACTTTTGACTGGTAATGTATATCTGAAAGAGCAGGATTTTTTATTTTTTATTATTGTAAATTATGTTTAGGCACTAAACTATTTCCATATACACTGAGTGGACAAAACATTAGGAACAGCTGCTCTTTCCATGATATAGACAGACCAGGTGAATCCAGGTGAAAGCTATGATCCCTAATTGATGTCACTTGTTAAATTCACTTCAACCATTGTAGATGAAGGGGAGGAGACAATGGATTTTTAAGCCTTGAGACAATCGAGATATGGATCGTGTATGTCTGCCATTCAGAGGGTGAATGGGCAAGACAAAATATTTAAGTGCCTTTGAACAGGGTATGGTAGTAGGTTCCAGGCGCACCGCTGCTGGGTTTTTCATGCTCAACAGTTTCCCGTGTTTATCAAGAATGGTCCACCACCCAAAAGACATCCAGACAACATGACACAACTGTGGGATGCATTGGAGTCAACATGGGCCAGCATCCCTGTGGAACGTTGACACCTTGTAGAGTCCATGCCCAACGAATTGAGGCTGTTCTGAGGGCAAACAGGGATTTTTGTTTTTTACTGGTACCGGGCTACCTTCAGATGAGTCTTGTGAGCGTCCTAGACCGACATGTACGTGTTCCAAAGAGGGTTCATATTAATGTGTAGCCCAAACTGTTCGGACGGTACAGACAGAAGTTGGCGGTACCAACTTCTGATGAGTCCCATGATGCTTGTGGGGGTCGTAGAGCAAAACAGAGAACACCATCGTGAGAGTCTCATCTTTCCATAGAGGGGTCATGATAGTTTGTAGACCGTTCGGACGCTACATACGTTTTTGTGAGAAGACTGATTTTCGGGATGTCTCATGGTCTGACAAACACAGCTGTAGCACTGCCACCTTTCACCTTAAGTGCAGAAGGCCAACATCGGTGGATGCGGAGGATCCAGTTTAAACAGGGATTTTTATATCGTGCTTATTAGATTTCCGAGTGGACGCGGACATCGACTCTAGTTAAAGGGATAACATCCAATTGTTATACAAAGTCTTTGACTTTAAAAGTGTGGCATAACACCGCCCCCTTCCAAAAAAAAAGAATGTTTAATGATCCTTATCTGTAGAGTACCTTGGCCTGGTTTAAAACATGATTAGCTTGGGGGACCATTTGTAAATATATTTTTTGTCCCCTATCATACAGAGAATGACCCTAACCCACCTTATGGTGGCCGGGTGGGCTTGCAGTACGAGACTCCTCCACGTCTCCCTACCATGGAACATAGGCGCAGGTGGGGATTCTATTCAAGCTATACTAGATGCCATCTCCTGCCGTTGTGCCCCTTGAGCAAGGCACTTAAACAAGGACGGAATGCTATTTTTGGGAGTTTGTACTGTATTTCTTTGCCATCAAAATTTGCAAAAAGATTGTCCTCTATCGCTTTTTGAATTTTCAATGCTCCCTGAATGTGTAGCTTTCGTTTCGATGATTGTTAGCAAGCTTGACAAGGTGAAGAGACTATAAATGTAGGTCCATTATATAATTTCTACAAAGTTTTGATTTGGTTTTAGTCATTTCAATATCGATTAACATCGTTTTTTCCCCGACAAAAAACCAGCGGGCCAGATTGAATAGGCTTGCGGGCCTTGAGTTTAACATGTGGTCCTCTGTAGCTCAGCTGGTAGAGCACGGCGCTTGAAACGCCAAGGTAGTGGGTTCGATCCCCGAGACCACCCATACACAAAAATGTATGCACGCATGACTGTAAGTCGCTTTGGATAAAAGCGTCTGCTAAATGGCATATTATTATTTATTATTATTATTTATGTGGTCTACATTTTCATTCAACCTGTTAAAAAAATCTGTAAAATCTGTATGTAATGGGTGTGGTTGCATTTCATAAACTGGTGTGTACTTTCATAGTAAATGACTACATAAGGACACTATGGAGGAGCTAATGTTCACTTTAAAACACCTATTCCATTCTTAAGATACCTTTTTTAATATTCCCTGACAGTTTAGTATCAGCAGACTGGAGATAAAGACACTGAGCTCTAGTGGATCATCCTTTAAAGCAGTGTTCCTCATCGACCACCGAAAAAAAAAAAACCCAGACAAACAGGATCTGTATTGGACTCCTTTTTGAGAGAAAAATAAAATGAAGTTTGTAGGGAAAATGCGAAAAGTTTGACCAATGATATGATGTAACTTATGCCAGTTTGCATGACTTATTTAGAACTTTGGTGCTAAAACGAATGAATATGAATAATGTAATATCACATGTATATAATAATATGGCCTAACAACGTGTCTGTATACAGAGAACAGATATTGCAGACTCAAAACATATTTGAAATGTGTAATAAAAACAAAGATTTATTTCCTCACTCATTTTTTTTTAAAACTGCATAATATCAAAGCAACCATTCAATTGCAAATTCTGTTTTAAAGACATAAGATTGACACAAATAGAACAATAATTGCAACTGATAAAATTCACAAACCACAATCAAATGAACCATGAATGAAGGTTAAAGTGAGACATTTCTGATTAAATAACGTATTAAGTACTGCTGTAACATGACTATATATTTTTACTAATCAAGTGCATAAGAACATGCTATGAAATCCTCAAGATTGTCAGCTATTTCGTTTTTTCCTCTCAAAATATGAATATGAACAAAATGGAGGCTACTGTAACACCACCTCTTCCACTGACTGGATCTGTTGCCGTGCCAACAGTTTCAAAGGCACCATGAAGGGGTTAAGGGGACAGAGTCCCACCTTCTCCCAGTCAGGTTTCCTTTGCATAGCCGTCCCTGACTTTGCTGACGCGTCATTGGTCGAGGGCGTTTGTCCATGGGCTTGTCCATTGTCCTGTGAAGGTGCGAAAGTCTCAGTTCCTGCTCTTTCCTTTGTACTCCCCTGCAACGGCACAGCCCCATCCTTAGCAACAGAATTGGAACACCCGGCGACCAGGTTGACAGGCACCAACGTTGCAGCCACACCCTGATTGGTTAAGGCACATTCCATCCCATCACTTCCCTGACCATCTGGCAACCCACTAATAGCCCCACCTCTCCCTCCTTCTACCTGGCTCTCCTGTTGTGTTTGAAGTGAGGTCCCCACCTTGTCTCCAGCATCTTGACTTGGGGGCGTTGTCACAGCAACAAGTGTTGCTCCTCCATCTTGTCTTCTTTGATCTCCCGCTTTCATTCCTTCTCCTCCCGCCGCCGAGGACCAGGGCCTCCCAGTACTGGGGCCCCCCCGGAACACCTTGGGAACCGGGGCTGAGAACCGCTCATGGACCTAGGGGTGAGAAGAAAACATTAGATGAGTAATGTCAAATATATCTCAAAAAGGGAGAGATGGTGGAAATAATATATTAACGAGAGAAAATGAAAGATGGTGGAGAGGACTCACTAGCAAAAGGGCAAACCCCCTCACACAGAAATGAGTGAGGTGGAGATCTATGACCCATCTGTAATTCTAGGCCTGGGCCCGTACTCACAAAGGGTCTCAGAGTAGGAGTGCTGATCTAGGATCAGGTCCCAACTCTTATTCCTTGTGAATTAAAAAGCAAAACTGATCCTAGATCTACACTACTACCGTGAGATGCTTTGTGGATAAAGTTACAGGTCTTATTCATTATGAATTAAAAAGCAAAACTGATCCTAAATCAGCAGGGCAATCTGATCCTAGATCTGTAGTTTTGAGTGTACAGTACCTGGAGCAGGTGGTGCTGCAGTCTGGCACAGTCCAGGAGGGGGAGCTCTTCAGGCAGAGACATCAGCAGGTCCAGTAATATAGCACTTTCTGGGGAAAATGAAGGAAAAGAAGAACAGGAACAAGAAGAAGAATATGATGAGGAAATGGGGCAGACTGGACAATCCTTTTGCAACATATGAATGTGACAGAGCATGATGACCACATTTGAAATAGCCTAGTGCTCTAATGTGTTATCCACTTGACCCAAATGTATCTTTACAATCAGTTAGTTGTATAACGAGCAGGGTTGGGGTCAATTCCATTTAAATTCCAGTAAATTCAGGAACTACACAGAAATCTTCTACTTTTCAATTGGGAAAATGTTCAACTGGAATTTGGATTACTTTCTGAATTGACTGGAATTTAAAATGGAATTGACCCCAACCCAGATAACAAGATAGCTTTTAAGCCATGTAGAAGAAACCAGATTATCATTGAGGACTGTCTTAAGGTAAAAAGTGTATAATTGACCCCCCCCCCCCCCCCCCCCCCCCCGCCCCGCCAACAATAGCTATCAACTCACCCATAGGAGTCAGTCTGAAACATTCACTCTGCATGTGGACCGTACTCAAGAACCGATAGATCTTCTCAAAGTCCACGATGCTCCCCAGGCCTGTGTATCTAGGAGTGTTCTCATCCGCATGTTTACTTTTCCTTGGCCCAGCCCCGGGATGCTGAGGCCTAGTAGAGGAGGCTGCAGCAGAGGGCTGTTGTTGTTGTGTTGACACACCGGCAGCGGCAGGAGAGGACATCACTGCCAGCTGAGTGGAAGGGACGTTGGATGTGAAGGTCTGACCGCGAGCGCCACCTTGTGGCACCGACTGGGACTGAAGTGTTGTAGTAGGACCAGACGATGAGGCAGATGGGGACTGTACAGGCATTGGTACAGTAAGCACACTGGACATGGCATCCCCTGCTTGAATCTGACTGAGGATGCTTGAGTTAGAGCAACCAGACTGGGCTAGGACTCCAACCGTAGAGGCTGGTGTAGTGGTTCTGCCTCTCTGTTTGGACGCACCAGAACCAGGGTTTATTGTGGACAGCTGGGTGGTGGGGGCGGTGGGAACACCAGAGACTGGTACGGAGACTGCAGGTGGTGGTTGGGGTGTAGAAGCAATGTTAAACACTATAGGGCTGTTAGATGCCCCTGTGGGGGCTGGGGGTTTTGGGGTGGGTATGGGTATGGGTCTAGGTGGGATGGTCTTGAAGTTGGAGCGTTGTTGCTTAGGGAGGTAGTCTTCTCGAGGCGGGTCCGAGTTGGTCAGGCTGCCAGGCTCTGTGGCTGAGATGACTAGCATCTGGAGAGAGGATTGAGGGAGAGGGGGAGAAGGGAAGAGAGCGAGAGAGGGGAGATGGGACATGGAGAGAGAGGGAGAGTTTGTAATTTTCTATCTTGACTATTCTCTTAATATTTAAACCTAATGTTGTAGCCCATATGTTTGCACTGTTTTCTAACATAATTGTCCCTTGTGAGATACTTTCCCCTTCCCTTTGAAGACATGGTATTGTGTACTATATATAACTGAACAGACCTGAGCGAAGGCTGAGGTGATGGGTTCCTCCAAAGCTCCAGCCATATCATTGGCAAGTTCAGCCCACAGCTGGATGGGCTTCAGGGCTGCCTTCTGCTCAGACCTCTGCCTCTTCACCTGACCCACCACCGCTCTCAGCACACGCATCATCAGAGACTCCAACTGGGACTGGATCTGGGAGGGAGATTGGATGGAAGAGAAACACTAATTGGTGTGTTGTGTATGAACATATAGTACAGAACTGGACAGACAGACACACACACTCACTTTCACACAGAAACAAAACAAACAACGCAAATACACACAACTCTCTCGCTCTCACACACTCACACTCACACACACACACACACACACACACACACACACACACAATGAATGAGAGTGACCTCCATTTGAAATGCACAACTTAGCTATCTAGCAAACTTACTTCTTCTGTGGACTGCTTGGGAAGTTTCTCGTGCAGGGCCTCTAGGTCTATTGCCCCGTGGATCCCGCCGGTCATCTTGTTCTGCTTGTTGAGGCACCGCAGCAGGACCTGTTGTTCTGTCCGACTCCATCCCGTGCACGCGAACTTTGGTTTTCGGTTCGAGACAGTCTTTTCGGTCTTCTTGTTCACATAGCGCGTCGGTTGTATTCGAGGCCGAGAGGGCGGCTTCATCGTGTTAGCTAGGTAGCAACGTTTAGTTGGATGGAGGAAGAGGAAAGCCAAACAATAAGACAGGAGCTAGAGTAACTAGCTCTGGTCAGCGCGCATGCGTCGGATTTCAATTAACTTCATGCGCTGACGCATTCGCGTGGACAAGAGCTAGTCTGGCATTAAACAAAGTACTCAAACGTCGTTTTCCTATTTTGGAGTAATGGCACCCTGCACAGACACATACAAGTTATCCAGCAACATCTTTGCTTCAATGCAAGGATATAGTAAATGGAACGCGACAGAGTGCAGAGACAACTCGTTGTCGTTGCGCGAAAGACCAAAGTTAGCTTGCTAACTACAAAGCTACCCGTGTCCCACTCCCTCCTTTACAAATTATAGCTTGTTATCGACGTGACAACGTGCAAATAAAGTGTAGATACCTGTAAATGTTGATCTTTATCCGGAAAGAGTGAATCGTGTTGTGTTTCTATACCTAGCCTTGACAACACGTTTTCTGCTAAAGAATCAATACACTACGGACTGCCGCAGGTTTAAAAAGTACGAACAATGCACCACTCGAGAAACGCGTTCTGGAAATACAAACTACATTTTGTAATGACGTGAGTGACTTTTGCACATTAAAGGAAATATACCATAGATTATAGTCGTATATGAAATATTATTTTTAATGAACATTTCAATAAAGAAAAAAGTACTGGCAGCGGTGGGATTCGAACCCACGCCCCCGAAGAGACTGGAGCCTTAATCCAGCGCCTTAGACCGCTCGGCCACGCTACCGTTGCGGTGAGCATGAATTATATGAGTTTATGTTTTGTAATGTTTTAAATCGTCTGACAAAGTAGTAGACTTATCCCACCAGTTACACTACGCAACCAAAAGTATGTGGACACCTTTGATGCTATAACAGCCTCCACTCTTCTGGGAAGGCTTTCCACTAGATGTTGGAACATTGCTGCAGGCACTTGTTTCCATTCAGCCACAAGAGCGTTAGTGAGGTCGGGCACTGATTTTGGACGATTAGGCCTGGCTCGCAGTCGGCGTTCCAATTCATCCCAAAGGTGTTCGATGGGGTTGAGGTCAGGGCTCTGTGCAGGCCAGTCAAGTTCTTCCACACCGATCTCCACAAACAATTTCTGTATGGACCTCGCTTTGTTCACGGGGCAGTAGCTGTGTGTGGGTAAAATCACTGGGGAAGCCAAGCATCCTCCCCAAAAAAGAAATCCGCATTACAACCTATGTGTTGTAATAGTTCAATAATTAATTAATATGCCTTGCGACCGTGATATATAGGCCTAAAGGCAGAGACAATAAGAAGACACAGTGGCAGAATAGATTCACCACACCTTTGTTTGATCACAAAACCAGCAACCTCTGTCCAGTGAAGTCCACAAAGCATATTGCATGTACATTAACAAGACAGTTACATGACCTACAGCATGGTCAAGCAAGTTAAAGTTTACGACATTTTCGGACCACTAAACAACTATTGATTTAGAGCCACAGAGAGTTACTGCACGTCGCAAAGAAAACAGGAGCTGCCTCCACTATTCCAGCACCATTTCAACTTCAACATCATCAAATCTTAACAAAGAGCTGCAGTTAGTTTCAGAATGGGTGGCAAGGAATAAGTTAGTCCTAAATATTTCAAAACTAAAAGCATTGCGTTTGGGACAAATCATTCACTACATTTTGTAATGTGGAAATTGAGCAAGTTGAGGTGACTAAACTGCTTGGAGTAACCCTGGATTGTAAACTGTCATGGTCAAAACATATTGATACAACAGTTGCTACAATGGGGAGAAATCTGTCAATAATAAAGCGCTACTCTGCTTTCTTAACAGCACTTTCAACAAGGCAGGTCCTACAGGCCCTAGTTTTGTCGCACCTGGACTACTGTTCAGTCATGTGGTCAGGTGCCACAAAGGGGGCCTTAGGAACATTTCAATTGGCTCAGAACAGGGCAGCACGGCTGGCCCTTGGATGTACACAGAGAGCTAACATTAATAATATGCATGTCAATCTCTCCTGGCTCAAAGTGGAGGAGAGATGGTCTTCATCACTACTTGTACTTGTGAGAGGTATTGACATGTTGAATGCACCGAGCTGTCTGTTTGAACTACTGGCACACAGCTCGGCCACCCATGCATACCCCACAAGACATGCCACCAGAGGTCTCTTCACAGTCAGAACAGACTATGGGAGGCACACAGTACTACATAGAGACATGACTACTTGGAACTCTATTCCACATCAAGTAACTCATGCAAGTGTAACAGGGTTGGTTATGTTTCCACTTGCCTCTAAATAAATGTGTATTTAATGTTCAAGCATTCTTATTGGTTGGTTCAACTCTGATGACAATAAGGCGTGTTGTGATTGGCCCCGCTTGCAGCTAGGGGGAGATCGTGAACGTCAGGTCTCCCCAGTATGAAAATGTGATGCAAGGGGTAGGTAATGTTCTGAATACTGTTTTATATTTTACAATGTGTACAAGGTTGCTGTACGTTACTGATTTATACATGTGTGGGTATATGGTACCTGTTAGGGATTGAGGGGCTTTCTGGGATGTGCTTTGGCATATGATTGCTGTAGATAAGTGTGTTAGCTAGCATACACCGACGTAATGGTCACATAAGCCCACTGCTAACACAGTTGCCTTCATGCTACAGATTTTGCCATCGACAGCCATCAATATCGTTAAGCTCTGCACAACTAACGTGCTGTTTCCCATTTAACAACAGGTATTTACACATGTTATATTTTGTATTGTATTTTTGTATTTTGTTCGCCCAGTATGAAAATGTGATGCAAGGGATTTTGCCATCGACAGCCATCAATATCGTTAAGCTCTGCACAACTAACGTGCTGTTTCCCATTTAACAACAGAAATAAATGATGCTCAACTGGGACCAGTGGCTGATGTGATTTATTAGGAGAAAACACAACGCAAGGAGAGTACGATATACATCTGTTACACAAGCAGTACAATTCGATTTAAAAAACAGATCAAAATACACCTTATGGTACAGCGGGGACTGTGACTCAACACAAACACAGGCATAGACACATGCATACACAAAAACGATAACATAAGAGCTATACACACGTACACATAGATTTTGTGTTGTAGATATGTGGGAGTGGAGTAGGGGCCTGAGGGCACACACTTGGTGTGTTGTGAATGTGTTTTGAAATATGTTGTGAATGTGTTGTATGTTTTTAAAATTGTATAACTGCCTTAATTTTGCTGGACCCCAGGAAGAGTAATGGGAATCCTTAATAAATACAAATACAAAATCACCTCTGCTTAGTCTAATGCAGTGACAACTAAAAGATACCAAAAACAATTTAGTCCAATCAACGTAAGCTAAATATAATGTGGCTGTCCATGGTTCTGATTTCTGTGTGTGTCTGTCTGTGTGTGTGTGTATGTGTGTGTGCGCGCGCTCGTGCAAGTAGAAAAACATGTTGACTCACCCTACTTGTAGAGAAACGCCAATGCCATCCTTCTCTCTTTCATGTTGACAAAACAGTCTATCACTGTCATACAGTACACGCTTTTATTTTTTGTTGTCCTAGGCTACCTGGCTAAAATACTTGCTCGCTAGACTAACTTCCATTCATGGGCAAAGTTAGCTAGTTAACATTAGCCTTCTACACCTAGCTACATATTGAACTTCCATCCTCTCATGCCAGGGACACAACAATGTATGAATTAATGGTTGGATCAGAATCGCCGTTATAATCATTGGCCAGTACGGAGAATTAAGTAAAACCAGAAGGCCAAATCCCTATCTCCATCCATGGCTAATATAGGAAAAGGCCCATTGAGTGAGTGTTGCGCGCTACGCAATTCAGCACTCAGCGGTCCCATTCTGTGAGCTTGTGTGATTCCCTGATTTGAGGTGTGTCCTCATACTTTTGTATATATAGTGTAATAGTGTATCTCCCTGTAGTACTGAAAATGTGTGTTGATTCAGAGCGTTGGTGCAACAGCCGTGTACACTATCACCACCTACTGGTTGTAGAGTGCAATAACTATTACGCACCACTCGGCCAAGGTCAACTTGATGATGTCCAAGTGTATTTTATTCAAGTAATCTCTTTTTGCCCAAACAAAACAATGTCAACTAACAACACAACACATCTAGATTAGGAAAACGATAGTTTTATCTGCAGCCTGAACAGATAATATGATACTGAGTAGTTGTGATTTAAATATTTGTGACTCACTAACAACACAATAACTTTGTATTACTATTAGGATAAACATAATGCTTTCTCTGCAGCCTGAGCCTACGATAGTGCACAATGATGTAGCCTAGTTGTGATTTGTGTCATTGTGACTCAGTCGTGACTGTCTCAACTTCTCTCTCAGCAGATAGTGGTGCATTGCTGCTGTTATGGAGAGATAAGGGCCCTTTAGTCCCGAAGCCTATCCTATCCTGAACTCTTATAGAATGCCTGTTATGATAACCACAGTTATATTTAAATAGCTAACCCTTTCTTCTTTTCCTCCTCACTACAATCTCTCTCCCTCTCCCTCTCCCTCTCTCTCTCTCTCTCTCTCTCTCTCTCTCTCTCTCTCTCTCTCTCTCTCTCTCTCTCTCTCTCTCTCTCTCCCTCTCCCTCTCCCTCTCCCTCTCCCTCTCCCTCTCCCTCCCCATGCCCATTGTCTATATTTAGCCCCCACAGCCTCCCTCCTGTGTATCCAAAATAACTTAAATGACACACATTAGGGCACTGAAGCCTCTCCTTTCAGGCCGGAGAGTCCTGTGGAGAATGTAAAAGCAAATCTGTTACAGACATGGTATGATACACAGTGATAAAGAGATTACCTTGTAAATAACATACATGTTACGTGTGAACGACTAGGTCGTATGGAATGACAAATAGAATAATATATTGGCAAAAAGTAATGGATGTGACAGAGAGAGAGAGAGAGAGAGAGAGAGAGAGAGAGAGAGAGGGGAGAGAGATTGAGAGGTTCACAGTTTTAATTTGGACAGGATTATTTTTGCAGTGCGTTGCTCCTCGAGTTCAAGCTTGACCTAAACAGGGTCAAGGTTCAGGGGTCAGAGGTCAGGGGTGACAGCTGAAGAATAAGAAACAGGATATCTCATGGAGGATAAATATGTCACAACATCATATCAGACTGTGTCGCAACTGGCATCCCATTCCCTATATAGTCGACTACATTTGACCGGGGCCCATAGGGCTCCAGTCAAAAGTAGTGCACTATGTAGGGGATAGGGTGCCATTTGGGACGCAGGTTCATTCTAGTCAAGGAAGCCCTGGCCCGCAGTGGCATACCTAATAAGATGACAGCCTGCAATGAGGTGAAACCCTAAAAGCGTTGCTTTTGCCCTAGTCTCTTATGACATACGAAACCACGCAAGATTTGGTTATGGGGGCAGACATTACCGTCGCGTCATTGCCATTGTTATCAACGTTCCACAGACGCTGCAGCCACATTGGTGTCCAAAAGTAGAATGGGGGCTAATGACTTTGAACGGGAGCTAATGACTGTTTCACCCAGTGATGTAGTTGAGTCACTAAACCTCGAGTCCGAGTCACCAATAGTCGAGTCACGCGTCGAGTCACGAGTCCCTATGGCTGAAGTCCGAGTCCTAGCGCTCAAGTCCTGGTCGAAGTGCTCAAGTCTGAGGCACTGGATCCCGATTAACTCAAAATAAAGCTATTTACCTAGTCAGATATAGTGTAGTGGCAAGAGGATTTTAGTCAATCAATTGTTTGCTTTTACTTTCTTTCTGTGCCACCAAATATTCAGTTGCAAAACGTTCTTGAACATTGCAGATCGAAAAGCCATGAATAGAGCCAACGTTATTCCCTATTCAACATGTCAGAGAGGCATGTTTGTTCTACATAGCATATTTCTATCTGAACATTCCAAAACATTGTGTCCTGCTGAATGCGCCCCAGGTTGTTAGCCATAGCTAGCTAATGAGGTATCATGACTGAACAAGGTGTAGCCTAAACAAATGGTTAATGGCCAGGTCCGCAAGTAACCTAGTTTTAGAACGGCCCGTGATATGCTTTATGAATGTAAAATATGGCCCACCAATGCACGATAGAAAGAAAAAAACGTAGCGCCGGTATTATGGGTCATATCATTTGAATGATAAGGGCTAGAATCAGGCTGTTTTCTCTGAGGAAAAAAAAGAGGGAGACTTGGCTACGTTGGCTACAGAACCTGGCTATGAAATGCAGTGGGGACAGTGGGAGGGTTGAGTGAGACTACAAATTCAAAGACAGCCTACTTTTCTATGCTCAAGGGAGAGAAAAAAACATAGTTAGACTGTTGTTTTACTATTAAACTCATTGTTGCTATTGATTAAAACTTCGTAAAGCAGCTTATGACTCTTAACTGTAAGTCACTCTGGATAAGAGCGTCTGCTAAATGACTAAAATGTAAATGGGCTGGTAATGACTGGTTAGCTACGGGGAAGCAAGAGAGTCGCCTGTGCGATTTGTATAATCGGAAGCGGATCCAGAGCCGGAGCGGAGCCTGTCTGCCTGCCTGCCCACACTCATTGCTTGCTCCTCCGCAGCTCACCAGCTGTTTAGTTATAGTCTCATCAATTGCCACTGAAAAATAGGTGTTTGACAAATATTCTAGTCACTAATTTGAGTTAGGTTTGAAATCAGATTTTAAGAAGATACATTTTAGAAATAGGCAGGGTTTAGCCATTTATGGCTGTGGTAACTAGTGATGACCTTGAGCCACTGCTGCATGAATATTCTACAGATGTAGGGTCTTAATTTGATCACCCTGTTGCAGGAGAACTTTCCTACAATGCATGAAATGTTAAAGTTGTAGTGTATTTGACGTTTAAAAAAGCTTCTGAAGTTTGTAATTTCCACTTTGAAATTTCAAACTTGATTTTCCTTACGAAAAATGTATCAACCCCTACAAAAAATGTCCAACAATTATAATCCACATAATATTTCTAATTTCGTGTTGCTGCAGGATTATTTTCCTTCCGTAGAAAACTGGCTCAAATTATACATCTGTATATTCAGTTCACCCAAACATTCCCTCACATAGGTTGGTGTCATCATTTAATCATTTTATATGCATTGAGTTAGGGTCAATGGGAGGGGAAGAAGAGGGAGTTATTTTAAAGTGAGGAAATGGAATTTGCTGAATTTAAAATACAACACAATATAGGGTGAAGAAGAATCTGATAACCTCATTGGGTATATCATAATATCCGATACTGTTACTGATACACTACATGACCAAAGGTCTGTGGACACGTGCTTGTCGAACATCTCATTCCAAAATTAAAATAGAGTTGGTCCCCCTTTTGCTGCTATAACAGCCTACACTCTTATCGGAAGGCTTTCCACTAGATGTTTAAACATTGCTGTGGGGACTTGCTTCCATTCAGCGACAAGAGCATTAGTGAAGTCGGGCACTGATGTTGGGCGATTAGGCCTGGCAGCCAGTCGGCGTTCCAATTCATCCCAAAGGTGTTCATTGGGGTTGAGGTCGGGGCTCTGTGCAGGCCAGTCAAGTTCTTCCACACCGATCTCCACAAATCATTTCAGTATGGACCTCGCTTTGTGCACGGGGGTATTGTCATGCTGAAACAGGAAAGGGCCTTCCCCAAACTGTTGCCACAAAGTTGGAAGCACAGAATCGTCTAGAATGTCATTGTATGCTGTAGCGTTAAGATTTCCCTTCACTGGAACTATACGGCCTAGACCGAACCATGAAAAACAGCCATAGAGCATTATTCCTCCTCCACCAAACTTTACAGTTGGCACTGTGCATTGGGGCAGGTAGCGTTCTCCTGGCATCCGCCAAACCCAGATTTGTCCGTCAGACTGCGAGATGGTGAAGCGTGATTCATCACTCCAGAGAACGCGTTTCCACTGCTCCAAAGTTCAATGGTGGTGAGCTTTACAACACTCCAGCCGACGCTTGGCATTGCGCATGGTGATCTTAAGCTTGTGTGCGGCTGTTCGGCAATGGAAACCCATTTCATGAAGCTCCAGACGAACAGTTTTTGTGCTGACGTTGCTTCCAGAGGCAGTTTGGAACTCGGTAGTGAGTGTTGCAGCCGAGGACGTGCTACGGGCAGCACTCGGCAGTCCCGTTCTGTGAGCTTGTGTGGCCTACCACTTCGCAGCTGAGCCGTTGTTGCTCCTAGACGTTTCCACTTCACAATAAGAGCACTTACAGTTGACTGGGGCAGCTCTAGCAGGGCAGACATTTTACGAACTGACTTGTTGGAAAGGTGACGGTGCCACGTTGAAAGTCACTGAGCTCTTCAGTAAGGCCATTCTACTGCCAATGTTTGTGTATGGAGATTGCATGGCTGTGTGCTCGATTTTATACACCTGTCAGGAACGCATTTGGCTGAAATAGCCGAATCCACTAATTTGAAGGGGTGTCCACATACTTTTGTATATATGGTGTAGTTCGTCAGATACAGATCTTTACCCATTTTGGATTTGTCCAACCTATGCTGTTCTGTAGCTTTAGAATTGGGTTATTGGGTTATAGTGTCCTGTTCTGTACGTTCCATTTACACTTTCATACACACACACACACACACACACACACACACACACACATACACACACACACTCAGACACACACACACAGATACACACACACACACAGTCACAAACACACACACATTGGTTTGATGATCTGAGGGGCACTTTGGTTGCACGCTGTCCTAGTTTGGTTAGATAAGCCTAACTGCTTATCCCAAATTATTCTGACAGCCTATTGGGTAGCCTACAGATATGGGATTTTAATTTGAGCCAGTTTGCTACAGCAGGAAAATAATCCTGCAGCAACACAACATTTGAATTATTATGTGGATTATAATGAGACATGGCAATCTGCACAAAGGCAAAAAGGCAATTTTTAAACAATGGATGAGCTTTTATTAGTAACCTACTTGAGAACCATTTTGGGTTCAAGTAAAACTTTTGTACAGTTGAAGTCGGAAGTTTACATACACTGCCAAAGTGAAGGCTGGTGTGACAGAGGTTGGGTACTGTGGCATCAAAAAGACAAGTTCTAGTTGCACAATGGCTAAGTAAAGATGTGTTCTATTGAAACTTTTACTTTGAAAATCTCTCTCCACTGGTTTCATAAAGGTGTTATGAATGGCCTATCTATAATTGAGTATAGTGTTACCTGAGTGTGTGTGTGTGTGTGTGTGTCTCTGTGTGTGTGTGTGTCTGTGTGTGTGTGACCCCAGGTTTCATCACTGATGATGTGCCCAAGTGCATCGCAAGATGTATTTTCAAACCCCTTTAGTATATCATACCGAACAAGTAAAAAAACTGTGTCGCACTTTAGAGTCTGTGTACAAGTCTACAAGTATAAAGCTTCACTTATACAGTTGAAGTCGGAAGTTTACATACACCTTAGCCAAATACATTTAAACTCAGTTTTTCACAATTCCTGACATTTAATCCTAGTAAAAATGCACTGTCTTAGGTCAGTTAGGATCACCACTTATTTTAAGAATGTGAAATGTCAGAATAATAGTAGAGAGAATGATTTATTTCAGCTTTTATTTATTTCTTCACATTCCCAGTGGGTCAGAAGTTTACATACACTCAATTAGTATTTGGTAGCATTGCCTTTAAATTGTTTAACTTGGGTAAAACATTTCGGGTAGCCTTCTACAAGCTTCCCACAATAAGTTGGGTGAATTTTGGCCCATTCCTCCTGACAGAGCTGGTGTAACTGAGTCAGGTTGTCACGATCGTCGGATATAGAGGACCAAGGCGCAGCGTGGAAGGTGAACATACTTATTTATTAAATGATACACGAACAAAACAACAAATCAATACGTGACGTCCACAGGTGCAAAACACGGAACAAGATCCCACAAACACTGTGGGAAAACCACCTGACTAAATATGGTTCCCAATCAGAGACAACCAGCAACAGCTGATACTCGTTGCCTCTGATTGAGAACCACTCTGGCCAACATAGATATACAAAAACTAGACTAGACACAACGAGCACAAAACATAAACTCTACACACCCTGGCTCAACTGAAAAGAGTCGCTAGAGCCAGGGTGTGACACAGGTTTGTAGGCCTCCTTACTCACACACGCTTTTTCAGTTCTGCCCACACATTTTCTATAGGATTGAGGTCAGGGCTTTGTGATGGCCACTCCAATACCTTGACTTTGTTGTCCTTAAGCCATTTTTCCACAACTTTGGAAGTATGCTTGGGGTCATTGTCCATATGGAAGACCCATTTGCGACCAAGCTTTAACTTCCTGACTGATGTCTTGAGATGTTGCTTCAATATATCCACATAATTTCCCTTCCTCATGATGCCATCTATTTTGTGAAGTGCACCAGTCCCTCCTGCAGCAAAGCACCCCCACAGCATGATGCTGCCAACCCCATGCTTCACGGTTGAGATGGTGTTCTTCGGCTTGCAAGCCCCCCCTTTTTCCTCCAAACATAACGATGGTCATTATGGCCAAACAGTTCTATTTTTGTTTCATCAGACCAGAGGACATTTCTCCAAAAAGTATGATCTTTGTCCGCATGTGCAGTTGCAAACCATAGTTGGCTTTTTTATGGCGGTTTTGGAGCAGTGGCTTGTTCCTTGCTGAGCGGCCGTCCAGGTTATGTCAGTATAGGACTTGTTTTACTGTGGATATAGATACTTTTGTACCTGTTTCCTCCAGCATCTTCACAAGGTCCTTTGCTGTTGTTCTGGGATTGATTTGCACTTTTCGCACAAAAGTACGTTCATCGCTAGGAGACAGAATGCGTCTCCTTCCTGAGCGGTATGATGGCTGCGTGTCCCATGGTGTTTATATTTGCGTACTATTGTTTGTACAGATGAACGTGGTACCTTCAGGCGTTTGGAAATTGCTCCCATGGATGAACCAGACTTGTGGAGGTCTACAATTCTTTTTGGCTGATTTCTTTTGATTTTCCCATGATGTCAAGCAAAGAGGCATTGAGTTTGAAGGTAGGCCTTGAACTACATCCACAGGTACACCTCCAATTGACTCAAATGATGTCAATTAGCCAATCAGAAGCTTCTAAAGCCATGACATAATTTTCTGGAATTTTCCAAGCTGTTTAAAGGCACAGTCAACTTAGTGTATGTAAACTTCTGACCCACTGGAATTGTGATACAGTGAATTATAAGTGGAATAATCTGTCTGTAAACAATTGTTGGAAAAATTACTTGTGTCATGCACAAAGTAGATGTCCTAACCGACTTGCCAAAACTATAGTTTGTTAACAAGAAATTTGTGGAGTGGTTGAAAAACGATTTTTAATGACTCCAACCTAAGTGTATGTAAACTTCCGACTTCAACTGTACAAAAGTTTTACTTGAACCCTAAATGGTTCTCAAGTAGGATACTAATAAAAGCTCATCCTTTGTTTAAAAATTGCCCTTTTGCCTTTGTGCAGATTGCCATCTCTCATTATAATCCACATAATAATTCAAATGTTGTGTTGCTGCAGGATTATTTTCCTGCTGTAGCAAACTAGCTCAAATTAAAATCCCATATCTGTAGGCTACCCAATAGGCTGTCAGAATAATTTGGGATGAGCAGTTAGGCCTATCTAACCAAACTAGGACAGCGTGAACCTCTGCAACCAAAGTGCCCCTCAGATCATCAAACCAATGTGTGTGTGTTTGTGACTGTATGTGTGTGTGTATCTGTGTGTATGTGTGTGTCTGAGTGTGTGTCTGAGTGTGTGTGTGTGTGTGTGTGTGTGTGTGTGTGTGTGTGTGTGTGTGTGTGTGTGTGTGTGTGTGTGTGTGTGTGTGTGTGTGTGTGTGTGTGTGTGAAAGTGAAAGTGTAAATGGAACATACAGAACAAAACTATAGTATGTAAACTTCCGACTTCAACTGTACTCCCTCGGTCATTTGTCTTTGTCGGTCATTGTAAATGTTACTTGTTTTCCTTAGAGGTATCTCTCCTACTATTTCCTGAGTACTTTATATTTTGCATTTTGCAATTTGATCTATGGTGCTTAAATAAATTCAGTAACTCCAACCTGCGACTGCCTCCTGCCTACTCCTCTCTACACTTGTGACAGCTCCTGGCGATGAAGTTGGCATTAGAGGAGTGGAGACACTGGCTGGAGGGCGCCAAGGAACGATTCGTCATCCTCACCGACCATCGGAACCTGAGGTACATACGGACAGCGAGGAGGCTGAATCTGCGCCAAGCAAGGTGGGCCCTTTTCACAAGGTTCGACTTCACGCTGACCTATTGCCCAGGTTCAAAGAACACCAAGGCTGATGCCCTGTCCCGTCTCTACGATTCGGTACAGGGTCCTGTCCTAAGTGCACCTATAATCCCATCCTCCCGAGTCGTAGCTCCTGTGGTCTGGGACATAGATGTGGACATTCGCCAGGCTCTGGAGAGGGAGCCCACACCCACTAACTGTCCTCCCAGCGCATCTACGTTCCCACAGGGTTAAGGGATTGGCTGCTGACCTGGGCACACACAGCTGTCGTCGCTGGACATCCAGGTATTTCTCGCACTACCCAATCCATCTCTGAGAAGTACTGGTGGTCCACCTTGGCGCAGGACATCATTCGCTACGTCAACTCCTGTTCCGTGTGTGCCCAAACCAAATCCCCCCGGAACACTCCAGCTGGGAAACTCCTTCCCCTTCCCGTGCCTCAGCGTCCCTGGTCCCATCTATCCATTGACTTTGTTTCTGATCTCCCCTCCTCTGACGGTTTCACCACCATTTTGGTGGTTGTGGATAGATTTTCAAAATCCTGTTGTTTAATCCATCTTTCTGGTCTCCCTACTGCTCTCCAAGTCGCGGAGGCACTATTCCAGCAGGTCTTCCGGCATTATGGCTTTCCGGAGGACATCGTCTCCTACCGTGGCCCCCAATTCACTTCACGGGTATGGAGAGCCTTACCCGTGAAGTGAATTGGGGACCACGGTCAGCCTCACTTCCGGGTATAGGCCTCAGTCCAACGGGCAGGTGGAGGGGATGAACCAGGAGCTGGGGAGGTTCCTGAGGAGTCACTGTCAGGACCGGCAGAGAGAGTGGGCTTGATTCTTTCCATGGGCGGAGTACGCCCAGAACTCGCTACATCACTCCTCCACTGCGCTACTGTCATGTCTACTCCCGCTCCTCGCGTTCGACGTCGCCGGTATACTAACCACCGGTCCTGGGATCCATCATTATGCACACCTGGCATCCATCATTACGCGCACCTGCATATCATCATGAGGCACACCTGGACTCCATTACCTCACTTATTACCGCCCCTATATCTGGCACTCCCTTAGGTTATTTCTCCAGTCAGTATTGTTCCTGTGGTTATGCGTAGACGCTACTGTTATGTTGTCTCGTTCCATGTTTGTTGTTTTATTAAACATTTCACCTGCCCCTGCTTCTCGACTCACAGCGTCTTTGTTACACATGGTCTTGTTTTTGCTTCTTCAGTAAGGCAGCTCCAAAATGCAGGTGTTTCAACCTAGCTCAGTGCTTTCTGTAGTAGTGGGGCAACCAGCGGAAAATACGGAGCGTAGGAGTTGGTAATGTTCTCTAGTTGCGCTGTGATTGGCTCAGTGTTCTGTCACTCATGGGGACACTACTTCACCGCAAAATCTAAGGGTAGAGCTCGAAAATGCAAGCCCCTTGGGTGCTGCCATAGAGTTACATTAGAAGTGCCCATCCAAGAAGGTTCAAGGTCATTGGCCACAGATAAAATGACGTCATATCTACAGTAGCTTGGATTGGACTGATCATGTCAACATCATACTTTCAAAATCTTAGATAGCAAGCTAGCAGTCATCACCATGAATCAAGTCGAAAATCTACTGGCAAATCGTTTTCAATCCTTGTCATATTAAGAGAAATAATGAAGATAAATTATAGATAAAATGTATCGGTGCTCATCGGCCATTGGACATAAACATTACACAAGTTGGAAATCGCAAATTCAACAATGAGTGGTTTGGAAGGAATCAGTGGCTAACTGCAAGCATTGCAAAGCAATCACTAGCCTGCTATTCAGTGGACTGGGTGTGTGGTCCCAAGTCTGGGTTTAAGGGTCTGTTTTCCAAGATTAAAAGGATAAACATTCAACATTGGCCATGCTGCCAATCCAGCATGACTTCTGCCATGCTCAAAACAACTGGAAACTCGGAACTGGGAAATCTCTGAGTTCAAGACAACTGGGAACTCTGAAAAAAACGAGCTCAGACTGGGGAAAAAACATTTTGAACGGTCATCCAACTCGGAATTGGAAGTCGGGAACTCTGGCCTCTTTCTAGAGCTCCGACCTGAAGATAAATGACGTCATCATGATTCAACCTTATTTTTTTCCAAGTTCCCAGTTGTCTTGAAAGCACCATAAATCCAGAGAATGCCAGACATTGATGACAAAGTTTGATGACCAAATTTGCCCACGAAGGACCTCCGCACCACCTTGCTGTTCAAGTGAGCACAGAACAACAAGGTGAGTCCAAAAATGTATTGTATTCTGCTGCATAAATGATGTAATATGCCAGGGAGATATGTATACTGTAGCTAAGAAAGTAATAGTAAGTGTATGTTGTGTAGTAAGCTGTTAGTAGCCCATGTGCCTCACCCTAATAATTTGGCCCCTTTTCCCCTCATAATTTCGCCTACTGTTCTGAATTGGTGGTGCACATGAGCCTATAGCCTGTTTTAGTCACATGTAATCATCGAACATTGTAAGAGCTTTCATTGTCTGCTTATATGCCCCCTTTATTGATCCTACGGTTCTGACTTGGTGTACAGTAAAAGCAAGTCAGCCATATCAGCTATGTTTTTTTTAAAGGCAGTAAATGAGGCTGCATGAACTGTTTCGCTGCCAGACAAGGCTCTGCTGATAGCCAGGTGTAGCAGTGGTAAGGTGTTGGGACTGCTGTTGGGACTCTGCTGTTGTGACAGCTTTAGGTAGGCACTGTTTGTGGGCACTGTTTGTCACCATTACAGTGCAATTAATGTATTGTTTAGTGTTGTGTTGTGTAGTGGCTTTGCTGGCATGCATCTAAAAAATATATGTTTTTGTTTGCCCCACCAAGATGTACATGCTAAAATCGCCACTGCACAGACCCACGAAGATTTTGAAAACAAATCCAATTTTGATAAACGTCCATATCTATTTTGTGAAATACCACAGTGTGCCATCACAGCAGCAAGATTTGGGACCTGTTGTCTTTCATATTTCAACTATTTGTCGTTATTACACTGTACACAGACAGTCATATAACATTTGAAATGTCTCTATTCTTTTGAAACTTTTGTGAGTGTAATAGGCTAATTACTTTTAATTTCTGATTGTTTAATTCACTTTTGTTCATTATCTATTCCACTTGCTTTGGCAATGTAAACTTGTTTCCCATGCCAATAAAGAGAGAGAGAGAGAGAGAGAGAGAGAGAGAGAGCGAGAGAGAGAGAGCGAGAGAGAGAGAGAGAGTGAGTGGGTGGGCTATATTGGTGATGATTGTAGGGGTTAGGATAGCCTAGCCTACTACGAGGAGAGACAGCCGAGCATGCAGGGTTTGTAGGAGGGGCCTAAACTGTAATCTCTTATATTGAACACTCGAGCCGGTGGCTCGGAGAATTTATATTTTATCCTGAAATTGAACAGTAGCGGCTGTAACCATCCATCCACCTCTTGCACCTGGCAACACACCTGCCGTTACCGACAACACTTGCACGAGACCTCCGGGCTTCACTAACGGTAAGAGGGAATGAATACATTTCACCGGCCGGCAGTGGCAGACATTTGGAGCACATTGGTGAACATAGTCTACTTTATCGATCACTCACGATAACGGTATCAATCCATGATCGATCATTATGATTTTGTAATATTTGTTGAGTCATATTTTAAATAATATTTTATTTCTAGGCTAAATTATGTTTTCATAGAAGGCAACGTATAGGCTACGTGTGATCGGTTATTCTGCATTGCCTTTCTATCTTGTCTCTGTAGCCTACCTAAACCTTTTCTCATATACCGACCCAATTATTCCACCATCCCCATCCTATTCTTATCGGCCATTTTGTGTGGCCAAATTTAAGGAATTTACCCGAGAGTCTGAGTTACAGCGGAGGGGATGGTAATGATAAAGCAATGAAACGATGTATTGACTACTCTGAAACTGGTTCATAGGCTACAATGCAGCTTTTATAGTCTACTGTAGGTCTATAGCATAATGACATTGGGTGTCTGTCTGTGTGTATTATAGTATAGGCAATGCGGATGAATGATAACGGTAGCCTATCTAATTGAATATGGATATGATCAAAGATTCATCCAATCACCGTTGAGGATGCAATCCTGGCGCTGTCACCGCCATCATCCTCAGTCGAATATAATAAATTAATATAGTAATATGAAACAATAAAGAAAACACACATATGTTTATCAGATATCACCTTTCGGCATCACTTTTGTGATCAATTTATTTGTTAGGCTATATCCAAAGATAGGCTATGCAGTTGCAGTCAGTGTGGAACGCTGAAAGCCCGGGGAAAAGGAGTCCCGTGCATTATGGCATAAAGGACAGATAGATTCTGTGTGGGGGCGGGTGGAAGCGGGGTATTTAGGGGGCAGGAGATGCCAAGCTATGATGAATAATTCCTTTATCCACAACATTGATTTTGATTATTCATTAAATTCGGCGTGCGTGCATATGCTATGTTGCATAAATAGGCATGTGCGGCTGCAATGCTATGGCAGCAGTGAGGGAGCTGAGCGGTGCGCGCGCATCCAGTATGTGAATGTACAGCACGTGCTTGGATAGAGTCGTGACAGCTAGAATTGTGAGGTTCTCTATACGTTGGTGCATGTATGGCGCAATTTACGTAGGGCCCTGTAAGGCTATTTCTCAGAACTTAGCTATAACAGCAATTCCTGTAATTATAGGTATAGGTTTACCTTAACATGTAAAGGAAATACAGTATGTAAAAGCACACGCTATACATGCATTCGAGGCAATGGTTCTTTCCCAACCTATGACAGTTCCACCGTGACCCGTATGTGTGCAGTTAGTTCGTGGTTTATTCAAAGCGTGTTCTATTTCTCCACATTGCGTCTGGGTTGGGAAACTCGCTCACCGGCGGCAAGAGGAGGTGTCGGAGATGGAGTGAGACTTCTATCCAACCTGCCCATACAGTGCGCGTGCCGTGCGCCAAAGAGCGCGTGTGCGTACGCTCGCGTTTCTGCTCCTCTCTTCCCGCATGAAGAGTGGATGCATGCATACTTTGTGATCTGATTCCACTTGGCAGTTTGGAATTCGGGAATGAAAGAGGGGAGACATGACTGTGTACTCATGATTAAATGGCATATTATTATTATTATTATTATTATTATTATTATTAGATGCATCAAGGGACAGTTGAAGAGGGAGAAAGATGGGAAAGCACAACATTGAGTAGAGAAGATTCAGAGCATCAACGCCTGCAAACTGCCCAACCTTTTATAGATATACAGACAGGTCTCTCTTTCATCCTACTCTGATTTCTGGTCTGTCTGTCTCTCGCTCTCATGCATTCTCTCTCACTCTCTCTCTGTCTCTCTCTTCTCTCACTCTCATTCTCTTTCTCTCTCGCCCTCTCTCTCTCTCTTTATCTGTCTCTCTTGTCTCTCTCCCTCCTGCAAAGTTGTCTGACTCAGACCAATGTATTAAATCTTTGTGGGTTCACCAATCCTTCCATTCCTCTGCATCTTGCACATTTACAAGTCTCTATCTATATATGCGAGCGTTGGGCATTTTAATAGATGCTACGTAGCATGTAGCCTGAGAGATTCTAAGTAAGTAAGATAGATTTGGGACGGAGTAAAGTAAGTGAGTGTCGCAGCATTTTCAAAGGACATGCCCGAGGGACTTGCTGTGCGTCCGACATGACACCCTGTTCCCTATGTAGTGCACTACTTTTGACTAGGGTCCGTAGGGTTCTGGTCAAAAGGAGGGCACTACATAAGGAAAAGGCTGTTATTTGGGACACTGCCTGTGAGATTAATGAGTGTATAGGCGCTGGTGCGGCAGAGGGGGGGGGAGGAGGTAGAGGAGAGGGGGAGAGCCTTGCACCATTGTCCCGCTTGAGCAGTTTTATGTTTTATCATGAAGGGCCCAGTGTGCGAATTACAGGGGAGCTGGGGGGGCCTCTTCACTAAATGCAACAACAGTCAAACTTTGGGGGGTCTCTAAAGAATGCTAATTTAACCATTTGCCTTTTTGTTTGAAATGCAATTTTGTACTGCTACATGGGTATGAAAATGAAAACTTATTCCAAATGAAATGAAGACCCCCACCTATCTGTCATGGTTTAAACCATTTATTGGCTGTTTGGATGCTGGAATTATTTTGGAGTGGACGAATGTGCACAGGTAGCCTGCAAAGTGATTTGTTTGACAATCAGATGAAAACATCATGACTGGTTGTGCTCATGCCACATTAAAAGGTCATACATTTTTACTGTTAAATGACATTTTTACTATCAGGCCCATAAAAAAATTGCACACGTAGGAGGTAACATGAAAAGTTATAGAGTGCCCTCTATAACCACACAGTACTGAGTACCGACCCTGCAGTTTATAAAGTCTTAACATCACAACCACAAAGTCTTAACATCACAACCACACGCACACACAAACACACACACAGTTGGTTGAATTTACCCATGCATAGCCTACACACTGATCCGAGATAAGATCGGTGTTTTTCCACCCTAACGGTTCAAGTTAGGAGTGGGGGAGGTTAAGCTGATCCTAGATCTGTGTGGATTGGCTAACTCTCTTACTGGAGTGAGTGACAGATAGAGTTACGGGAAGGTAAGAGTGTCGATGAGATCAGTGCAGACTCATCAACAGCGTCATCATCAGCTGTTCAGTCTTGTTAGTCTGTTTCTGCGTTTGCTTGCTTGTGATGCAGACATCATTGTGATGCCGATCTGGGTCTTGTTCATTAGGCACAAAACGGAAGAAAACAGACTGAAACAGGGAGGGACTACTTGTACTTTTCCAATAAGAAACGTTCATTTCATTTTCATTGCGTGTCCTAATGATCATGATGATGCATGCCATGGCATTTGTCCTGTGTCACCCACGTCAGTATAATTGACCTCAAGGGAAACAGACTCATGCCTTCGTCATTCACAGCTGGATAAGAATAGCATGTTTGTTTCATAAGTGTTTTATAAGACTTTTTCCTTAACATAAAGATAAGAAAAAAAGGTTATGTTTTGGTCGTACTCTCTTTTTTCTCCTGTTCCATCCCAGCGCATTGCATCAAATGGTGTCAGTTTATGTTTATGTTTATGTTAGTGTGTTAGTGTTTGCTTGGTCCAGTGCACCTCTAGTATAATGACGTCTATATTTCTGAAGCTCTAGTGTTACCGGAGGGGGTCGCAGTTCCGGAGTGACCCACTAGGTGTCATCCTCCGACAACCGTAGGCACCTCCTCACTCACAGTCTGGACTAATCATTATCCTATTGGTGTCACCTGTGTCTACTTGTTCACCTGTGTATTTATGCCCTCACTTCCCTGTGCTCCCTTGCTCTGTTTTCTCTGCTAGTTCTCGATGCCAAACAGTACTAATCAGTGTCTGATCGCGAGATGTATGTACAGGTACTTGAGAATTGTTCTCCCTGTTTCAAAATGCCCAGTTGCCCTTTATTTTTCCTTCCATGGCTAGAAGAAGAGATCTCAGTGACTTTGAAAGAGGGGTCTCAAAGGAGCATAGGGGGTTTAAAGGGTTGTGTGTGTGTGTGTCAGTCAGTCACCAGATCTCAACCCAATTGAACACTTATGGGAGATTCTGGAGCATCGCCTGAGACAGTGTTTTCCACCACCATAAAAGCCCCCACCAAATTATGGAATATCTCGTGGAAGAATGGTGTCGCATCCCTCCAATAGAGTTCCAGACAAGGCGCATTGAAGCTGTTCTGGCGGCTTGTGGTGGCCCAACACCCTATTAAGACACTTTATGTTAGTGTTTCCTTTATTTTGGCAGTTACCTGTACGCCCATATTACTGCATCTCTTCTAGTATGATCTAATATGTCTATATCAGCGGTTCCCAACCTTTTCTGTTCCGGGAACCACCAAATACCTTCATAAGCTGTTGAGGATCACCATTCGTGGAGTCTCAGAATCATAAATGTCTTTGCGATCAAATGTAGTCAATTTTAGCAGTGAATGTAGCAAATGAAAGGCCTATTATTATTATAAACAATTTGTATTGTGAAAAGTAATGTAATATCGCTTATAATGCCATTAATACACCCATTTTGGAAGAAATAATAAAATAAATCGATATTAAATCATTTGCAGACCACCTGCAGTACCCCTGTGGACCATATGTGGAAACCACTGTTCTACTCTATATTTTCTGCTGCTCTAGTATCATCTAATATGTCTATATTTTCTGCTGCTCTAGTATGATCTAATACGTCTATATTTTCTGCTGCTCTAGTATGATCTAATACGTCTATATTTTCTGCTGCTCTAGTATGATCTAATTCGTCTATATTTTCTGCTGCTCTAGTATGATCTAATACGTCTATATTTTCTGCTGCTCTAGTATGATCTAATACGTCTTTATTTTCTGCTGCTCTAGTATGATCTAATACGTCTATATTTTCTGCTGCTCTACTATGATCTAATACGTCTATATTTTCTGCTGCTCTAGTATGATCTAATACGTCTATATTTTCTGCTGCTCTTGGAGGATGTACGTTTCTATTTCTGCAGCTCTAGTATGATGTAAGTCTATATTTCTGCTCTTCGATGGTTCCTAACCTAACCTAAGGTCATTGTCTGTAATCCTCCTTAATAAACTTATATAATCAGAGAGATGGGAAGAGGAAATTAGTCTTTTGGAATTACGCAATGTTAAACTGGCAGATATGGGGATAGTAAGTTTAGGATTTTGACAAAAAAAGATAATGATAGGATGAGAGAGAGAGAGAGAGAGAGATAGAGAGGTTCTGTAAAATGATGGGCTGATGAAGATGGGAGTAAAAAGAGGGAGAGTGGGAGATTTATACAAACAAGAGGAAGTACTGTACTCATGCTTGATGTTGATGTCCTTAGAAAACAATTAAAATAAGGCCACATATTGTATTTTGATGACATTTAAATGTCATGTCCCATAGCGTGTGATGTTCTCTAGCGCAGAAATCATCTAACTTAGACTGATTAACCGTTAAATGAGCGCCGGGTAGAAGCTGCCCATAGGCACAGATCTAGGATCAGCTCAGGCAATCCCCAATCCTAACCCTAACCATTATAGGGGGAATGTCAAAACCAACCTCAGATCAGCTGCTATGGGAGGGAAATACTGTACAGGGGAAATACAGTGTATAAATACGTCATGGGATTTTACCACAGAGAGTTATGTAAACACACAAGCATGAGCACATGGACTAGATCCAGAGGGAGGGAGTCAGAGGGAGGAGACAAAGAGAGAGGGAGGGAGAGAGGATGAGGCTGCTGCCTCTTGTGTTTGTTGTGTGCTTGTGCAAGCAAGCATGCTTGCGCGTGTGTGTGTGTGTATGTGTTCGTGACAAAGAATGATAGAGAGAGATAGATAGAGAGGCCACTACCCTCACATTGCACTGCCTATTGTGACGTATTTACAAAGACAAAACCCAACTGAAACCAGGTTGCCCTTTTACAATCCCCTTGAAACACCGCAGCAACAGCCTTCAGTTCAGGAATCAGGACAGATGATAAGTATCTGGCTTGTAAAAATTAAATGTAATCTCCAGTTATAGATTGTGTTGATAAGTTCTCCCTATTCAGATGAAAGGAGGGAGAATTGTATCGTGCCCATGCAAAATGATCACATCATTTATTTCTGGATCAAATATTCACCTATTACTTTTCTTGTTCTCTATCTCGAAGACCTTGCGTGATAAGATTGAGGATTCTCTCTCTCTCTCTCTCTCTCTCTCTCTCTCTCTCTCTCTCTCTCTCTCTCTCTCTCTCTCTCTCTCTCTCTCTCTCTCTCTCTCTCTCTCTATCTCTCTCTCTCACACACACACACACACAGACAAACACGCGTCTCCTGTGCTCGATGATGATGGAATGTATTGACATGGCATTTTACTTCACACGGATCGGCAGACACTGCTCGCTGAATAAGTTATCCATGATTAGAAGTGTGTTTGTTTGCGTGAGAGAGAGTGAGAGAGAGAAAGAGAGAGAATCCTCAATCTTACCACGCAAGGTCTTCGAGATAGAGAACAAGGAAAGTCATAGGTGAAAATTTGATCCAGAAATAGATGATGTGAAGAGTGTTATGTGTAATAGGTTAATTAAAGGTGTGATCTGTAATTTCTTCGTCCCCTGAAGGTGTGATCTGTCGTTTCTTTGTCCCTTGTGTGGGTCCACAGGATAAAATTGACAAAATCAAATGGAAATCTCAAACTCCCACACACACGCATGCACTGACACACACACACACACACACACACACACACAGACAAACACGCGTCTCCTGTGCTCGATGATGATGGAATGTATTGACATGGCATTTTACTTCACACGGATCGGCAGACACTGCTCGCTGAATAAATTATCCATGATTAGAAGTGTGTTTGTTTGCGTGAGAGAGAGTGAGAGAGAGAAAGAGAGAGAATCCTAAATCTTACCACGCAAGGTCTTCGAGATAGAGAACAAGGAAAGTCATAGGTGAATATTTGATCCAGAAATAGATGATGTGAAGAGTGTTATGTGTAATAGGTTAATTAAAGGTGTGATCTGTAATTTCTTCGTCCCCTGAAGGTGTGATCTGTCGTTTCTTTGTCCCTTGTGTGGGTCCACAGGATAAAATTGACAAAATCAAATGGAAATCTCAAACTCCCACACACACGCATGCACTGACACACACACACACACACACACACACACACACACACACACACACACACACACACACACACACACACACACACACACACACACACAATTGCGCCTGAGTTATAGGATAGGTTATTGTTTTGATATTGGACTTACAGTACTGAGGTTATACTCATTGCATACTACTCTTTGTGTTGTTTTGGTTACGGCTCTCTAAAACTCGTAATAACTAGGCCTGCAGGCCTATTGGCACTATTACAGAGATGACTACTATACAGTATTATTGTTGATAAACGCCTAAAGGACTTCTATGTCACAAATGGCACCCTATTCCCTTTATAGTGCACTCATTTTGACCAGAGCTCTATGCGTGCCCTGGTCAAAAGTAGTGCTATAAATAGGGAATAATAGGGTGCCATTTGGAACACACTATCAATTTGAAACCATGACACATCTATCACTGTCTCCCTTCACTTACATAAAGAGATAACAGACAGTCTTCTAATCTCGCTCCAATCCTCTGTTTAGTACAAGAGTCAGGACAGTAGCGCGTGTGTGTGTGTGATGGTGTGTCTGACGGTGTGTATGTGTGTGTATGTTTGTGTGTGTGTGTGTGTGTGCCTGTGTTTGTGCACGTGTGCAAGTATGTACAGCAGCACTGTATAGCCTAAATCCTCTTCTTCGCTGTCATCCTCTGTTGTCATGTGATCCAGTTTAGTCAGTGTCACTGCTGTTTCAAAGGGATAGGTAGAAAGAGAGAATTTCAGGGCAAATGGATTCTATCCTATTCTATGCTTTCTTATTCTATCCTATCCTATTCTATCCTATTCTATTCTATCATATTCCATCCTATTCTATCCTATCCTATTCTATCCTATTCTATTCTATCCTATTCTATCCTATTCTATCCTATCCTATTCTATCCTATTCTATCCTATCCTATTCTATCCTATCCTATTCTATCCTATCCTATTCTATTCTATCCTATTCTATCCTATCCTATCCTATTCTATCCTATCCTATCCTATTCTATCCTATTCTATCCTATTCTATCCTATCCTATTCTATCCTATTTTATTCTATCCTATTCTATCCTATTCTATCCTATCCTATTCTGTCCTATCCTATTCTACCCTATTCTATCATATTCTGTCCTATTCTATTCTGTCCTATCCTATTCTATCCTATTCTGTCCTATCCTATTCTATCCTATTCTATTCTATCATATTCTATCCTATCCTATTCTATCCTATTATATCCTATCCTATTCTATCCTATCCTATTCTATCCTATTCTATCCTATTATATCCTATCCTATTCTATCCTATCCTATTCTATCCTATCCTATTCTATCATATTCTATCCTATTCTATTCTATCCTATTCTATCCTATCCTATTCTATCCTATTCTATTCTATCCTATTCTATCCTATCCTATTCTATCCTATTCTATCCTATTCTATCCTATTTTATTCTATCCTATCCTATTCTATCCTATTCTATCCTATTTTATTCTATCCTATTCTATCCTATCCTATTCTGTCCTATCCTATTCTATCCTATTCTATCCTATTCTGTCCTATTCTATTCTGTCCTATCCTATTCTATTCTATCCTATTCTATCCTATCCTATTCTATCCTATTCTATCCTATTCTATCCTATCCTATCCTATCCTATCCTATTCTATCCTATTCTATCCTATTCTATCCTATCCTATTCTATCCTATTTTATTCTATCCTATTTTATTCTATCCTATTCTATCCTATTCTATCCTATTCTATCCTATTCTGTCCTATCCTATTCTATCCTATTCTATTCTATCCTATTCTATCCTATTCTATCCTATTCTGTCCTATCCTATTCTATCCTATTCTATTATATCCTATTCTATCCTATTTTATTCTATCCTATTCTATCCTATCCTATTCTATTCTATCCTATTTTATTATATTCTATCCTATTGTATTCTATCCTATTCTATTCTATCCTGTTCTATTCTATTCTATTCTATCCTATTTTATTTATTATATATGCCGTATACAGTTTGTAATAGGTGGTTTGAGCATATCACTTGGTGCCTCTTTGCCAAGTACATTATAGGCCACGCCTACCTACCATCTAAACTTGATTAAAAACATAATGTACTATATCGTTCAAGAGGAAGTTATCATTATCGAGGCCACACACATAATCGTAGTGTCATCGGATTTCAGTCTTAACAAAATATGATATTTTTTGAGGAGTTTGACACATCCATACCTCATGCTATCAATAGACCTTCAACCCCAATCTGAAATAAAGGATGCCACCTTTCCAACAAGTCAGTTCATAAAATTTCTGCCCTGCTAGAGCTGACCCGGTCAACTGTAAGTGTGATTATTGTGTAGTGGAAATGTCTAGGAGCAACAACGGCTCAGCCACACAAGCTCACAGAACAGGACCGGCGAGTGCTGAAGCGCGTAGCAACACTCACTACCGAGTTCCAAACTGCCTCTGGAAGCAACGTCAGCACAACAACTGTTCGTCTGGAGCTTCAATAAATGGGTTTCCATGGCCGAGCAGCCTAAGATCACCATGCGCAATGCCAAGCGTCGGCTGGAGTGTTGTAAAGTTCACCGCCATTGGACTCTGGAGCAGTGGAAACACATTCTCTGGAGTGATGAATCACACTTCACCATCTGGCAGTCCAATGGACAAATCTGGGTTTGGTGGATGCCAGGAGAACGCTACCTGCCCGAATGCATAGTGCCAACTGTAAAGTTTGGTGGACGGGGAATAATGGTCTGTGGCTGTTTTTCATGGTTCAAGCTAGGCCCCTTAGCTCCAGTGAAGGGAAATCTTAACGCTACAGCATACAATGACATTCTAGATGATTCTGTGCTTCCAACTTTGTGGCAACAGTTTGGGGAAGATCCTTTGCTGTTTCAGCATGACAGTGCCCTCGTGCACAAAGTGAAGTCCATACAGAAATGGTTTGTCGAGTTCGGTGTGGAAGAACTTGACTGGCCTGCACAGAGGCCTGACCTCAACCCCATCGAACACCTTTAGAATGAATTGGAATGTTGACTGCGAGTCAAGCCTAATCGTCCAACATCAGTGCACGACCTCACTAATGCTCTTGCGGCTGATGGAAGCAAGTCTCCGCAGCAATGTTCCAACATCTAGTAGAAAGCCTTCCCAGAAGAGTGGAGGCTGTTATAGCAGCAAAAGGGGGACCAACTCAATATTAATGCCCATGATTTTGGAATGAGACGTTCGACGAGCAGGTGCCCACATACTTTTGGTCATGTAGTGTATCACTTGGTGCCTCTTTGTTCAGTATGTTTGCTTGCCTGCCAACCAAACGTCAGCAAGAACATCATGCAGAAACAACCTTCCTGTCCTCTCTTCTCCTTACACCATGCACCTCTGATAGGCTTTTGTGTTTCTGTAATGGACAGGTGTCTGTTTACACTCTTAAAGAAACCGGTTCCAAAAGGGTCGTAGACAGTGGTGTGTGTGTGTGTGTGTGTATATGTGGACGGTCGATTGATTGGAAGGGCGCTGCTGAGATGTGTATTGATGTAATGCTAAAGTTCATGTGGCAGTTAGTGATTCATTGTGTGCGTGGTTTGTGTGTGTGTGTGTGTGCATGTGCGTCCCCTTGTGCGTCTGCTTGTGTGTGTGTGACACTGGCAAGACCCTCCCTCTCCCCTCCACCCCCAGTGTGTGTATGGCACCATGCCTGTGCATGCCAATTGATGGAAAAGTACCAGTGAGAGACAGGGAAAGTTTTAGGTCTGTTGGGGCCAGACAGTGTTTTCTCTGTCCCAGGCAGGCGGCCTCCCTCCCTCCCCCAGCCCAGACACATCTCCCATCGACAGATTATCGTAAATGTCTGGCCCTGCTAGAAGCCTCATTTCCCCTGTGGCCAATTAACAGTAACTGTCCATGCATGCATGAGACAGAGAACACACACACATACGGAGACATAGATACACTCTTACACATAGAAATACACAATAAAGTATGAAAATGTATGCACTCACTATTGTAAGTCGCTCTAGATACGGACGTCTGCTAAATGACTAAAACGTCAATGTAAAATGTACAGACATATTACACACTGACGGAGAAACACACACACACACACACACACACACACACACACACACACACACACACACACACACACACACACACACACACACACACACACACACACACACACACACACACACACACACACACACACACAGGCTTTAACCACTCAATAATCTCTGCACCTTTCTGGAATCCCTTTCCAATTACCTGAGCCCTTCTCTTCTCTCGCTTGTTTCGCCTCATTCTTTTCCCAAGCCCAGAAAAATGTGATTGTTTTCCCGAGCGAGCCAGTGTTTTCCGAGGAATCCAGGGAAGCGGGTGAGGGGGAATTACTGAAGGGATTAAGGGGATAGGGGGTTGACAGAGGGGGGCGCGCCACAGGGATGGATGCCAGTCGCCTCTCTCTTTGCCACATACAAACTGATGCCAAACTGGACGGGCAAGCTGGGCTGGCGTCCTGGCGATGACCAGAAATCACATTAGTGCCGTCTGTGTGGTTAGGGGTTGTGTTGTCTGTGTTTTTCCTGACCAAGACCCCGTCCACTCTGGTCAAAACATTGGGATGTGGTAGTAAGCTAAGAGGTTATGGTTGTGTAGTCTGCCTGACCAAGACCCTTTGAGGTTGAATTGTTTTGAAGCTACTTACTCTGTCTGACCAATGCCTATTGATGTTAAAGTTGACCCATTGATGTGAATTACAGGGATATTGTTGAAGTGTTGTGAAGCTTAAAGTATACAGGCGTCTAAACAGTGTATAGGTGTAATAGGAATTGCTAGGACTGTAATGGGGAAATGTAAGATCACTAAAGTTCATATATATATATATATATAGCCTTTATTTAACTAGACAAGTCAGTTAAGAACAAATTATTATGTACAATGACGGCCTACCCCGGCCAAACCAGGATGACGCTGGGCCAATTGTGCGCCGCCCTATGGTACTCCCAATCACGGCTGGATTGTGATACAGCCTGGAATCGAACCAGGGTCTGTAGTGGCACATTTGGAAAAGTGACCTAGGTCTCAATATGTCTTCCCTGTTAAAATAAAGGTTAAAAAAACAATAATAATAATATTTAGTTTAGAGTGATTAACACAATGTTTAGCATATTTATATATATTTTTATATATTTTTTATTTAACCTGATTTAACTATGACACAAGGACAGACGAGTTGTGCATTCCATATGATGTACTACACATGATTTCCAGTGTTCTATTTGTGTCACTCAAGGTGCGGGTTGATGGTCACTAGACTTGATACTGAATGTTATGGATTATTCTCATATCCGTTGATAGTGATTGACGCCAGACTGCGAATACAACAGTGAATAATTAGTGTGTCCCCGGTCCTTGTACCTATAGTCTGGCATCAATTAATATCAACAGATATGAGAACAATCCATAACATTCAGTATCAAGTCTAGTGACCGTCATCCAGCACCTTGAGTGTCACAAACAGAACACTGGAAATCATGTGTATTACATAAAGGGAAAATATACACTCAGTGGCCAGTTTATTAGGTAAACCCATCTAGTACCGGGTCAGCCCCCTTTGCCACCAGAACAGCTGGAATTCTTCGGGGAATGGAAACGTTGCTCAATTGGTATCAAGGGACCTAACGTGTGCCAGGAAAACATTCCCCACACCATTACACCACCGCCACCAGCCTGTACCATTGACACTAGGCAGGATGGAGCCATGGACTCATGTTGCTAATGCCAAATCCTGACTGCTATCAGCATGACTCAACAGGATCCGGGATTTGTCGGACCAGGCAATGTTTTTCCACTCCTCAATTGTCCAGTGTTGGTGATCGCGTGCCCACTGGAGCCGCTTCTTCTTGTTTTTAGCTGATAGGAGTGGAACCCATTGTGGTCGTCTGCTGCAATAGCCCATCTGTGACAAGGACAGACGAGTTGTGCGTTCCGAGATGCCATTATGCACACCACTGTTGTACTGTGCCGTCATTTGCCTGTTTGTGGCCCCGCTGTTAGCTTGCACGATTTTTACCATTGTCCTTCGACCTCTCATCAACAAGCTGTTTTCGGCCACAGGACTGCTGCTGATTGGATGTTTTTTGTTTGTCGCACCATTCTCGGTAAACCCTAGATAGACACTGTTGTGCGTGAAAAGCCCAGGAAGCCGTCCGTTTCTGAGATTCTGGAACCAGCGCGCCTGGCACCGACGATCATACCACGCTCAAAGACGCTTAAGGTCACTAGTTTTGCCCATTCTAACGTTCAATCGAATGGTAACTGAATGCCTCTATGCCTGTCTGCCTGCTTTATATAGCAAGCCACGGCCACGTGACTCACTGTCTGTAGGAGAGAACTATTTTCGTGAACGGGGTGTTGTACCTAATAAACTGGCCACTGAGTGTATAAATATGCTAAACATTGTGTTATTCACTCTAAAATACATTTCCCCATTACAATGGGTATTCGACATCTTACTTTTTGAAGGATGCTTTGTGTACTTAGCAGCTTTGGAAAAATGCTGGATGTGTGTTCTGCAGCATATTTCCCTTCTGTCGAACCTGCTGTTCAGTATTTCTCCTTAAAGGCCCAATGCAGCAATTTTTATAGCAATATCAAATTATTTCTGGGTAACAATTAAGTACCTTACTATAATAGTTTTCCATTAAAATGGTCAAAAAGAAACAAAAATCGCTTTTTAGCAAAAACACTATTTCTGTAGCAACTCTATTTGTTATTGGCCTATTAAGTAATTTATCACCTGATGATGTCACCAGGCAAGCCAAAACTCCACCCATGCAAAACCTGCTGATTAGAATGTCATGTGTAGATTTTATTTTCAACCAGCAACAATCAGGAAATAACACTGATAAAAATGTGTCACACTTTTACATTGTAAGTTTCATCAGCTGATGTACAATATGATACAAAACAGAATTTTGACTGCACTGCCTTTTAAGATACTGTAGCTTTACTTTACTGGAGTTGAGTGAGATCACATTCTCAATTACAGCAACGGATGTGCTTCCTGTCCATTTGGTTTATAGGCCTGCTCCTGGTCCCTAATCAGATTTCTGCACTCTCTCTCGCCCTTTCTCTTTCTCTCTCTTCCTGATCTCTATTGATCTCTCTCCCTAACTCCCTCCTCTCATTCTCTTTATATCAATCTATCTATCTCCCTCCCACCCTTCTCTCTCACTCCTTCACTCTTTCTACCTGATCTCTTCATTTATCTATCCCTCTCTCTTACTTGACCTTTTCCACCTTCCTCTTGTTCTTCTCTTCCTCACTACTTTCTCCAAAGTTCTTTCCTCTCCTCCATTTCCCCCTTTCTCTCTCCCCTCCTCTGTCCTTCCTCCCTCTCCATCCCATCTCTCCCCCTCCATCCCTTCATCCTCTCTCCAGCTGTAAAGATGAAGATTGAGAACAGCCTGCCCCGCCCCCAGCTCCCCGAGACCCCTCCCCAGACAGGCCTCCAGTTCACCGTGGCGACAGAGGAGGACTTTGAAGAGATCATGGCGATGAGCCAGGACATCTACGGAGGGCTGGACTACCTGCCGACCCGCTACACCGCCTGGCTCTCCGAGTCCAACCGCACCGTCATACTGGCCCGCAAGCAGGGCAAAGTGGTGAGAAAAGGTTATAAAGTGTGTCATAAGCATGTTATAGTATGTTTATAAAGATGTTATTAAGGTGCTGTAAGCGTGTTAGGAATGCTTCCAGGCTTGGCAACAGGAGACCAACTGCACTGTCGTACTGGAGTGCAAACAGGGCAAAGTGGTGAGAACAGGCTATAAAGGGTGTTATAAGCTGTCATAAGGGTACTATAAACATGTTATAGCGTGTTTTAAGGGGGTTATTAAGCTGTTATAAGGGCTGTATTAGGAACTACCAGTACCTGCCCACGCGCTACACCGCCTGGCTGTCTGAGACCAACCACGCTGTCACACTGATGCTTTGCAAACAAGCAGAGCAAAGTGGTGTGAGAAGGAGTTACAATGGTCTTACAAGGGTGATACCAAATAAATAGAATCCATGTTAGAGTCCTAAAGGAACACTGGAGATGAGGAGTGGCCTACTTTGGAACCATTGAGAGTTATATAACCTAGAAATAACCATGAGAAAATAACAAGAATATTACTGATAATGTTCACACAAAATGTATCTCTTCAACTATTCATAATCTCCCTCCATCTTTCTCTCCCCCTCTCCTTTCTTCCCCATCCCCTTCTCCTTTATCCCTTCGTTCCTCCCCTCTCCCCCCACCAGATTGCCCTGGAGTCGGTGTGTGTGATAGATGACGGTGACACCATGCTGGTGGAGGGGTTACGTGTGGCCCCCCAGGAGAGGGGGAAGGGCGTGGCAGGGGTGCTTCTGCGGTTCTGCTCTCAGCTGGTCAAGTCCAAGTGGCCTGAGGTGAAGGTGACCAGGCTGACCCGCGACGACCAGCTGGGGCCCAAGGACTTTCAGAAGTACCGCCTCATCACCAAACAGGTAGGTATTGGTTAATTTGTTAATTGGTTGCGTGCTTGCTTGGTTAATTGATTGATTAGTACCGTAAGTCCGTAAGTCTTCCAAGTTTCCAACATTGTCCAAGTTATTTCTAGTCATCATATTTATGACTAGAAACCATTATAACTCTAGTCCACTTGAGTTGAGACACGTGTCAGGAAAGCATGTTTTACCAAAATTACAGATTTCCCTTTTCACAATGCTTCAGTGTGTGCTAAATTCAATTCGCAGTCTATTAACCAACCATACAACCTTCTCTTTACCCTACGTCCTTTCACCACCGGCTCACTCCCAAAGGGCATCCTGCTAGTTCGCTTCAATGCCGAAGACCTCAAGCTCCGGCTCTCCGAACTGGGGCTGCATGTGACCCTACCCCCCTCCTCTGAGGGTACCCCCCAGGGTTCTGACACCTCCCTGGTTCCCCCGGTCCTTCTGGACCTCAACGAGGCCCACCAGATGTTCCTCAACTCTGGCCTGATGTCCGACGTACTCCCTAACGCTACCATCGTCCAGGACTGGCAGCCGTTCAAGCCCCTGCCCAGCAACATGGCCATTCTTCTGAAGAAGGTAAAATATGATATCATAATGAGGACCTCAACGGAAATAAGTCGGTTGACTTTATCATGTTTAGGGTTGCAAAATTCCTGTAACTTTCCCAACATTCCCAGGTTTCCCAGAAATCACTGTTGGAAGACTCCCGGAATCAGGAGAAAATAAGCATCCGTAATCCACCCAAACAGGATTTCTGGAAAACTTGGGGATTTTGGGAATGTTACACAAATTTTGCAACCCAAATAGTTTTTTAAATCCTTGATAATTTTAAATGTATTGCTCTACTCCCATGGCTGAAGCAACTTGATACGTATTTCACATTTCTCAAATAAAATGAATGAATTCACTCATTCAAGGATATCGACTGGATGGTGGACGACCGTGACGCCCCAGCCGTGGCCAGCCTCTGCACCCACCCCTTCCGGGTGCCCGGAGGTCCTTACCGAGTTGGTGACGACACATACTACCTCAACATCGACGTGTTCGGCAAGGACATAGGCCTGGTGCTCCAGCAGTTCCTGAGTCACCTCCGGCGCCACACAGCCACCCTGAAGGGGCACGTCATGTGCCAGATGTTTCTGGATCCTCCCATGTGGAAACCCATGGCCGAATTCTGTCGCCAGACATTGAAGGTGGAGCTGGTGAAGGAATATACAGAGCAGTGCGTGGTCGAGTCAGATGTCATGTAGCTGGCAGAAGAGGAAGGAGGAAGAGGAAGAGGAGAAACAATATGAGGGAAAAAACATGAAAGTTGACAAATTCAGAAGATTTTCCAGAGACCCAATGAATGAACGAACCACATTCTCTTTAGAAAATGAAATGGAAAAGTTCCCCAAGAAACTTCGGAAGGATTAGCAACAACCTCCATAAGCAAGTCTATAGTGAAACAAATTAGAAGCTGCATTAGATTTGCAATATGTTTGATATTAACACTACCACTAACAAAAATATTTTAGGAAAAAAGACAGTTATATGATATACCTTTGACAAATCAGTTTAAATTAGTTTCTCACAGTCTTTTACCATTCATTCATCGCAAAAATCGAACTCTTAACAACAGAAGTAACTTTATGCTAACGTTACTCCTTTAAAAATGAAAAAAAAAAAATGCAAGCTAGTTTACGGTATGTCATGCCTTTCAATCCTTTTTTTGTAAATATAAAGTATAAATATGTACACATTCTGAATTGCAAAGAAGTCTGCACAACTCTTGAGGCACTTTATTAAACCATATGGGCTGTTGTGCTAAAGTGCGAGTGATGACGTGAGGAAGAGAGGAGTTGGTTTACTTTTAGAGATAACTGAATTTAACTGATTTAGAACGCATCACTCCCATCCATAGTAACGGTAGAAATCCTTTTGGACTTATTCTATCTAACACCAAATCCCCAAATACTGTCGAACAAACAAAAGCCCTTCAGTGAATCTTACAGAGCATTTGCACGCTTATAATTCACACTAAAAGGCTGAAACGGAACAGCTAGAAACACACTTAGCTCATAATACTAAAACATGGCCAGTTAGCTTTTAAAACAATTTAGTTGTCTTCGTTGTTTTTTTAACAGTCACTCAGTTGTTTAAAAAAAAATGTTTTTAAGCACTTGACCATATTGCTAATTTATTGCTACTTTTCCACATGTACTTGAATGCAACAGTAGTATGTAAAGAGGTAATATATTAACAGCAGAAGCTTTCTGGAGGCTTTCTTATAACAATGTGCAATCTAAGCTTACTCTATAGTAGATTGCTAACTGTGTGAAAAGGGTAGATGTACTATACAGTATACCGCAAAGACTCAAACAATTGAACTAATATAGTTGAGATTGACTTAACATTAACAACATTGTTCAGTAGCTAGAGAAATATTTCACCGGTAAATGTCGCCATCACAAATATTAGCTGACAACCGTTGTAAAGGTTGGATTCTAGTCCCTCATGGTTGTTGAAAACATCAACATAGACACTACAGTCTCAGTCATCGGACATGCTGTGAAATTCAGCTCTCTGAAACCAATCTACGAAGCTTCGTAGCCACTCTAAGACACTTCATATCCACTCTACGAAGCTCCATAGCCACCCTAAGAAGCTTCATAAGCTTTGGCACATGGTAAGAGCTCAGCAGAGCAAATGGGAGTCCGTTTGCTCTCAAAGGCTTCATAACCACTCTACGAAGCTTCATAGCCACTCTACGAAGCTTTATAAGCTTTTGGCTCTTTGCTCTTGAACGTTCCTTTTAAGAAGTGATGCTTTTGACATGACGTAGCACTGAACGAGCCTACATTGCAATCTCCAACTTGAGACTAAAGCCATCTAAAACCACTACAGAAGAGAGACTGGCCACTCTATGGACTCTCCAACCTGCCCTCGTTGTAAAAGGGACCTCGTTGTAAGGGATGAAATGGACAGCGGAAGAGAATATCTTTTTTTAATTTTTGGTACACTGACCCTTGTCTGGACACCCCGTCTGTCATCCCTCTGTCTGTCTTTCCGAGACTAAAGGTTGAACGCACTCACACATTATAAATGAAGGATTGGACTGGATCGATATCGGACGATAGATGGACAAGATGCCTGGAGAAAGTGGAATGAAGAATGAAGCAAATGACATACCGGATTCCATATTCATCAAAGGAAAACAGAAACAACAAAACAATACTTTGTCCAGGCTGATGATAATTTTCTCAGTTCTTTGAGAAGCACTTCCTATTTTTTTCACCCATTGAAGAAGCAAAGCTGGACTGACCCCCTTTTTAGCTGCGGCTAGTCGTGAGGAAGAGGAAGAGGAAGATAAAGATTTGAGCGACCTGAATCCAGTGAAGAAGAGAAGAAGAGAAGTAGTACACAAGCAATCCTACATAGATTTATTTTTAACAAGATCGGCATTCACATTCTAGCCATCTACCCAATTCATACACTCCACCCCCACCCCGTCTCTAAAGTCTTTCCCCTACCCCACATACGAAACCCCACAAGAAACCCCCCAGCCAAATAATTTCTGAGAAATTATGGGAAGGTGGACCTTTTCCTCACAAGCAAGAACAACCCCTCTCTATTTCTCTCGCTTTTCATGAATAGATTCAAGACCAATTAAAAGCCACTGAGTTTAAAACATCACTATGTAGTTTATCTACGTCTCTTGGCTGGTCAAGGGTAAGGGGCCCTGGTTGTACTGTCATATCCATGCTGGCCATCTGGTGTATGTAAATGGTCTTGGAGAGCTTGCTTTCCTGCTGCTAGTGTGTGAACAGAGGACCAGATAATGTTTTTTTTTTTTACTTAAGTAAAACGTTATTAACCTAATATGAACATGACTTGGCTTCTTGTTCATAAAACGTATTCAGAAAATTGCCTAGTTAAATATTGCTTCATAGGATACACAAGTGAGTAATACTTTTTAATTGGTGTTGGACATTACTGAATAGAGATCAGTGTATTTACAGTAAGGTCATTGAGCTGGGAGTAGAGGAGCTAATTTGTCTCTCTGATAAGACAGAATAGTATATCCCTGTTTAACATTTGAAAATGATCCTCTTTTCTCCCCAGTCCAGTCCACACCCCATATCTGTGTTTGTCTGTCTGTCAGTCTGCACAACTGGCAAATGGAAAGCAGTTCTACGGTTCCTTCCTGGTCTCCGTAACAATGGAGCTCTCAGTTCTTAGAAGCATCCGAGTGTCAGCGAGGATTGTGATATAGCTATCTTATAATAACACAGTGTCATGGTAGTTTGATGGTGGTGGACATTGCATGGTCACAGATAGACAGTGTTGTAATATACTCTGCAAAGTCCACAGATCAAATCAAATCACAGACCCACTGATCCAATGGCTTTCCAAGACCATATGGCTAAAATGGATACCAGTAGAACACAGCACGGTCCAGGGATACGACAGGGAGGATGTATTTGGTTGGAGGGTGAACACGCTAGGTAAACGTACTATATCTGATACGATACACACGCACACACACACACACATACACGCATCAAATCCACACAAAAGGAAATGTCACCTTCCCAAAAACTACCCCGCAGCCCCATCACGCCCACGCAATCTATTGCCCAAATGCCCACTACCCCCACAACAACATGTCCTAATCTATGTTGTATCTACTACCACAGGGACAAGGTTGTTGTCATACAAACTGCCTCAGTCCCCAACATACCCATCCAGGAAAGACTATCTATACCCATATACTCCATCTTCACTTAGACTATACAAATGGTTGTCTGGTGAATTGGTGGTGTGTCTGTGTCGTCTAGTATATTTATATATTTGACCTACAGATATGTGCACAGTATTTCAGAGGGATGTGGGATTCAGTAGGTGCATTTTGTCTTGGTACTTATTTGATTGTTTGTAATGGTATGTTGGGTTGTGTGTTTGAGGGAAAGCTCGAAGGAAAGTTTGGTAGATATCCGAAGAGATTTGATTGGTTATAGACTGCTTCAAAATTCCTTTGTCTACCATCAGATAATTCCAATTGATCAAAAGACTCTGTAGCAGATAATCCAAACACTCTGATTTATCCTCGTACTTAGAGATATTCTCTAGAAGTACAAGTCATCCACTGTTCTAAAGCATTCTAAACAAACTCTCCTCCCTCCCTTGTCCCTCACAGCACACAACCACAGCAAAGAGAATGAATGGTGTTTAACCAACAGCCTTGGAAATAGATATGGTTTATCTTTTAGGGTTTCCTAAAGCACTGTGTATTAGTATGTGACATGTACTTTACATGTGAAAGCTACTGTATGGATATGTACTGAACCAAGTGGAGGGTACTTCATATTCTAACCCTCCCTGATAGCGCTGGTTTGATTAGGTTTTTCGAATACAATGAGGTTACTGTTACTGTGCTAGCATTGAGTCGGATCTCGGTCTAAGGACGGTAAAGTAAGCACTTTGTTCAGCCGATTCATTCGCTCTCTGCTGCTGTGATACTGTTGGGGAGGGCAGCAGGGCAGCGAATGAAACGGGGGTCTGTTCAAAATGATAGATGGAGTGTTGGGAATGGAATGGAAAGATGAACGGAACACTCGATAGTGTTCTAATGTGTTCTGTCTCGCTGTCATCGTCGTCAACGGCGATGTTAATCAGCCATGGATACGATCGCCACGGTTACGTGACTCAGAGCAAAGATAAAATCTCCACTATTAATTAATACTTTCTCGTTATAAGTCTGATTGGATGCTTAATAATCATACATACTCATTATTGATCAAGTTTGATGTACAAACAGTGCTTTGATTTACGATTCTGGTGACTGTTGATGGCTGGTTATCATCTTGCTGTGGGTTTGTGTTCTCCAATTGTACAAATTGTTAATTTTGTCACAGATTTCTTTGTATTATTATTTTAATTTTATCTTATACTAATTATTTCCTCTTATCTACCCTGTATTTTTCCACCATCCCATTTTTCATTTTAATTCCTTGCCCCTGTTCACCTTAAAACTGCTCAACATTTAATCTCTTTAAATCTATATTTGGTATTTTTGAATGTGGAGACACTGACAATATTATTAAAAGCCTGAGCTGTCATGAAGTAGATAGATCAGAGACGTGTTACAGTTGTTAGCATTCTGTCTGACAGGGAGCATGAAAGGTTCAAACACAGGGAAGATGTTCAGGATAGAACTTGTATTGGTAACATTGCTTGGTCCCGGATCTGTATGCGTTTCAGCCATCTCCTCTGTCTTTCATAGTCAGAGAAAGTTGACTAAAACACATACTGATCTGGGACCAGTCTAGTGGCTAGTGGTAGCTATGCTTGGTGGTGGAGAAGGAGAGTAAACTGAAGCCCTCATCCCTCATTTGGCCTGGTCGCAAAGACAGATGGGGGACAGAGGGAGTGAGGCATGGAGGGAGGTCATAGAGGATAGGGGGTTGAGGGAAGGAGAGGTCAGGGAGAGCAGGAGAGTAGGAGGGGAAGGAGGGATGGTGTGGGGGTTGTGGAAGAGGAGAGTAGAGTAACAGGAGTCCCTCTCTCTCTATTATTGCATTACCACTTTGGTAATTAAAGGCCGTAAGAGGTTGGAAAAACTAAGGGGGGGATGGGTACAGTAGGAACAGTAGACTACTGTACCCCAGGCACCCTAAAAACATTATATGAAGCGTCGTAGCTACACTAAGATGCTTTATAACCACTCTATGAAGCTCCATACTGTAGAGTCTCAACTTTTACCCACATGTTTGTGGGTAAAAGTTCAGACAAAAACCTGGGGGAGACAGAGATAGCAACAGAGAGGAAGAGGTGAATGACAACCGAGGACGAGGCAGGTCAAACTATTTATACCTACTACCATTGTTATGTATCCACGCTATGTGTCCTTGTAGACACTACAGCAGGGCTCTCCTACCCTGTTCCTGAAGAGCTACCCTCATGTAGGTTTTCACTCCAACCCCAGTTATAACTAGCCTGATTCAGCTTATCAACCAGTGATTAGAATTAGGTGCGCTATATTAGGGTTGGAGTGAAAACTCATTGGATGGTAGCTCTCCAGGAACAGGTCTACAGTCATTGTCTCATTGGCAGTGTTTTTCCGACTGAGTTACATTTTTCACACCCCCCCTGCTCTCCAGGGTAACTAGAGAACCAGGAAGTCAAGTTAAAGCCGACTTCCTGTGCTGAGCGCTATGCTGTTCTGTTTGCAGAGTGAGGCTGTGTCCGGAATGACACTCTATTCCCTACATAGTGCACTACTTTTGGCCAAAGGATGGGCAACTGGCGGCCCTTGGGCTGTCCCCTTTTGAAAGCCCTCGGATTAATTCAGTTGGGATCTCAACTTACTGTTGCAAGTTAGAATAGTAGAATGCACAAGGTGATATTTATCTCCACTCATACAGGAGTAATAAAGGGCTAGTGTACTCATTTGGTGGAGAAAATAAAAAATATCAATGTATTTTATTATTTTAATATATAAAAAGAAAAAATTGATTTATCACGGGGTGCTGCAGCACCTTCAGCAGCCCTACCCGCGGCTATGCAAACATTTCTCTCCACCCTATGGCGATATGTGTAGAATTGCAGGATATTATTTCTAAAATTGCTAAATCTTCTCTCCGCCCCATGGCAAAATGTGTAGAATTGCAGAAAACTTGCTTTAAAACTGCTACGTTTTCTCTACACCCCATGGTAAAACGTGTAAAATTGCACGAAATTAGCTCTAGAAATTCAAAAATGTTCTCTCAGCTGTCAAGAGGGGGACTGGTAAAATATTTGGCTGGCAATGTGGTTGAGGGTATGCACATATGGGTATGCAGACCCACGAGCAACTGTGGCCCCTCATGATGAGTTCAGATTTTTTGTGGTCCCCACCCCCATCAAAGTTGCCCTTCCCTGATATAGGGAATAGGGTGCCATTTTGGACACACACTCAGAGTTTCCTTTCAAAACTAAAATACATGTAATCCCCTATTGGGAGGTGAGAATCAGCAAGGTTTGTATTTATATATATAGACTAACTCAACATGAGAGTTGAAGGCCCATCGCCTGCTGATGGCAGGATAAATGATACAGTAAGGGCCCCTAAACACACACACACACACACACACACACACACACACACATACATACATACATAAATACATACATGCATACACATACACACACACACGCATACACACTTTACATGCGTCGATGTGAACACAGACAGGAGTGTTGATTCCTCTCCTAAACTGCTTACTGCTTACCCAGCGACACTGAAGAGGCTACGCGACAGTTAGCTAGAGTTTCAGCCTGACTTTCTCCCTGTGTGTGTGCGTGCATGCCTGCGTGCGTGTGTGTAATCTGTCGATGTGTCACAGTGTCTGGTTGCACGGGGAGAGAGACAGAGACCCTTTTCAGTCAAATAGGGCAATGGTCTGCGCACCAAACCACCTGATCCGCTACTGTCTCAGCATGTTGTGAATGGAAAGACTCTGGATGCGTCCCAAATGGCACCCTATTCCCTAGGTAGTGCACTAGTTTTGACCAGGGCCCATAGGGATCTGATCAAAAGTAGTGCACTATGTAGGGAATCGGGTTTCATTTGGGACAACAACTCTGTAAAGAGAGAACAGGAGAAGGAAGGAGGGGAAGAAGAGGAGAAGAGGGGGAGAGGTTAGGAAAGAGAGATGTGTAGGGTTTTTCGGATGCTTGTCTCGAGTTTGTATGGTTGGAAGGGGAGAAGAGGGAACGGGGGGAGAGGTTAGGAAAGAGAGAGAGAGTTTTTCAGATGCTTGTCATGGGTTTTGGAGAGAGACAGATGGATACCCACTGTCTACTTTTATGGCTGTTGGAAGCTGCTGTTGTGGATGTGGTTTGGCTCAATGCGTGAAGCTCTGGATGTTGGAATGGACTCTGTGTAGAGGGTATAATGACAGGATAATGGTCATTAATGGGTAAATTATAGCTAGGCTTGGAATGGATTCAGACAGTGCTGCCTTGTCCGGTCGTTGGTATCGAGTAGCCAGGAGTAGCGTAGTTGTACACAGACATGCACACGTAATACACACGTCACATATGTAACACACACACACACATGTAACACACACATGCTGTAACATGTCAAATTTATCATAATCCTATTTTTCTATATTTTCTAAATGAATGAAAGCACCTACCCATAATGTATGTTTGATCGTCGCCCTGTCCTTTGGAAAGTGGTTTTACATTTGTTTTATTTTCCTTTGTTTTTCATCCTTACGTTTATTTCTCTTTCTCTGAACCCTAAAAGAGTCTTAAATCTCCTTATTCAACTAAAGGTTCATTTAAGAAAAATCTTAATCAAAGTCAAAGACAGAAACGCAGGATAATTTTGTGTCAACATTTTGTCCAACCTGGGAAAAGTAATTAAGAAGAGAAGCACAAATGAAAGCTTAATCGGCTGACTAGTAAATGTAAAGTGTTTGCTAATTATAAATTAAACTAAAACTGTCATCAAAACAAAACACTTTCAACTGAAACCACAAGCAGAACTAAGTGGGTACAAGTATTTTCCTCTTAATTTCCTTTCCAAGGGGGAGATAAACAAAAAAATGAATTATATAATGTGACTACTTGACCATACTGCACCATGCCAATGTCTCTTCGAACTGTGAACAACTACTGTATTGTGCTCTTGTGCATTTATCTGTTATTACTGTTGATGAGAACTACTGTAAGGAACATGGGAGTGGAAGAAACCATAGGAATAGAAACATGGCCGCCGTAACCATTGATTTGAATGGGGATGGCCGTTATAGGTATTCTATCTCTATGGGTGAAACGCAACTGGACCCTCTACCCTATCTATCTGTGACCATGCATATAGCCTCTGTGTTGTGATAACTAATCGTGCTAACTGTGCTATGTGCATGTTATCCAACCCAAAGTAGCACTGACTGTCCTGCATATGATATACAGTATGTGGCCTTGTTGCATACTTTGATGTGTACATTGTAAATAACCTAGAAACCTATCTATCTGAAGGGTAGTCTGAATATGGACTTTTAGAAGAAGACACAGCATATTGTAATTTTGTACGTTTTAACAGTTTAAAATAGGTTTTAGATGCTATATGCACTTTAAGATAAAAACAAACACTAAAACACAGTTTCCAGTTGCGTATCCATACCCAAGTTCTGGAAAAATTTTTAAAGTGGGAATGATTTTCCTGTTCCACCAGACCGGGGGTGGGGGGGGGGGGATTTCTGTGTAACACCAGACGTGGTCATTCAGTTGGGTTTCATTGAATTCACTTCAAAGGTCTCAGAGCTTCCTGATCAAATGGTCCACCACCACATTCATTCCTCAGGTAATCTTGAGTGAATACTCTTACTTACTCCTTTTTCTTCTTTCTTTTTTACATCCAAAGATGTAAAGAAAGAAACAGCATACTATGATATTATACTCCCTATTAAGTGGAATAATCCACCCGAACACTTGGATGTTTTGGGTCCAAATGTCAGTTAAAGTCAAACCAAAGTCTTCTCAGTTGGTCTCCCAGGCAACACAACACAGCTCCATCTGTCAAACTATACTATTGTTATAACATCAGAATCCAAATTGATTATCTATAATATGAAGGTCTGTATGACCTACTGTAAAAATCTAAATAAATACAAAATTATCGTAAATGTACCTGTACAGAAATTCAATGATGGCAATTACTGCTGTGCCTGAAAGTGACTTAACAATCTCCTTTATTAGAAATAATAAGAGATATTTTGAGATTTCAAGATTAGATATATCTGGAGACACCTTTTAAGTCAAAGACATGGCCATTGCTGTTCATGATTGTTTTTATTTTTCAACAACAACAACAACAACAAAAAACAGCAGAATATTCACACGTACCTTGCCAAGGTTTCACTATAGGGGTCCAACTAAATGACCAATGTTTGAATGAACATACATATACATGCGTTATATAGACTTGGGTTAGATGAAAATGTCCAGACCTTGACCCCTGCTCGGAACCACCAAAGTTATAAGGTCAAAGGTCATAGAGCAAAGGTTAAGGTTCCAGAGTTTTCATTTAGCCCTTTTGTCTTTGATATGGCTGCAGCTGTCGAGTTTCACCTGGAGTCTCACAATTATATACGGACGCACAGTATAGTGTAGAATATATTGTGCGTTGAAGCCTATATGCCACTGACTCAACAGTAATAACAGGTTATAACCTATAATCAGGTTATACTGATCAAATCAAGCTAGTATTACAGGATCCTGAGTAATAAAAGTCAGGATATACTGTATATTTATTAGTCTCGTAACTTTACAGTTTTAAGTCATTTTAGTGAGACTTCTTATTGGATTCACAGCTGTGTGTCTGTCGAGGGGTACATACAATAATCATGCCATTCAAAGTTATGTTGGTTATTTGAAAAAAATGTATTCCTTTTTTTCTATTTTTTTCTCTTATTGATAGTTTTTTTATACGCAATTTTCCCTGCTTATTCTCAAGCGGTGATTTGGAGAAAAAAACGGATTGAAAAAAACAATTTAGTTTTTTTATTGATCATTATTATTGATTATTATTATTATTATTCCGTTTTCAGAAGAGAAAACAATTTGTGAGACTGAGAGATGCAAAACTATTTTAAATACAATCGTTTTTTAAAAAACCTTTACAATCTACGAGAGGTCTATTGGACGTGTTGATTTTTCTCCACCTCGAATGCAAAATGTGTGACTGTTGGGGAGTGACAATGAGTTTGGCACAGAAACATGGCTAGGTTTACACTGAGCAAAATGACTAAGTTCAAACATACAACATAATACTTGAGAAACCTCTTAAGACAATACTTAAGATACTACTTAAGATAAGCATTTTGACTTTGTCTATGGCAGTATTTTTCTGTATTGACCTAATGATTGAGTTATGCATTTTTTTAAACACATTTCTTTTTACCAGGGAGGGAAGCTAGTATTATTTGGGGGGAGAGTATAGGCTTGGATATGGGACACAGAGGTAGAACTTAAAGTTTCATAACTTTACACACACACACTCACAAAATGATTTTTCGGTGTAAACCTAGCCATATACTGACATGGAATACAATTTTTTTTTTTACGCTGTATAATCTTAAAGTGATGGCTACAAAAGGGGAAGTAGTATTGACTGGTAACATTTTTCTCCTTTTTAATTTTGCTTGCACTTATATAATATTGTTGTAGTAGTAGTAATCTGTAAAGAAAATGGTGCATTTCAACATACCTCCCTTTCTCTCCATTGTCTGGATAGGTAGTTTAACCAAGGACGTTTTAACATCTACAAACATATAAACTTTATTACATGTATAATGCAACAGTAGATATTGTGACATTGTTAAAGACAGAACAGCAGTGAAACACAGGAACTTTGTGTAACTGTAGAAACATTGTGAAGCCATTCTAACATTGTGATGATAACAGCAAACTGAAGTCCAGGCTGCTAATGTGTGTAGTAGTATTTGAGTAATATTTGAGTAGTATTTGAGTAGTATATCTGTAGTAGTATTTTTTTCTTATAGGATAAACGAACGATGCAAGACTAACAGGGAAGAGATGCAAAATGTTAGAAAATGAAACACAGCACTACGGACTCTGATGTTTTCAGAAGTTCTTTGTTGATTGTTTCTTTATGATTTCTTTGTTCCTTCGGTTTTTTTCTCTCAACTTTCTCTGTTTTGATATTTGCCTTTGTTAGGTGTTGTTAGGTAAAAAGAAAAGAAACACGAAAAAAGAGAGAAAACAACAAGTGCATGCCAGAATGTTAGGCTCTTTCTATATATTAAAAGAGCTCACTTTTTGTGTTAGACTCACAGAAATTTACAAGGACAAAAAAAAAGAAAAGAAAACAAGAAAAATAAAGGTGGGGTGGTGAGATGTGTGTGTTTTACAGGGGCACAAACTAACAAAACGCTATGACAATGTGAGTGAGAGTGTAACACCAGTGTTATTATGCACCACAATGTACAAACACACAAACATATTTAAAAAAACGTTTAGCATACCCATTGAACATAAATCTCAAAAACAGGCACATGTGTAGGCTTAGGCTTACATTTATCTCTTTCCTTTTTTCTTTCTTTCTTTCTTTCTTTCTTTCTTTCTTTCTTTCTTTCTTTCTTTCTTTCTTTCTTTCTTTCTTTCTTTCTTTCTTTCTTTCTTTCTTTCTTTCTTTCTTTCTTTCTTTCTTTCTTTCTTTCTTTCTTTCTTTCTTTCTTTCCTACTTCCTTTCACACACAATCTTAAACATTCAAACACACATTAGAATGTAGTGTGGATTAAAATAATCAACGTTATGTTGACATTTTGGTAAAAACATTTGTAAGCATTGTCTGAAATGGTGATACCGAACAAGGCTTGATGGGTGGATGGTTTGAAAACGACAGCATTATCTGTTTATAGCATTAACTCAACAACCAACATAACTATGCCATTTTCAAAGGCACCACAGTATCAGAACTATCATTTTCACAAAGGTACTGTATTTATATTTCAGTGGTATAGGCAATGGTACTTAAGCAGTTGATATGTGGCAGAGCACAGAGAGAGCGAGTCACCATGGAAAACCAATCTGATTTAAATTGTCCATAAAGGTGGCATCCATTAGATGGAGTTTTGGGTCATACACACGCACACACACACACACACACACACTTACACACACACTTTTGGGTAATGGCCTTGGCCCCAACACTGGGTTTGATGAAGCCATTACTAAACAACACAACACTATAGCCAAACAGTGGCATATACGCTTCAGGGACAGGGTCGATGTTGGAACTCAATGTTTAATGCAAATGCAAAACAAGAGTTGGTCAATACACAACAATACAATGGCATATAGGACAAGCTGGAACTTATATCAAAGGTTATAACATGTTGTAAAATGTTATATAGAGGTTACATAATTTTTCATGTCATTATGGTTTTCAATACACAACAATACAATGACACAATTACTATAGAGGTCAAAAGGAACTTGTGTCAATGGTAACCATAGAGGTCAAAAGGAAGGTTATATAAAGGTTATAAAAGGTTACAAGATTTTCCATGTCATTATGGTTTGAAATGACACACCAGCCCACTAAATGTCAGGTGTTTATAAGAGTCAAGGTTGTTGTTTGTCGGTGGGTTGTAAAGTATTTGTCAGAAAATAACTGACAGTAGCCTACTTTGGGTATTTAGCTTTTAGCCGCTTTTTGTTTGGCATGAAGGCTTGATGGGTGGATGGTTTGAAAACGACAGTAAATCAGTGTGGGAGTATATGTTTGTGTGTGTGTGTGTGTGTGTGTTGTGCTCTCTGTGACCAAGAAAATAAACAAATAACCCCTCCACCCTCCCCTACCCAAAAAACAAAGCACAGAGATAATCTAGTTTTGTGGGCAGAAAGACGACTGCATTTGGTCCTCTGGTTTGGGTTTTTTCCAGGTGGTTGCGTGCGTGTGTGCATGCAGGAACTCTTACCGATGCCTCTGTGACATGACTCATGGATTTCTCTCTCTATCTCTCTCCCTATATCCATTACTCTCTGTCCGTTTTTGTTTAAAACACACCAACCCATCAAAAGGTATCTGCTGTATAACACTTTTACATAACACAACACCAGTTTTTAAAGACAAGTGAGCGCTTTAACAACTTTAACTGCAAATGGTAATAGAAATGTATAAGGTTCCAATGGTGTCTATGGTCTCTCATCTGCTCTGACGAGGTTGTGGGTTAATTTAGAGGGAACAACAAATGGCTGTGAATGACAACCTACAATAGCCAGATCACACTCCCTGGAGAGGGAGATGTAGAACGAGTGAAAGAAAGGGAGAAATACTGACAGAGAAAAAAGGAAAAAAAGCTAGAAACAGAAAGAGAGGGGGCCAAACTAACTTTTAGAAAAAATGTCAGGCAGTAGAGTTTGGGGCTAACATACCAGACTGGGGTTTAGGGCTAGAGTCAATCCGGATCTCGGAAGATCCGCGCTATGGTGTGATTAAAATTTAAAGGCAATGTTTCGTGTTCGTGGAGACTGCATTTACATTAAACGCTGCATACTGTATGTCGGCTCAATCGGAAATGACCTCTACATTTAAATTGCGCTATAATGCAGATTTTCCGTGGTCTGGATTGAATCTAGCCCTATGGTTTATTCTGGGAAACAAATAGGAACAGAGAACAGGAAACAGAACAAGAGAGGCCTAAGGCTTTTAAGACGGTTGGGGTAAACACCACTAGGGTTTATTTCTGGTAGCAACAAATGGTGTCCATGTTTGACAGGTGGGGTTAGACGGGGATGATCCACCAGTGCCAGCTGACCCCACCTGCTCTATGAACCCAAGTGGTGGCCCCCTCACTGGGAGAGACAGACAGACAGTACCCTCCCACAAGCCTGAACCTAAACCCAACCATCTCTACCATGGTGCGGCTAACACACACACTGGGGACAGACAGATGGACAAATGGATCCATTTGGTGTGTGTAGTGGGGGGGCTTACGGTTGGGGATATTTGTGGGGTTGAGTGTGTTGTTTTCTGCCCGCAATTAGCAACGGCCATTCAGTATTCTGTTTGAGGTTTTAATTGGGCCAGACCACACAGGAGACACTGATAGACACAAACAAACACACACACATACACAGACAGACTCAGAGCTGCACTCAGACTGGGATGAGAATCAAGGACATTTTGGGACATTTGGGGCCCTGAAGAGGGGGAATGGGGTTGACCAGGGTTGGTTAAGACAGGGAAGAGTTGTAATCTTTTCCAATTAATTTAGTGGAGCTTTATTGTAGAATGCTTCAAAAAAATATTACTTTTGAGTCTTCAGGCTACCTAGCTCTTTTATTAGTTTGGTTTTACATAGTTTTTATTGGTTTACCATAGACATGTCTTTCTTTAAGATACATGACACCAAGTTCTATCTACTGTACAGTGTTCTAACCCCTGGCGGCCATAGCAACACCACACAGACGGTTACTCTTATAGAGTTACACTCAATTAATATCTTAGGTGACGCTCTCATCACTTTACAAGGTGGCAGGTCCAGTAACATGTACTGTTAACACACACACCCACCCACACACACACACACACACACACACACACACATACACACAGACACACAGTGTTGTATAACTAACCTAACTAACAATTCAGTCCCATTCAAAATCCTATTTTCCCTAACCCCTAACCCTTACCCTAACCTTAACCTTAAATCTAACCCTAGCTCCTTACCCTAAAATGAACCCTAACTCCTATCCTTAAACCTAATTCTAACCCTAACACTAATTCTAACCTTAACCCTAAACCCCCTAGAAATAGCATTTGACCTTGTGGGGACCAACAAAATGTCCCCAGTTGGTCAAATTTTTGTTGGTTTACTATTCTTTTGGGGACTTCTGGTCCCCACAAGTATATTTAAACACGTCCACACACACACACACACACACACACACACACACACACACACACACACACACGTACAGTTAACAACAACAGTTTGAGCTGCATTCTGTGTATGAGATATCCTATAGGCTACAAATAATGTTAATTTATGTATAATGTACTGTAGGCATACAGTAGTCACATGCACCGTGGGTGGACACAAGACAGACAAACACAATTATGACCATGAATGTTCTGCAATGGGATGAGTGTTGTTCTATGCTGCTGTATATATCTATTATCAGGATATTGTCTCATATGATTTACTTATTTTCATGCATTATACTGTAGCGCATATAGGGTTTATAAATAGTAGTAGGATATAGTGTTTATGCACACACACACACACTCTTATTATTATTATTTCGATTTTGCAGATCAATTTAGGATACAGTATGAATACCGCATAACCATAGTCTTGGACAATAACTCATTGAAATGGTCTACCCACAATATTACATTTAATTGATATCTAATTCATGTATCATATTTTTCCATCCATGGCCATATTGAAGCCCTGCTCTGCACAGACAGTAACGCATCATTTGGATGCAAAGACACACACAAACACACAAGCACACACACATACATACACACACAGCCATACACACTGAGTGAGTAACGTGTCACATAAATTTACAGCCCCGTAGCTGCTGCAAATCCCGGATGACATCGAATGCACACTAATCCCTCCATGGCACTGAAACCCCAAGGTTGAATACCACTGTGTGTGTGTGTATGCCAGTGGACCAGACAATAACCCAGTGGAATTTTCCTCTCCCCCTCCCTCCCCCTCTCCACCCTCCTCCCTTTCCTCCTCTTCTACCCCCCTCAATTCCACTGTGGGGGAGGGGCGGAATTCTGATTGGACAGAGTTGGGGCAAATGTGGGATAGAGGTTGGCGTTGGGGGGGGGGGGTTGTGTGTGCGTGCATGTGTGTGTGTGGTGTGTGTGTGCACGAGGCATGCTGGCACAGTTATCCCAGCTGGCAGTGCCTCTCTGAGCCCCTGGGCGTCCATGCCAAGCACATGCCTCAGCATCAGAGAAGAGGAGTGGAAAAGGAGGAAGGAGAGGGGGAGAAGGAGGAGGGGATGGGGGATGCTGTAGGACTACAGGCTGATGTAACAAACGGCCCTGTAGCGCATCGAACCTCCCCTCTCCTCATCACCCCCGATACACACACACACACACACACACACACATAAACACATACACACACATATACCTCTTTCATCATAATGAGCAGACTGGAGGCGAGGCAGATGGAACAGATAGGGAGGGACAGGGGATTACACCATCAACCTACATAGTCTTTACCAAGGGGTGGCATATCTATGATAGAATATCTATGATCTAGTGTTGGGAATCAATTTGAGTAATTATTTGATTTTAGTGGCTAATTACTTCATAAGACCGGCAGGTATACAGTATATATATCCCAATCTGTGTCTGTCACCATTGCAGTGCTATGCAAGCATGTGAGTGTTGGGAGAGAGTAGACTAGCCGCACACACACACCCATAGAGGACGAATTGCCCTGCTTTGTAATCGTAGTGATAACAACAAAGTGAAATAAACACACACATATATGTTCCTGCAACAAGATAGTTTATAATACACACAGTCATGCTGTGCCAACTGAGGTCACAGTGTAGTGTGTGTGTGTGCATGCTTGAACGCCTGCATGACTATGTGCATGTATGCATGCATTACTAAGTGTCTGTGTGTGTGTGTGTGTGTGCATATGTGTGAGTGTAGCACTGCTTCTCTACTTCAATATGGGAACAATATGTGCAGAGCACTGTCCCCACAGTCATGAAGCTGAATGTGTGCGCTTGTGTGCCATGACGCTGAAACTGAAGTCTCTTCGAACACGATATTCCCTGCCCAGACTGGAGGGTAGAACCAGGATGGACAGATGGAGGGAGGGGGAGGGGAATAGAGGGCGGGACAAAGATGGAGGGATGGAAGGATGGAAGGAGGAAGGGAGGTAGAGAGGGAAGAATAGAGGCAGAGAAGTGGGAGTGGGAGAGAGGGATGGAGAGAGAATGAGAGGTAGTGGAGAGGGGGAACAAGATAGATGGAGAGGGAGGATGAAATAGATCCTAGGGCATTTTGGGTGAATATCAATACTGTGAGTAATAATAATAGAACTGAGATGGATATATGTACTCTAAGGTCAAAGTGTTTAGAAGGGAAATGATTACGTAATAATGAGAACAAGATGTAGTGCTTTACCCTTGTCTTGCGTGTGTGCTTATGTGTGTGTGTGATTTACTTTACTTTATTAGGTTCCCCATTAGCTGACGATAATGGCGACAGCTAGTCTTACTGGGGTCCGACACATAACGAAAAAGACATTACAGAAAAGATCGTTTACAATTTACATACATTTAAAAATATGAACATGTAGTGTGTGTTTGCATCTATCAGTTACACATACATGTCAGTACATACAGTGTATTCTGAAAGTATTCAGACTCCTTGACTTTTCGACATTTTGTTACGTTACAGCCTTATTCTAAAATGGATTAAATTGTTTTCTTTACTCATCAATCTACAAACAATACCACATAAAGACAAAGCAAAAACAGTTATTTTTTCTCGCAAATATATACAGTGGGGAGAACAAGTATTTGATACACTGCCGAATTTGCAGGTTTTCCTACTTACAAAGCATGTAGAGGTCTGTAATTTTTATCATAGGTACACTTCAACTGTGAGAGACGGAATCTAAAACAAAAATACAGAAAATCACATTGTATGATTTTTAAGTAATTAATTTGCATTTTATTGCATGACATAAGTATTTGATACATCAGAAAAGCAGAACTTAATATTTGGTACAGAAACCTTTGTTTGCAATTACAGAGATCATACGTTTCCTGTAGGTCTTCACCAGGTTTGCACACACTGCAGCAGGGATTTTGGCCCACTCCTCCATACAGACCTTCCCCAGATCCTTAAGGTTTCGGGGCTGTCGATGGGCAATACGGACTTTCACCAGGTCCTGCCGTGTAGTTCTGGGCTGATCCCTCACCTTCCTCATGATCATTGATGCCCCACGAGGTGAGATCTTGCATGGAGCCCCAGACCGAGGGTGATTGACCGTCATCTTGAACTTCTTCAATTTTCTAATAATTGCGCCAACAGTTGTTGCCTTCTCACCAAGCTGCTTGCCTATTGTCCTGTAGCCCATCCCAGCCTTGTGCAGGTCTACAATTGTATCCCTGATGTCCTTACACAGCTCTCTGGTCTTGGCCATTGCGGAGAGGTTGGAGTCTGTTTGATTGAGTGTGTGGACAGGTTTCTTTTATACAGGTAACGTGTTCAAACAGGTGCAGTTAATACAGGTAATGAGTGGAGAACAGGAGGGCTTTTTAAAGAAAAACTAACAGGTCTGTGAGAGCCGGAATTCTTACTGGTTGGTAGGTGATCAAATACTTATGTCATGTAATAAAATGCAAATTAATTACTTAAAAATCATACAATGTGATTTTCTGGATTTTTGTTTTAGATTCCGTCTCTCACAGTTGAAGTGTACCTATGATAAAAATTACAGACCTCTACATGCTTTGTAAGTAGGAAAACCTGCAAAATCGGCAGTGTATCAAATACTTGTTCTCCCCACTGTATATATGTACAGTTGAAGTCAGAAGTTTACATACACTTAGGTTGGAGTCATTAAAACTATTTTTTCAACCACACCACAAATTTCTTGTTAACAAACTATAGTTTTGGCAAGTCAGTTAGGACATCTACCTTGTGCATGACACAAGTAATTTTTCCAACAATTGTTTACAGACAGATTATTTCACTTATAATTCACTGTATCAAAATTCCAGTGGGTCAGACGTTTACATACACTAAGTTGACTGTGCCTTTAAACAGCTTGGAAAATTCCAGAAGATGATGTCATGGCTTTAGAAGCTTCTGATAGGCTTGCAAGCCGAAGAACACCATCCCAACCGTGAAGCACGGGGGTGGCACCATCGTGCTGTGGGGGTGCTTTGCTGCAGGAGGGACTGGTGCACTTCACAAAATAGATGGCATCATGAGGAAGGAAATGATGTGGATATATTGAAGCAACATCTCAAGACATCAGTCAGGAAGTTAAAGCTTGGTCACAAATGGGTCTTCCAAATGGACAATGACCCCAAGCACACTTCCAAAGTTGTGGCAAAATGGCTTAAGGACAACAAAGTCAAAGTAATGGAGTGGCCATCACAAAGCCCTGACCTCAATCCTATAGAAAATGTGTGAGCAGAACTGAAAAAGCGTGTGCGAGCAAGGAGGCCTACAAACCTGACTCAGTTACACCAGCTCTGTCAGGAGGAATGGGCCAAATTCACCCAACTTATTGTGGGAAGCTTGTGGAAGGCTACCCGAAACATCTGTCCCAAGTTAAACAATTTAAAGGCAATGCTACCAAATACTAATTGAGTGTATGTAAACTTCTGACCCACTGGGAATGTGATGAAAGAAATAAAAGCTGAAATAAATAATTCTCTCTACTATTATTCTGACATTTCACATTCTTAAAATAAAGTGGTGATCCTAACTGACCTAAGACAGTGAATTTTTACTAGGATTAAATGTCAGGAATTGTGAAAAACGGAGTTTAAATGTATTTGGCTAAGGTGTATGTAAACTTCCGACTTCAACTGTATACTTATGTATACATACATACATACATACATACATACATACATACATACATACATACATACATACATACATACATACATACATACATACATACATACATACATACATACATACATACATACATACATACATACATACATACATACATACATACATACATACACACATATCCTTTTTTAAATTATATTTCCCTTTATTACTTTCCAACTCCACCACCCCTTCCCCAATTGGAGTAAACTAGTGAACAACAACGCTTAGGCCTCTACTTCCAGTCCATACATACTATATACATTTTATGGACACAGTCAAATTCTACAATAATTATATTTTGTTTGTTTTTACTCCTGAACTTCCTCCGATCATTTTCATGATGTCCATCTGGTTTGCCTCAAGTCTTCTTGGGTATGACGCTACAAGCTTGGCACACCTGTATATGAGGAGTGTCTTCCATTCTTCTCTACAGATCCTCTCAAGCTCTGTCAGGTTGGATGGGGAGCGTCACTGCAAAGCTATTTTCAGGTCTCTCTAGAGATGTTAGATCGGGTTGAAGTCCAGGCTCTGGCTGGGCCACTCAAGGACATTCAGAGACTTGTCCTGAAGCCACTCCTGCATTGTCTTTGCTGTGTGCTTAAGGTTAGTGTCCTGTTAGAAGGTGAACTGTCACCCCAGTCTGAGGTCCTGAGCGCTTTGGAGCAGGTTTTCATCAAGGATCTCTCTGTACTTTGCTCTGTTCATCTTTCCCTCGATCCTGACTAGTCTCCCAGTCCCTGCCGCTGAAAAACATCCCCACAGCATGATGCTGCCACCACCATCCTGCCAGGTTTCCTCAAGATGTGACGCTTGGCATTCAGGCCAAAGAGTTCAATCTTGGTTTCATCAAACCAGAGAATCTTGTTTCTCATGGTCTGAGTCCTTTAGGTGCCTTTTGGCAAACTCCAAGCGGGCTGTCATATGCCTTTTACTGAGGAGTGGCTTCTGTCTGGCCACGCTACCATAAAGGCCTGATTGGTGGAGTGCTGCAGAGATGGTTGTCCTTCTGGAAGTTTCTCCCATCTCCACAGAGGAACTCTGGAGCTCTGTCAGCGTGACCATCAGGTTCTTGGTCACCTCCCTGACAAAGGCCCTTCTCCCTCGATTGCTCAGTTTGGCCGGGCGGCCAGGTCTAGGAAGAGTGTTGGTGGTGCAAACTTCTTCCATTTTAGAATGATGGAGGACACTGTGTTCTTGGGGACCGTCAATGCTGCAGAATGTTTTTGGTACCCTTCCCCCAGATCTGTGCCTCGACACAATCCTTTCTCGGCGCTCTACGGACAATTCCTTCGACCTCATGGCTTGGTTTCTGCTCTGACATGCACTGTCAACTGTGGGACCTTATATAGACAGGTGTGTGCCTTTGCAAATCATGTCCAATCAATTGAATTTACCCCAGGTGAACTCAAATCAAGTTGTAGAAACATCTGAAGTATGATCAATGCAAAGGATGCATCTGAGCTCAATTTCGAGTCTCATACCAAAGGGTCTGAATACTTATGTAAATACATTTTTTTCTTTTTTCTTTTTTTAACATAATTTAATCCATTTTAGAATAAGGCTGTAACTTAACAAAATGTGGAAAAAGTCAAGGTGTCTGAATACTTTCCGAATGCACTGTATATGATGGTGTGTATAGACATTATGGAGAGTATATGAATAGAAAAGGTGTGTACAGCAGTAGTTACAGTATATAGAATGAGCCTTGAATACAGTATATACATATGAAGTGGGTAAAACAGTATGCAAACATTATTAGAGTGACCAGTGCTTAATGACTATGTACATAGGCCAGCAGTCTCTAAAGTGCAGGGTTGAGTACCGGGTGGTAGCTGGCTAGTAACAGTGACTAATGTTCAGGGCAAGGAACTGGGCTGAAGCCAGCTAGTGGTGACTATTTCATAGTCTGATGGCCTGGAGATAGGAGTTGTTTTTCAGCTCTCTCGGTCCCAGCTTTGATGCACCTGTAATGTCTCCGCCTTCTAGATGGTAACGGGGGGAACAGGCCGTGGCTCGGGTGGCTGAGGTCCTTGATTATCTTCTTGTCCTTCCTGTGACACCGGGTGCTGTAGGGCAGGCAGTGTGCCCCCGGTGATGCGTTGGGTGCAGTTGCCGTACCTGGCGGTGATACAGCCCGACAGGCTGCTCTCTGTAGAAGTTTGTGAGGGTCTTAGGAGCCAAGACAAATTTATTCAGCCTACAAAGATTAAAGAGGTGTGTTGGGCATTCTTCACCACGCTGTCTGTGTGAATGGACCATTTCAGGTTGTCAGTGATGTGCACGGCGAGGAACTTGAAGCTTTTCACCCTCTCCACTGTGGCCCCATCGATGTGAATGGGGCGTGCTCCCTCTCCCCCAGTGGCAGGTCATTGGTAAAAACAGAAAAGAGTAAAGGGCCAAGAGAGCTGCCTTGCAATACACCACACTTTACATGTTTAACATTAGAGAAGCTTCCATTAAAGAAAACCCTCTATGTATACAAAAGTATGTGGACTCCCTTTCAAATTAGTGGATTTGGCTATTTCAGCCACACCCGTTGCTGACAGGTGTATAAAATCAAGCACACAGCCATGCGATCTCCATAGACAAACATTGGCAGTAGAATGGTCTTACTGAAGAGCTCAGTGACTTTCAACGTGGCACTGTCATAGGATGCCTCCTTTCCAAGTCAGTTCATCAAATTTCTGCCCTGCTAGAGCTGCCCAGGTCAACTGTAAGTGCTGTTATTGTGAAGTGTAAACATCTAGGTGCAACAACGGCTCAGCCGCGAAGTGGTAGGCCACACAAGCTCACAGAACAGGACCGCCGAGTGCTGAAGTGCGTAGCACGTAAAAATCATCTGTCCTCAGTTGCAACACTCATTACCCAGTTCCAAACTGCCACTGGAAGCAACGTCAGCACAATAATTGTTTGTCGGGAGCTTCATGAAATGGATTTCCATGGCCAAGCAGCCATAAACAAGCCTAAGATCACCATGCGCAATGCCAAGCATTGGCAGGAGTGGTGTAAAGCTCACTGCCATTGTACTTTGGAGCAGTGGAAATGCGTTCTCTGGCGGGATGAGTCACGCTTCACCATCTGGCAGTCCGACGTATGAATCTGGGTTTGGCAGATGCCAGGAGAACGCTACCTGCCCCAATGCATAGTGCCAACTGTAAAGTTTGGTGGAGGAGGAATAATGGTCTGGGGCTGTTTTTCATGCTTCAGGCTAGGCCCCTTAGTTCCAGTGAAGGGACATCTTAACGCTACAGCATACAATGACATTCTAGATGATTCTGTGCTTCCAACTTTATGGCAACAGAATGACAATGCCTCCGTGCACAAAGCGAGGTCTATACAGAAATGGTTTGTCGAGATCGGTATGGAAGAAATTGACTGGCCTGCACAAAGCCCTGACCTCAACCCCATTGAACACCTTTGGGATGAATTGGAATGCCGACTGTGAGCCAGGCCTAATCGCCCAACATCAGTGCCCGACCTCACTAATGCTCTTGTGGCTGAATTAAAGCAAGTCCCCGCAGCAATGTTCCAACAGTGGAAGGCCTTCCCAGAAGAGTGGAGGCTGTTATAGCAGCAAAGGGGGGACCAACTCCATATTAATGCCCATAATTTTGGGCATTGATATGGAGCAGGTGTTCACATACCTTTGGTAATGTAGTGTAGCTCTGAATCCATCTTTATGGCAAATGTTGAAAAGTCATAACACATAAATTTTTTCAACAACAGGTTATGGTCAATAATATCAATTTCTTTCAACCAGTCATCAGTCATTTGTGTCAGGGCAGTACATGTTGAGTGCCTTTCTCTATAAACATGCTGAAAGTCTGTTGTTAATTTGTTTACAGAGAAATAGCATGTGTGTGTGTGTGTGGATGAACAGGAGGGTGGTGTGAAGAGAGGCATAAAGAGGGTTAGGAGGCACAACGTGGATGGGGCGGGGTGAAAGGGTTAAGAAGGGGTTAGGGGCACAACGAGGATGGGGCGGGGTGAAAGGGTTAAGAAGGGGTTAGGGGCACAACGAGGATGGGGCGGGGTGAAAGGGTTAAGAAGGGGTTAGGGGCACAACGAGGATGGGGTGGGGTGAAAGGGTTAAGAAGGGGTTAGGGGCACAACGAAGATGGGGCGGGGTGAAAGGGTTAAGAAGGGGTTAGGGCGACGGGAGAGGGGTGTATACAATTAGTGTGAGAGCTTTTGTTAAATGATGAGTAGTCTGTGTGCATATAGTTCCGCTTTTAATAATCCTCCTTTATTTTCTTGTGTTCTGTGTTGATTCTGGGAATACTCAGAGCAACAATGAGAGGTAAAAAAGAGAATGCAAAAAGCATTGGGACCCAAAATAGTTCTACCTGGAACCAAAAAGGGTTCTTTAGCTTCTAGATAGCACTTTCTTTTCTAATAGTGTACTATGAGAGGCTTTGCACAAAAACACAACCTAGTCTTATTTACCACAACAATATCAAATAGAAATGGAATGTTAGCAGAGTGTTGGTGGAACGTTGACGGAACTTTGACGGCACTCCAGAACAGGTTCCAGCACCTCTCTCACTGCAGACAGCACAGCACTCATCTCAACATTCCACCCCATTGTAACCTTGACACCCCAGCCCTGCGATCTGATTGGCTGCTGTTTCCCGGCCCTGCGATCTGATTGGCTGCTGTGATCCTGGAGGACAACAGCGGGCAGCGACACACAGAAGCTCTCCTCTGTCTGTAACTGACTTTGCTTCAGGGCCGCCTGAAGAATCACACGTACGCACGCACACACGCACGATTACGCGCGCGCACACACACACACACAGAGTTCAGATCAATCTACAGAACACAGGAAGACAAAGAGTCATCTAGGGGATGAAGGCCAAAGCCACTGGGGCTACGTCCCAAATGGCACCCTATTCCCTAAATAGTGCACTACTTTTGACCAGGGCCTACACGGCTCTGGTCAAAAGTAGGGCACTATATAGGGCATATGGTGCCACTTGGGACGCAAACCCAGTGTGTAGGAAGGCTACAGGCATCTATATCTATCATCTATCTGAAGTGTGCTGTGCAGAGCTAAAAATACTGAACCAGTGTTCAAATACTATTCTAAATAATTTCAAATTACTTTATCTGTGCTTGACTGAGCTTGCCTAGCTTAATGGAACCGATAAAATATCCTAAAACTAGAAACCCCTCCTATCTGTCACTCCAGTCAGGATAGAGCAAACGCAAAACCTATTTGAAAGATTACAAATAGTATTTGGTCCCAGGTCTGGTGTGATGAAACCATAGAGAGTGATAGAGGCCTCTAGTGGCCAAAACACTGTATGAGCATGGGCAGTGCCATTGAGTGCTTCCACCATTTTAATGTAGTCAACTGGGTGAGACTTCCAACTTCATTGGCTGATCCCTCCTGGTGACCCTGTTGGAGTCATATCCAACCGGGTCATCATGAGGGATCAGCCAACCGTGTAGAAGAAAACGGACTCATTCAAAATGGAGATTGCCTCAATGGCGCTGCCAATGCTGTCACACAGACGCTACAATGGCACAGATACAAAGATGAGTCCTCTATCTATCTCTATGGAGGAAACATCCAATGGCACAGATACATGCTGCTGCTGCTGGTGGTGGTGGTGGTGCAGCTCAGTCTGCTCTCTGGTGGTGAGTGCTTTGATGTTCATGTTTGACATTTCCATGCGATTAATATTTAATAGAAGAGCCCAGTGGGAGAAGACACACACGCACGCACGCACGCACGCACGCACGCACGCACGCACGCACGCACGCACGCACGCACGCACGCACACACACACACACACACACACACACACACACACACACACACACACACACACACACACACACACACACACCATGGTGACATCATAGTGTGTTAAAGTTAAGTGGAACATGAAATCTTATTAAGATCTGTTCATATACATCCCCAAATGTTTTATTATTACATTTTCTGACAAGCAAGCACATTTTCACGTTTTCACAAATTCAGAGAATGTTTGGGAATGCCATATAGTAAGCCATTTGTGAAAATGTAGTGTGTGTAGTGTGTGTGTGTGTGTGTGTATAGAGTGGGAAAGTGGCAGTGCGTTTGGTCAAGTAGTAGACACTGCAGTAAATAAAACAGGACCGGAGTCTACGCAGACCTTTGCACCATAGCCTTATCAGAGCTACAGTAGGCCTACAGTATATGCAAATAAGCTATTTGCCACACTGGCCTGGCACCATTCACTTTGAACTGGACTGTGTTTACAGGCTACATCAACAGCGCAACTTTAGATCATTAGATCGCATTTGCCAAAAAACACAAAATACACCTGAATGGATTTCTGCAAATATGTTAATACCACAGGAGTCATCTTGCATTTGGGAACTTCACAGTCCTATTGATCAAACAACCATGAAAAGGTAGGCTATCTCTCCCTTAATCGCATGGTCTAAGGCACTGCATCTCAGTGCTAGAGGCGTCACTGCAGACCCTGGTTCGATCCCGGGCTGTATCTCAACCGGCCGTGATCGGGAGTCCCATAGGGCGGCGCACAATTGGCCCAGCGGCGTCCGGGTTAGGCCGTCATTGTAAATAAGAATTTGTTCTTTAAAAAAAATCTATGTTGGCCCCCTGGACGCCCTGAGTGCCCGGTCGGTATTCGACCATGATTACTACAAGTTTAGAAAGCTGGCTAGACTAACTACCAATCTAACACATTTTAGCTGACATGTTTTATTGAGTGACTGTCAGTGACTGACATAACAAGAGAAACTGCTGATGCACAGCCAAATTTCGAAATTGCACCTGGTATATTCTAATATTCTTACTATCAATAGAAAGTTGAGACCCCAACTGAGTCCCCCCCCCAAAATTATGTTGCTTATGCTTGGAACTGGCCCTGTATGTATCATAATTGAAATGACCATGAACAGCAGGAAAGAGCCCAGATTGTGCCTTACAGTATAACTTCTGTCCAAACCACATCAAGAGATCCAAAGCTGCATCCTAATTAGTGATAGGATATACATTTACATTTTAGTCATTTAGCAGACGCTCTTATCCAGAGCGACTTACAGTTAGTGAGTGCATACATTATTTTTATTTTACTGGCCCCCCGTGGGAATTGAACCCACAACCCTGGCGTTGCAAACGCCATGCTCTACCAACTGAGCTACATCCCTGCTGGCCATTCCCTCCCCTACCCTGGACCAATTGTGCGCCGCCCCATGGGTCTCCCGGTCGCGGCCGGCAACGACAGAGCTTGGATTCGAACCAGGATCTCTAGTGGCACAGCTAGCACTGCAATGCAGTGCCTTAGACCACTGCGCCACTCGATATGTCATAGGTTTCTGGTTTCTTTAGGGTACTGTCTATTCAGCTACACGAACCTCACGGTTCTATAATGTCTGTGTTTCAGGCTTCATTGAATCAGTGTGTGTGTGTGCGTGTTCGTGTGTGTATGTGTGTGTGTGTGTGTGTGTGTGCATGGACGTGTTTAACTATACTTGAGGGGACCAGAAGAATAGTAAACCAATAACAATTTGACCAACTGGGGACATTTTGTGGTCAAATGCTATTTCTAGGGGGTTTAGGGTTAAGGTTAGAATTAGTGTTAGGGTTAGAATTAGGTTTAGGGTTAGGAGATAGGGTTAGTTTTAGGGTTAGGAGCCAGGGTTAGGTTTAAGGTTAGGGTTAAGGTTAGGTTTTTGGGTTAGGGTTTGGGTTAGGGTAAGGGTACGGGTTAGGGTTAGGGTTAGGGGTTAGGGAAAATAGGATTTTGAATGGGACTGAATTGTATGTCCCAACAAGGTTAAATCAAATCAAATCAAATCAAATTTTATTGGTCACATGCGCCGAATACAACAGGTGCAGACATTACAGTGAAATGCTTACTTACAGCCCTTAACCAACAGTGCATTTATTTTAAACAAAAAAAGTAAGAATAAAACAACAACAAAAAAGTGTTGAGAAAAAAAAGAGCAGAAGTAAAAAATAAAGTGACAGTAGGGAGGCTATATATACAATAGAATAAAGTGACAGTAGGGAGGCTATATATACAGGGGGGTACCGTTGCATAGTCAATGTGCGGGGGCACCGGCTAGTTGAGGTAATATGTACATGTGGGTAGAGTTAAAGTGACTATGCATAAATACTTAACAGAGTAGCAGCAGCGTAAAAAGGATGGGGTGGGGGGGCAGTGCAAATAGTCCGGGTAGCCATGATTAGCTGTTCAGGAGTCTTATGGCTTGGGGGTAGAAGCTGTTGAGAAGTCTTTTGGACCTAGACTTGGCACTCCGGTACCGCTTGCCGTGCGGTAGCAGAGAGAACAGTCTATGACTAGGGTGACTGGAGTCTTTGACAATTTTGAGGGCCTTCCTCTGACACCGCCTGGTATAGAGGTCCTGGATGGCAGGGAGCTTTGCCCCAGTGATGTACTGGGCCGTACGCACTACCCTCTGTAGTGCCTTGCGGTCAGAGGCCAAGCAGTTGCCATACCAGGCGGTGATGCAACCAGTCAGGATGCTCTCGATGGTGCAGCTGTAGAATTTTTTGAGGATCTGAGGACCCATGCCAAATCTTTTTAGTCTCCTGAGGGGGAATAGGCTTTGTCGTGCCCTCTTCACGACTGTCTTGGTGTGTTTGGACCATGATAGTTCGTTGGTGATGTGGACACCAAGGAACTTGAAGCTCTCAACCTGTTCCACTACAGCCCCGTCGATGAGAATGGGGGCGTGCTCAGTCCTCTTTTTTTTCCTGTAGTCCACAATCATCTCCTTTGTCTTGGTCACGTTGAGGGAGAGGTTGTTGTCCTGGCACCACACGGCCAGATCTCTGACCTCCTCCCTATAGGCTGTCTCATCGTTGTCGGTGATCAGGCCTACCACTGTTGTGTCGTCGGCAAACTTAATGATGGTGTTGGAGTCGTGCCTGGCCATGCAGTCATGGGTGAACAGAGAGTACAGGAGGGGACTGAGCACGCACCCCTGAGGGGCCCCCGTGTTGAGGATCAGTGTGGCAGATGTGTTGTTACCTACCCTTACCACCTGGGGGCGGCCCGTCAGGAAGTCCAGGATCCAGTTGCAGAGGGAGGTGTTTAGTCCCAGGATCCTTAGCTTAGTGATGAGCTTTGAGGGCACTATGGTGTTGAATGCTGAGCTGTAGTCAATGAATAGCATTCTCACGTAGGTGTTCCTCTTGTCCAGGTGGGAAAGGGCAGTGTGGAGTGCGATAGAGATTGCATCATCTGTGGATCTGTTGGGGCGGTATGCAAATTGGAGTGGGTCTAGGGTTTCTGGGATTATGCTGTTGATGTGAGCCATGACCAGTCTTTCAAAGCACTTCATGGCTACAGACGTCAGTGCCACGGGTCGGTAGTCATTTAGGCAGGTTATCTTAGAGTTCTTGGGCACGGGGACTATGGTGGTCTGCTTGAAACATGTTGGTATTACAGACTCAGTCAGGGACATGTTGAAAATGTCAGTGAAGACACTTGCCAGTTGGTCAGCACATGCTCGGAGTACACGTCCTGGTAATCCGTCTGGCCCTGCGGCCTTGTGAATGTTGACCTGCTTAAAAGTCTTACTCACATCGGCTACGGAGAGCGTGATCACATAGTCGTCCGGAACAGCTGGTGCTCTCATGCATGCTTCAGTGTTGCTTGCCTCGAAGCGAGCATAGAAGTGGTTTAGCTCGTCTGGTAGGCTTGTGTCACTGGGCAGCTCGCGGCTGTGCTTCCCTTTGTAGTCTGTAATAGTTTTCAAGCCCTGCCACATCCGACGAGCGTCAGAGCCAGTGTAGTATGATTCAATCTTAGACCTGTATTGACTCTTTGCCTGTTTGATGGTTCGTCGGAGGTCATAGCGGGATTTCTTATAAGCGTCCGGGTTAGAGTCCCGTTCCTTGAAAGCGGCAGCTCTACCCTTTAGCTCAGTGCGGATGTTTCCTGTAATCCATGGCTTCTGGTTGGGGTATGTACGTACGGTCACTGTGGGGACGACATCATCGATGCACTTATTGATGAAGCCAGTGACTGATGTGGTGTACTCCTCAATGCTGTCTGAAGAATCCCTGAACATGTTCCAGTCTGTGCTAGCAAAACAGTCCTGTAGCTTAGCATCTGCGTCATCTGACCACTTTTTTATTAGCCGAGTCACTGGTGCTTCCTGCTTCAGTTTTTGCTTATAAGCAGGAATCAGGAGGATAGAGTTATGGTCAGATTTGCCAAATGGAGGGCGAGGGAGAGCTTTGTATGCGTCTCTGTGTGTGGAGTAAAGGTGGTCTAGAGTTTTTTCCCCTCTGGTTGCACATTTAACATGCTGGTAGAAATGAGGTAGAACGGATTTAAGTTTCCCTGCATTAAAGTCCCCTGCTACTAGGAGCGCTGCATCTGGATGAGCGTTTTCCTGTTGATTAATGGCCTTGTACAACTCATTCAGTGCAATCTTAATGCCAGCATTGGTTTGTGGTGGTAAATAGACAGCTATGAAAAGTATAGATGAAAACTCTCTTGGTAAATAGTGTGGTCTACAGCTTATCATAAGATACTCTACCTCAGGCGAGCAAAACCTTGAGACTTCCTTAGTATTTGATTTTGTGCACCAGCTGTTGTTTACAAAAATACAGAGACCGCCACCCCTCGTCTTACCCGAGTCTGCCGTTCTGTCCTGCCGATGTAGCGTATAGCCTGCTAGCTGAATGTTGTCATTGTTGTCATTCAGCCACGACTCCGTGAAACATAAGATATTACAGTTTTTAATGTCCCGTTGGTAGGATAACCGTAATCTTAAATCGTCCATTTTATTATCCAAAGCTTGAACGTTGGCTAACAGGATTGATGGGAGAGGCAGTTTACTCGTTCGCCGTCGGATCTTTACAAGGCACCCCGACCTACGTCCACGGTATCTCCGTCTCTTCCTCACGCGAATGACGGGGATCTGGGCCTTGTCTGGAGTCTGTGACGGGGATCTGGGCCTTGTCTTAGCTGCGCAAGACCATGTGTGTGTGTGTGTGTGTGTGTGCACGTGTGTGTGTGTGATTAAAATGAAAGCAGAATGGAAAAACCCAAGTAACACATGAACACGTAAGAAGAAAAAAAAAGAAAAAATATGATGAGCTCGGCAGCTCTATGCTACTCTCTTCACCTCACTTCACTTCCTCTTCCTTTTGAGAGAGAGAGAGAGAGAGAGAGAGAGAGAGAGAGAGAGAGAGAGAGAGAGAGAGAGAGAGAGAGAGAGAGAGAGAGAGAGAGAGAGAGAGAGAGAGAGAGAGAGAGAGAGAGAGAGAGAGCGAGAGAGAGAGAGAGAGAGAGAGAGAGAGAGAGAGTGAGAGTGAGAGTGAGAGAGAAATCATATTAAAAGTGCTTAGGCCGAAAGTGTTTGGAAAGAGGAAGTTGAGAGTTGTGAGTCAGAGACAGAAAATTGGTGTGAATACAGAGATTTACTCAGAGAAACACGGAATGAACAAATGAAAATAATTATGGTGGAGTGAAAAAAAGGAGAGTGGTAAAAAAGCTAACAGATGAAACTGAACTGGAAAACACAACAAAAAGACAACAAGTGAAGAGGAAAAGAGAAGACTGAACATTGTGGCAGATGACAGAGTCAGATATGAGAAAACGCTGTGTCTACACTCTTCTGGTCTTCGTGCTGATACAGACAGGTGGGTTAGACTAACTCATCTAGGATAAGATTCAAGTTTTAGTTTAGCAGAAACACACATAGCAAAAACGGCATTAATATAATAATTTAGGATGAAAAAAAAAATACTTATTTTCATTGTGGTCCTCAAAAACCCAAGGTTTCATTACATTGCATTGGTATGGTTATGCAGTACTAAAACCTATTTTAATAGTTCAAGGTAGGGTAATACACATCCAGCTGATTTAAAAAGTGTAAGGTTTCGGCAAAAAGAAAGGGATATTACAGGTTTCGACCTTTGTGTGTGTGCGTTTGTGCGCGTTTGTGCATGCATGTCTGAATGTACTCAATTGTGAAATCAGCTTTTGTGAAAGAGCACAGTTAGATATGGCATATAGAAGCAAACCGGATGGACATCATGAAAATGATCGAAGAAGGTTGAGGAAGTTCAGGAGTAAAAACAAACAAAATATAATTATTGTAGAATTGACTGTGTCCATAAAATGTATATAGTATGTATAAGCTGGAAGTAGAGGCCTAAGCATTGTTGTTCACTAGTTTACTGCAAATAGGGAAGGGGTGGTGGGGTTGGAAAGTAATAAAGGGAAATATTAATTTTTTAAAGGATGTATATATATATATATATATATATGTATGTATATGTATTTATATGTATGTATGTGTATATGTATGTATATGTGTATATATACAGTGGGGAGAACAAGTATTTGATACACTGCCGATTTTGCAGGTTTTCCTACTTACAAAGCATGTAGAGGTCTGTAATTTTTTATCATAGGTACACTTCAACTGTGAGAGACGGAATCTAAAACAAAAATCCAGAAAATCACATTGTATGATTTTTAAGTAATTCATTTGCATTTTATTGCATGACATAAGTATTTGATCACCTACCAACCAGTAAGAATTCCGGCTCTCACAGACCTGTTAGTTTTTCTTTAAGAAGCCCTCCTGTTTTCTACTCATTACCTGTATTAACTGCACCTGTTTGAACTCATTACCTGTATAAAAGACACCTGTCCACACACTCAATCAAACAGACTCCAACCTCTCCACAATGGCCAAGACCAGAGAGATGTGTAAGGACATCAGGGATAAAATTGTAGACCTGCACAAGGCTGGGATGGGCTACAGGACAATAGGCAAGCAGCTTGGTGAGAAGGCAACAACTGTTGGCGCAATTATTAGAAAATGGAAGAAGTTCAAGATGACGGTCAATCACCCTCGGTCTGGGGCTCCATGCAAGATCTCACCTTGTGGGGCATCAATGATCATGAGGAAGGTGAGGGATCAGCCCAGAACTAAACGGCAGGACCTGGTCAATGACCTGAAGAGAGCTGGGACCACAGTCTCAAAGAAAACCATTAGTAACACACTACGCCGTCATGGATTAAAATCGTGTAGCGCACGCAAGGTCCCCCTGCTCAAGCCAGCGCATGTCCAGGCCCGTTTGAAGTTTGCCAATGACCATCTGGATGATTCAGAGGAGGAATGGGAGAAGGTCATGTGGTCTGATGAGACAGAAATAGAGCTTTTTGGTCTAAACTCCACTCACCGTGTTTGGAGGAAGAAGAAGGATGAGTACAACCCCAAGAACACCATCCCAACTGTGAAGCATGGAGGTGGAAACATCATTCTTTGGGGATGATTTTCTGCAAAGGGAACAGGACGACTGCACCGTATTGAGGAGAGGATGGATGGGGCCATGTATCGCGAGATCTTGGCCAACAACCTCCTTCCCTCAGTAAGAGCATTGAAGATGGGTCGTGGCTGGGTCTTCCAGCATGACAACGACCCGAAACACACAGCCAGGGCAACTAAGGAGTGGCTCCGTAAGAAGCATCTCAAGGTCCTGGAGTGGCCTAGCCAGTCTCCAGACCTGAACCCAATAGAAAATCTTTGGAAGGAGCTGAAAGTCCATATTGGCCAGCGATAGCCCCAAAACCTGAAGGATCTGGAGAAGGTCTGTATGGAGGAGTGGGCCAAAATCCCTGCTGCAGTGTGTGCAAACCTGGTGAAGACCTACAAGAAACGTATGATCTCTGTAATTGCAAACAAAGGTTTCTGTACCAAATATTAAGTTCTGCTTTTCGGATGTATCAAATACTTATGTCATGCAATAAAATGCAGATTAATTACTTAAAAATCATACAATGTGATTGTCTGGATTTTTGTTTTAGAGTCCGTCTCTCACAGTTGAAGTGTACATATGATAAAAATTACAGACCTCTACATGCTTTGTAAGTAGGAAAACCTGCAAAATCGGCAGTGTATCAAATACTTGTTCTCCCCACTGTATATATTTGTGAGAAAAAAACATATGGGGGATTGGAAGTTATGCAGACAATTACATTGATGGAAGTTACAATCTATCTGCAATTTTAAAGCTGATCTACCCCCTAAAGAATTGTACTCAATTGTCATACTTGAGTAAAAGTAAAGATACCTTAATAGAAAATGACTCAAGTAAATGTGAAAGTCACTCAGTAAAATACTACTTGAGTAAAAGTCTCAAAGTATCTAGTTTTAAATGTAAGTACAGAGGTGGAAAAAGTACTCAATTGTCATACTTGAATAAAAGTACAAAGTAAAAGTAAATGCTATACATCAAATTCCTTATATTAAGCAAACGAGACGGCACAATTTTCATATATTTTTTGGGATTTACAGACACACTAACACTCAGACATAATTTACAAATGCAGTATTTGTGTTTAGTGAGTCCGCCAGATTTGAGGCATTAGGGATAACAACGCGTTATACTGATAGGTGCGTGAATTGGGCCATATTGCTGTCCTGCCTGAGCATTCGAAATGTAACAAGTACTTTTGGGTGCCAGGGAAAATGTATGGAGTAAAAAGTATATACACTGAGTGTACAAAACATTATTTCATTTAATTTATAGTCATTTAGCAGACGCTCTTATCCAGAGCAACTTACAGGAGCAATTAGGGTTAAGTGCCTTGCTCAAGGGCACATCGACAGATTTTTCACCTAGTCGGCTCGGGAATTAGAACCAGCGACCTTTCGGTCATTATAGATACATACTCTTTCCATGACATAGACTGACCAGGCGAATCCAGGTGAAAGCTATGATCCCTTATTGATGTCACTTGATAAATCCAGGACATCCAGCCAACTTGACACAACCGTGGAATGCATTTAAATCAACATGGGCCAGCATCCCTGTAGAACGCTTTCAATATTAGGACGGTGTTCTTAATATTTTGTATACTCAGTGTATTTTCTTAAGGAAAGTAGTGGAGTAAAGGTAAAAGTTGTCAAACATATATAAATAGTAAAGTACAGATACCCAAAATAACGACTTAAGTAGTACTTTAAAGTATTTTTACTTAAGTACTTTACACCACTGTCTGAATATGTGTGAGTGTGTATTAGTGTGTTTTTAATGTATGATCCACAAAAACATGGTTTCAGCATTATTTCACTGGAAGTGGCTGTCATTTTTACTAGCGCCTACACAACTTTGATGCAAAAACGTCTACTTTATTACTTCACACAGGCATGACAGACAGTGGGATTTCTGTATCTCACACATGGGATGGATATCATCTATCTATCACCTGTCGTCTCATGGGGGACAATGACACTGTTTCTCAGATCAACTGGGAGATGACCAACAGTACACACCACACCACCACCAGACTGAAACTGGGCATCTTCCATCCCATATTCGGTACTTAATATAATAATAATATAATAATACTCATTAATTGCTTTTACTTTGACTATTGCAGAATGTGCAAAGTTGTCATCAAGGCAAAGGGGGGCTACTTTGAAAAATCTCAAATATAAAATATATTTTGATTTGTTTAACACTTTTTGGGTTACTACATGATTCCATATGTTTATTTCATAGTGTTGATGTCTTCACTGTTATTCTACAATGTAGAAAATAGAAAAAAATATAGAAAAACCCTAGAATGAGTAGGTGTGTCCAAACCTTTGACTGGTACTGTATATTAATAATATAATATATGCCATTAAGGTACCTACGTGGCCCCAGAGTACAACGATACTGTGGAGATCGAGGGTAGTACCTCAAGCGGCAGTTACACGCTCAGCCTGAGAGGTAGCGCTGTGTTGGAGGACAGTCAGCTCTGCTGTAAATTCATCACCTTTCCCTCTGGAGTGCTGGAGCATTGTACAGATACCAGGATTAATGAAAGTACAGGTACTCTCTCTCTCTCTCGCTCTCTCTCTTGTTTGTCTGTCTCTGTTTCTCTCTCTCCTTCTATCCCACACATCCTGGTATTTCCCCTCTCTGGTTCCCTTTCTTTGTTGATCACAACTATCCATACAATACATATAAAAAATATTATTTCACAAAATTCAACTTTGCCATCACAACTACTTGGGTTGGGTAGTGCTTGTATGCACAATTTTGTGTGAATGTATGTGAGCATGATTGAATGTGGGTCTATCTATGGTCTACTCACAGAGGAGGCCCAGGAGTCAGAAGGCCCAGAGGGTTTACTAGGGGAGAGACAAGTGGAGCAGTGGGCTCTGCTAGTAGGAGGATCTACCATCTGTCTCCTCTGTATTGCCACCTCTCTCTACTACTGCTGGAAGTATTGCTACAGACACTGCTGCTGCAGGTACCTATTCGTCAACCAAACCCAATGTCTCTCTGTGTCTGTCTGTTCTCTCTGTCTCTCTCTCTCTCTCACTCTCACTCTCTCTCTCTCTCTATATATATATATACACTGAGTGCAGTGGCAATTTTAGCATGTAAATCTTGGTGGGGCAAACAAAACAGAAAAATGTTTTTATGCATGCCAGCAAAGCCACTACACAACACTAAACAATACAGTCATTGCACTATAACGGTGACAAACGGGGCCCACAAACGGTTAGGGCCTACATAAAGCTGTCACAACAGCAGAGCTTTCATTTCAGCACTATGGAGTGAATCCTTACCACCGCTACACCTGGCTATCAGCGGAGCCTTGTCTGGCAGCGAAACAGTTCATTCAGTCTCATTTACTGCCTTTTTTTAAAACATAGCTGATATGGCTGACTTGCTTAAACAAATGTGGTTTCTACTGACAATTGAGATGTACAAACTATGACATAAGGGAACGACGAGCGGTTAAGAGGCAATCCATAATGAGCGAGCTAGGACGGATGTAGTCAATATAAGTATTTGTTCAGCACTTTTGAAATGTACAGCGACAGAATTCAGAACATGGGCCGTTCTTACAGTATTCTCCATGTACACCAAGTCAGAACCGTAGGATAAATAAAGGGGGCATATAAGCAGACAATGAAAGCTCTTACAATATTTGATGATGACATTTCTCTAAAACAGGCTATAGGCTACATGTGCACCACCAAGTCAGAACAGTAAGCTAAGTTATGAGGGGGAAAGGGACCAAATTATTAGGGTGAGGCACATGGGCTACTAACAGCTTACTACACAACATACACTTAGTATTACTTTCTTAGCTACAGTATACATATCTCCCTGGCATATTACATCATTTATGCAGCAGCATACAATACATTTTTGGACTCACCTTGTTGTACTGTGCTCACTTGAACAGGAAGGTGGTGCGACGGTCCTTCTTGTGGGCTCTAGAAAGAGGCCCGAAATCCCGACTTGGAATTCCGAGTTGGATGACCATTCAAAAATAATTTTCCGTATTCCCAGTTGTCTTGAACTCAGTGAAGTCTGTGATTTCCCAGTTCCGAGTTTCCAGTTGTTTTGAACGCGGCAGAAGTCATGCTTGATTGACAGCATGGCCAGTGTATTCAAACCTTTCTGGCCCATGGCGTTACACCCTTTTCGTGATATCCAATTGGTAGTTAAGATCTTGTCTCATCGCTGCAACTCCCCTACGGACTCAGCGAAGGTTGAGAGCCAAGCCGCACTGCTTCTTGACACACTGCTCGCTTAAGCCGGAAGCCAGCCGCATGTGTCAGAGGAAACACTGTCGAACTGACGACCGAAATCAGCTTGCCCGGCCCGCCACAAGGAGTCGCTAGAGCACGATGAGACAAGGACGTCCCGGCTAGCCAAACCCTCACCTAACCCGGACGATGCTGGGCCCATTGTGTGCTGCCTCATGGACTGGGAGACCCATGAGTCACAGCCGGCTGTGACACAGCCTGGGATCGAACCCGGGGCTCCAGTGGCACCTTAGCAATGTTACCACTGGCTGCCCCTCCACCACAGAAAGCACTGAGCTAGGCTGAAACACCTGCATTTTGGAGCTGCCTTACTCAAGAAAGCAAAAAATAGACCATGTTTGTTTGCGGCTTTATTAACTCAAGTTGCAAAGAAAAAGCCATATCTCAGACTGCCCATCTTAATCTTTTCTTTTTATTGGCCAGTCTGAGATATGGCTTTTTCTTTGCAACTCTGCCTAGAAGGTCAGCATCCCACTGTCGCCTCTTCACTGTTGATGTTGAGACTGGTGTTTTGCGGGTACTATTTAATGAAGCTGCCAGTTGAGGATCTGTGAGGTGTCTGTTTCTCAAACTAGACACTCTAATGTATTTGTCCTCTTGCTCAGTTGTACACCGGGGCCTCCCACTCCTCTTTCTATTCTGGTTAGAGCCAGTTTGCACTGTTCTGTGAAGGGAGTAGTACACAGTGTTGTACGAGATCTTCAGTTTCTTGGCAATTTCTCGCATGAAATAGCCTTCATTTCTCAGAACAAGAATAGACTGACGAGTTTCAGAAGAAAGTTATTTGTTTCTGGCCATTTTGAGCCTGTAATCGAACCCAAAATTTCTGATGCTCCAGATACTCAACTAGTCTCAAGAAGGCCAGTTTTATTGCTTCTTTAATCAGCACAACAGTTTTCAGCTGTGCTAACATAATTGCAAAAGGGTTTTCTAATGATCAATTAGTATTTTAAAATGATAAACCTGGATTAGCAAACACAACGTGCCATTGGAACACAGGACTGATGGTTGCTGATAATGAGCCTCTGTACGCCTATGTAGATATTCCATAAAAAATCAACAGTTTCCAGCAACAATAGCCATTTACAACATTAACAATGTCTACACTGTATTTCTGATATATATATATATATATATATATATATATGTCTCTCTTTGTCTATCAATGTCATTCATCTCTGTATCTCTCTCCCTTTTGTTTCTCTTTATCATTTATCCAAACAAACCAAGACAGTCGTGAAGAGGGCACGACAACACCTTTTCCCCCTTAGGAGACTGAAAAGATTTGGCATGGGTCCTCAGATCTTAAAAAAGTTATACAGCTGCACCAGCGAGAGCATCCTGACCGGTTGCATCACCGCCTCCAGTCACCCAAGTCATAGACTGTTCTCTCTGCTACCGCACGGCAAGCGGTACCGGAGCGCCAAGTCTAGGTCCAAAAGGCTCCTTAACAGCTTCTACCCCAAGCCATATGGCTGCTGAACAAATCAAATGGCCACCCGGACTATTTACATTGACCCCCCCCCCCCCGCACATTGACTCACTGTTTATTATCTATGCATAGTCAGTTTACCCCTACCTACATGTACAAATTACCTCGACTAACCTGTAGCCCCGCACATTGACTCGGTACCGGTACCCCCTGTATATAGCCTCATTATTGTTATTTTATTGTGTTACTTTTCATTTAATTTTTTACTTTAGCTTATTTAGTAAATATTTTCTTGACTCTATTTCTTGAACTGCATTGTTGGTTAAGGGCTTGTAAGTAAGCATTTCACGCTAAGGTCTACTACACCTGTTGTATTCGGCGCATGTGACAAAATACAATTTTATTTTATTTTATTTATCTTCCTCTCTGTCTTTCTTTTCGCTTTGTATTTCTCTCACACTCACATGGAAATACAGGCCTCTCTCTCTCTCTCTCTCAGTAAAGTTTCCAGTAGCACTGACTATAACACCAAAAGTCATCAGCTCTCTGACTGTAACACCAATACTTATCTGCTGATATATATTTTTCCAGGAGGCGAGTATTCGAGGTGGAGACTTATCTGACAGATCAACACACAGACTCAGAGGTAAAGTTATCCTGTCAGCTACTCTTTCAGCTCAACATCCGCTACATACCTTTTTGACACAATGGAAAAGGACATCTTTATTTAGAAATTAAGTATTGCAAGGTAATTGTAACCTAAAGCCCACAGAAAACGTCATTGGTGTAACTGAAAGCAGGCTACCTTGGACCACTGTAATCTAAAGTACCCCAAAATTGGCCTAACTTCATCTAATGTAGGCACCCTAATCACAAGCATTTCTAGAGTCATAGAGATAAAGCATTGCCTCTCTCTATGGCTAGAGTGACCTCTGTAACTATAGTGACCTACGTTACCATGAAAACCCACAGGGCCCCTTCAGCATGGTTATCACCATGGTTTCCTGTTGTTCACTGTGAATGACGTACATGTGGTTAGACGTCTCGGCCATCGCTCAGCCGTTTCTCTCTCTCTCTCACACACACACACACACTCAAATGCGCACGCACACACACACACACACACACACACATACACATACACACACACTGGTAAATGTGGTTTGACATCTCGGCCATCGCTCAGCCGTTTCTCACATTTTATTCGAGAGGGTTGTACGGTCGAGAGATTTGCTTTCATTACACTTCTATTACAGTCCTCTTTACATTGAAATTATATTTACATGATAGAACATGATTAGGCCTACATTATGGAGCCAACTGATCCAAGAACTGTTACAAGCAACATTACATGCAGTATAATTTAGTTACCAATTATTTTTATAGTGTTTACATTTACATGAAATGTACATGATAGAATATGATAAAAGGACAACTAAAAAAAATCAACATTACAACATTAGTTACCAATTATTTTCTAAACAACATACATATCACCTAGTCTCTCTTGCCCCACCCCCTCTATCTCTTTACCATCCAGGGGGTCACAGAGGAGCCACCCCATCAACCCACCCTTCCCTCAACCCCTCACCCCCAGCTCCAGGGTTTTGACCCCTCTAAGCTGTACACTAAGATCAAGCGGGACCTGCTGTATGGACGGCTGTGGAAGGCCTACCAGGGGTCGGCTAGGGCCTGGGGCCCCACAACAAAGCAGGGACCACAGCAGCAAGGGCCACAACAAGGGGCAGAACTAGGGCCACAAAAGGTATATCTTCCTTTCTATAGGTTTTTTATTAATAAGTCTATGCACGAGGAAACCTAACCTTACAAAACAGTCTATTGAAAACAAAGAAATTGAAAAAGATTATACAACGTGAATACAAAGCCTGTGGGCCATGCACAAATGACACAGAAATCACACACATGCTGTAGAGTATTTGATAAAGTCATCATCATCATCAGGTCTATTTTCTTCTGGGGGAACATCGGGCATCACAGAGAGAGGAACCAGAAGAACCGGAAGTAGAACCTAATCTAGAACAAGAACAAGATCCTCAACCAACCCTGGAAGGAACCGTGGAACCACAGACTGAGCCTGAACCTATTCAACCTATACTAGCCCTGGAACCTGGAACACCTAGAACTAGAACACAACTTCCCACCAACCTTTCCTGCACAGAGGGAGGAACTGGAACCAGACTCAGGGACAGAGAAGGAAACTGAGGAAACCAGAGACTAACCCTTCAGCGAGGAGGTTTATGAAGGGAGGGTGTGTTGTGTTGCTGTGTTTGTCTGTGTGTCTGTGTGTGTGCGTGCGTACATGTGTGTTGGGAGGAATAATGCATTGTTGACATTGGGTGAATAACCCTGACCTCCTGAAGTTAGCTGTCAATCAATACGATCACACACTTATTGCCCCAGTGGGAAATGTAGTGTGTGAATCTTAAACTCACTGGTTATCGCCCTGGTTTCCTGTTGTTTACTGTGAACAACGTACATGTGGTTAGACGTCTCGGCCATAACTCAGCCGTTTCTCTCTCTCTCTCTCACACACACACACACATACACACACAGACAAACACATACACACACACACACACACACAGACAGACAAACACACACACACACACAGACAAACACACACACAAACACACATACTGCACACACAGTCACACACACACACACACACAGACATACTGTACATACTGTACACACACACACACACTGGTAAATGGGGTTTGACGTCTCGGCCATCGCTCAGCGGTTTCTCACATTTGAGCTCACAACAGACAGAAGAAGCAGGGAAAGATTTTTTATAACATTTGCTGTATGGTCGAATTTAGTGTGATGTGCATAGAGCATTTTGCTTGTAAATATAGTAATAGGTTGCATGACCTTTAGCCTCTAAAGAGAGCTGTTATAGCCAACTGATCAGTTATGGTAAGGAGCAAGACAGTGAGTGATTTTGTTGTTGTTGTGTATCTGTGGTTTTGTGATTGCAATTTCTGTATATAATGCAAAGAGGCATACTGATGAAACAATATCTGTTAGATATTTTTGTGTTTGATTTACCAAACGGTTTTGCTTATTTTGCACCAATAATATATTTCATTGTTTTACTCTAGGCTTATTTTATAAATATATTGTGTAAACAAAATATTACTTAAGCCTGTTGAATGTCTTATTGTTTTATACTTTTATATAACGTTTATACTTTTGTTTCAATAAAAAATCGGACTAGCAAAAGTTTGAGTCATTCACTTGACATCTAGACTGTGCCTGCTTTATATTTTGGCCACTGGGGGACGACAAAAGACAATTTATTAACTAACCTCGTCCCCAGGCTATTCCGCACAGCGCACACATCAACGAGCTCAAAGTTGGCCTTAGTTGGAGTGACCATAGAATTCTATGGGAGTGACCTTACTGAGTAAAGTTTGGATAGTTCTAACCACAGGAGGTTGGTGGTACCTTAATTGGGGAGAACAGGCTCGTGGTAATGACTGGAGCGGAATCCGTGGAATGGTGTCAAATACATCAAACACATGGTTTCCAGGTGTTTGATGCCATTCCATTTGCGCCGTTCCAGCCATTATTATGAGCTGTTCTCCCCTCAGCAGCCTCCTGTGGTTCTAACAGACTAATTTTATTGTATTTATTTTTTATTTAACCTTTATTTAACTAATGCATGTAATACAATGTGTAATGAAGCAGAGAATATTAATTATGGAGACTAGATACAGTAGTTCTTCCACAAACCGTTTGAAAATAAGTCCAAACAAATAGGCTAGCCTAAATTGGGAATAGCAGTAGGCTACAATGGCATATGGGGCGCTTGTAACAACGACCTATATAGCAGTACAGGTTTCTGACATTTCCAGTCCAAGTCCAGGTGAAAAGTCAACTTTTATAACCATTACACAGAAGGCCCCTGTTGGGACTAAAGTTCAATCCCTTCCTGGTGTTATTGGGCAGCCTGGTCTCATATACTATATGTAACATAGTAAACGAAAATCCGGGACACTCAAATTAGTAGGGGCCGATGATATATTACATTTGGTATGGTTACATGCGACAGAAGGTTACTTAAGGCAAGTAACATGAACGTCTAGCAACCCAAAGTTTGCGTGTTCGACTCTCATCACGGACAACCTTAGCATTTCAGCTAATTAGCAACTTTGCAATTACTTACTACTTTTTAGCTACTTTGCAACTAATTAGCATGTTAGCTAAACCTTCCCCTAACACTAACCTTAACCCTTTTACCTAACTCCTAACCCTAAACTTAACCTTAACCTTAAACCCTAACCCTAACGCCTTGCTTAGCTAAACCCCTAACCCTAACCATAAATCCCTTTAACCCAGAGTTCCCCAACTGGCTGCCCACCAAAGACTGTAAGAATCAGAACCAACTGATTTTAATTTAGGAAATCTGTTTCAAAGTATTCCCACGCATAGAGAGATATATGTGATTGTATACAAATATAAGCAAGGTTTGAAATTATTATGTTTTAGTCAAATATTATATCTGTTTGGGCTTATTGTGTTCAATTTGCAGTTTACTAATTATTTGTAATAACGTTCCGGCCCCCTGACCATCCGCTCAAGAAATAATCAGCCACCAGATGTATCTAGTTGATGATCCCTGTTTTAACCTAAATCCTAACCCTAACTCTAACCTTAACAAGCATTTCGCTACACCCGCTATAACATCTGCTAAACACGTGTATGTGACAAATAAAATTTGATTTGATTTGATTTAACATTAACCCTAACCTCAGCTCTAACCTTAACCTTAACCCCTAACCCTAACCCCTAGCCTAGCTAACGTTAGTACTTAGCTAACGTTAGCGTTAGGAACCTACCCACCTAGCTAACGTTATCAACAACAAATTGGAATTTGTAATATATCATGCGTATGGCAAATTCATAACATATTGTACGAATTGCAATTCGTAACATATTGTATGAATTGTAATTCGGAACATATCATACAAATTGTAATTCAGAACATATCATACAAAATGGATAATGGACATCCACAAATTAAGACATACCACACTAAATGTAAATACCATACTAATTTGAGTGTCCAGGATCTCGTATACTATGTTACATCTACCACTGAATCCAGGTTGCAGCAGGGGAAAGGGAAAGGCAGGACATTATGCTGGCGCAAGGGGAGCAGAGATTTATTTATTCTTCAAAATAAGAGTCCCCCTGCAAAGACATGCTAAAATTTGGAAAATATCTATATATATATTTATTTTGGACTGTAGTGCAGTACAACTGTTTTACAAAGTATTGCAACAACCTTTAAAAATATATATTGTTAATTTGATGTATTTTAGTTTTATATTAGCATTTCTTTAGAAAGTTTACACAAATACTGGTATGTTCAAAACTATTGTGGAGGCTGTATTTGAAGAAATACACTTTTAATAAAATACAAATGAGTGTTATTGGAATTACTCAATAGAGTCTCCAAAACTTAAATTGGTCTCTTGTGCTGGGCAACAGGTTTAATACAGAATGCTGGCGACTCCTTACTCCACCCACTCCATTCACTGCAATACAATACACAATACATATATGGGATATTTATTGGGTTATAGTGAAATAACTTGACTACCTGTCCCATTTAAACTGGGGTGGGAAATACTCAGTCAGATCTCCACTAACCAAATATGGTTCGTTTTTGAGGGGGACTGTGTCACAGTTTAAACTGTCTCATGCCATTGTGACAGAGTATTGCTGCTTAAAAATAATAAGTAAATAAGACAGGACTTCTAATAAGGCCAATTAACAATCATTTGTATTTTCTCACAAATTACAATTGGGAGAGATGGGCTATGATCCATGAATCAGTCCAGAACCCAAGTCCAAGAGGTGAATCTTTGGATTAACTGCGACCAAGGTGGGTTTAAGAAAATCGTTGGAAGACTATGCATAATTGGAGTGATATAAACCTGTAGCAACATGATTTTACTAGGATACTGAGTCAAAAATATCTTATTTGCTAGGCCAAGCGATTAAATTGACGCATATTTTGGCTTATGTCAAGGCTGGCCTTGGGCGGATTTAAATGTGTGAAGGTGCCACCATTACCATCACCATTAAATTAATCTAGGTTGTTAACAGGTAAACCTGTCCATCAATGTATTTGAAGCAGTTGGTTTCTCGACCAATCAACTGCTAAGAATCGGTATTTGGCACCTCCATCAGGGCAAGGTCAAGAGTGCTTGAAAGTCTAGTTTGGAAAGGCATTTTATTTCACGCTGGAAGCAAACAAGGTAAGCAACAAAAAAGTGTTAAGGTGTTTTGTCTTTCCAACTGATTTTCAACACAACATCAGTACATTAATTTATTGTTTTGGAATTAATATAACATGCAGGACTAAATGCATATGTCTATAACACAGTCTCCTTCCAAAACTAACCATAATAATAATATGCCATTTAGCAGACGCTTTTATCCAAAGCGACTTACAGTCATGCGTGCATGCATTTTTGTGTATGGGTGGTCCTGGGGATCGAACCCACTACCTTGGCGTTACCAGCGCAGTGCTCTACCAGCTGCGCTACAGAGGACCACATATTTGGTTAGTAGAGACTCTACTGAGTATTTTCAACCCCACTTTAGCTGAGACATACATTACTAATTGCCTTTATTGTTGGCACGATAAAAGTGGCCATTGATTAAAATTTAATATATTTTTGAATTATGTAACCTCATTGCAATGTTTTGAAATGCCGGCTTTTATTTTGAAGGTTTCACATTACAAAATAAAACTGAGGTAATCGTTTGTGCTGCTGGCAGAATACTAGTAAACTTGCGGAACTGACGGATTTCCAGGCGACTCACAGCAAGTCACGGGGTATGAAAAGTTGTTCAGTCTCTGCATATAGTTTCTTTACACATAATGTAAAAAATATATATATATATATTCTTTTTCGGATAAAGTTGCATTGAGAAAACGTAGGCTATTGTAATAATTTTCAGTGTTTGCAAGTCTAGCCCTATGTTTTCACTGTAACAACTTCTTAATGGAAAAGTAATTGTAACATTGCAACAACACAGTGCAACATTTAGGTTCTTGCATGTTTTGTTGGGGTGCATTTGAAACGGATCCCTATATATAGCCTAACATTGATTTGTTTTTGATATTGGCTGACGTTGAATGTCTGCCTCCACCTGCTGTCTGTCTGTCTGTCTGTCTGTCTGTCTGTCTGTCTGTCTGTCTGTCTGATACAAGCCTACAGTAAATGAGAAAACCCTTGGCCTTGGCTTATTCAGGATGGTGATATTGCAATGTAACAGCTAGGGCACTGAATTGCTTTAGAACCGACATGGGACACTGACTGGTGTTACATTTACATACATTTACGTCATTTAGCAGACGCTCTTATCCAGAGCGACTTACAAATAGGTGCATTCACCTTATAGCCAGTGGGATAACCACTTTACAATTTTAAAATTATTTTTTTATTTAAATTTTACATTTTTTAATTTTTTCTATTTTATTTTATCTATTTTATTTTTATATTTTTTACTTTTATTTTATTGTTGGAGTAAGGGGGGGGGGGGGGTAGAAGGATTACTTTATCCTATCCCAGGTATTCCTTAAAGAGGTGGGGTTTCAAACGTCTCCGGAAGGTGGTGAGTGACTACGCTGTCCTGGCGTCATGAGGGAGCTTGTTCCACCATTGGGGTGCCAGGGCAGCGAACAATTTTGACTGGGCTGAGCGGGAACTATGCTTCCGCAGAGGTAGGGGAGCCAGCAGGCCAGAGGTGGATGAACGCAGTGCCCTCGTTTGGGTGTAGGGACTGATCAGAGCCTGAAGGTACGGAGGGGCCGTTCCCCTCACAGCTCCGTAGGCAAGCACCATGGTCTTGTAGCAGATGCGAGCTTCAACTGGAAGCCAGTGGAGTGTGCGGAGGAGCGGGGTGACGTGAGAGAACTTGGGAAGGTTGAACACCAGACGGGCTGCGGCATTCTGGATGAGTTGTAGGGGTTTAATGGCACAGGCAGGGAGCCCAGCCAACAGCGAGTTGCAGTAATCCAGACGGGAGATGACAAGTGCCTGGATTAGGACCTGTGCCGCTTCCTGTGTAAGGCAGGGTCGTACTCTCCGAATGTTGTAGAGCATGAACCTACAGGATCGGGTCACCGCCTTGATGTTAGCGGAGAACGACAGGGTGTTGTCCAGGGTCACGCCAAGGCTCTTCGCACTCTGGGAGGAGGACACAACGGAGTTGTCAACCGTGATGGCGAGATCATGGAACAGGCAGTCCTTCCCCGGGAGGAAGAGCAGCTCCGTCTTGCCAAGGTTCAGCTTGAGGTGGTGATCCGTCATCCATACTGATATGTCTGCCAGACATGCAGAGATGCGATTCGCCACCTGGTTATCAGAAGGGGGAAAGGAGAAGATTAGTTGTGTGTCGTCAGCGTAGCAATGATAGGAGAGGCCATATGAGGATATGACAGAGCCAAGTGACTTGGTGTATAGCGAGAATAGAAGAGGGCCTAGAACTGAGCCCACCACTGGGGACACCAGTGGTGAGAGCACGTGGTGCGGAGACAGCTTCTCGCCACGCCACTTGGTAGGAGCGACCGGTCAGGTAGGACGCAATCCAAGAGTGAGCCGCGCCGGAGATGCCCAGCTCGGAGAGGGTGGAGAGGAGGATCTGATGGTTCACAGTATCAAAGGCAGCAGACAGGTCTAGAAGGACAAGAGCAGAGGAGAGAGAGTTAGCTTTAGCAGTGCGGAGAGCCTCCGTGACACAGAGAAGAGCAGTCTCAGTTGAATGACCAGTCTTGAAACCTGACTGGTTTGGATCAAGAAGGTCATTCTGAGAGAGATAGCAAGAGAGTTGGCTAAAGACGGCACGCTCAATAGTTTTGGAGAGAAAAGAAAGAAGGGATACTGGTCTGTAGTTGTTGACATCAGAGGGATCGAGTGTTGTTTTTTTGAGAAGGGGTGCAACTCTCGCTCTCTTGAAGACGGAAGGGACATAGCCAGCGGTCAAGGATGAGTTGATCAGCGAGGTGAGGTAAGGGAGAAGGTCACCGGAGATGGTCTGGAGAAGAGAGGAGGGGATAGGGTCAAGCGGGCAGGTTGTTGGGCGGCCTGCCGTCACAAGTCGCAAGATTTTATCTGGAGAGTGAGGGGAGAAAGAAGTCAAAGCATAGGGTAGGGCAGTGTGAGCAGGACCAGCAGTGTCATTTGACTTAACAAACGAGGATCGGATGTCGTCAACCTTCTTTTCAAAATGGTTGACAAAGTCATCCACAGAGAGGGAGGGGGGGGGGGGGGGGGGGGGATGGTGTTGGGGAAGCTACTCTGAAAATACAGTTTACCAAGCTAGCAATAACTTCACACTGGAAGAAGTTAAGCTACACTAAAGCTACCTTTAAGAAAAATATTATGGACTAAACTAAAGTAAATAAATAAACTACTTCGTGAAAAATTATCATATGTAAATCTGAAATGTCATAGGCTACAAATTGCAAGAACACAACTTTGGGGTCATATGTTAACAGAATGTGTAATTTAGCCTATTAAGTATTAAACACAAAAACGATGTTTCAAGTGAGAATTAGGCCGGTCTGATGCTGAAAAAGAAAGTAATATATTGCCTACAATACTTTTTCTTTATTTTCTTTTTTATTAACTACTGAAAACACTACCTAGATTTAGTTCAACTACCACCAACCCCCTGGGCACAGACATCAGTTCCATGTGTAGTTTACATGTGGTTGAGTTGTCAACTAACTAATTCAACATGAAATCAACAAAAACCTATTTTTTTTGCTGGATTTAGGTTAAAAGTTGGGTGAAAAAAATACGAAAGGCCCTTATGTTAGTAACTTTTTGCAAAACGAATACGTTTTCTGAACGTCATCACATTGATTTTCTTGGTTGAAATTACATGGAAGCTACTAGTTGAACTACATATACAGTTGAAGTCGGAATACACCTTAGCCAAATACATTTAAACTCAGTTTTTCACAATTCCTGACATTAAATCCTAGTAAGAATTCCCTGTCTTAGGTCAGTTAGGATCACCACTTTATTTTAAGAATGTGAAATGTCAGAATAATAGTAGAGAGAATGATTTAATTCAGCTTTTATTTCTTTCATCACATTCCCAGTGGGTCAGAAGTTTACATACACTCAATTAGTATTTGGTAGCATTGCCTTTAAATTGTTTAACTTGGGTCAAACTTTTCGGGTTCCACAAGCTTCCCACAATAAGTTGGGTGAATTTTGGCCCATTCCTCCTGACAGAGCTGGTGGAACTGAGTCAGGTTTGTAGGCCTCCTTGCTCGCACACGCTTTTTCAGTTCTGCCCACAACTTTTCTATAGGATTGAGGTCAGGGCTTTGTGATGGCCACTCCAATACATTGACTTTGTTGTCCTTAAGCCATTTTGCCACAACTTTGGAAGTATGCTTGGGATCATTGTCCATTTGGAAGACCCATTTGTGACCAAGCTTTAACTTCCTGACTGATGTCCTGAGTGGTGCAGTGGTCTAAGGCACTGCATCGCAGTGCTAGCTGTGCCACTAGAGATCCTGGTTCGAGTCCAGGCTCTGTCGCAGCCGGTCGTGACCGGGAGACCCATGGGCGGCGCACAATTGGTCCAAGGTAGGGGAGGGTTTGGCTGGCAGGGATGTGGGTTCGTTTCCCACGGGGGGGCAGTATGAAAAGAAACATGTATGCATTCACTAACTGTAAGTCGCTCTGGATAAGAGCGTTTGCTAAATGACTAAAATGTAAAATGTGATGTCTTGATATGTTGCTTCAATATTTCCCTTCCTCATGATGCCATCTATTTTGTGAAGTGGACCAGTCCCTCCTGCAGCAAAGCACCCCCACAGCATGATGCTGCCACCCCCGTGCTTCACGGGTGGGATGGTGTTCTTCGGCTTGCAAGCGTCCTCCTTTTCCCTACAAACATAACGATGGTTATTATGGCCAAACAGTTCTATTTTTGTTTCATCAGACCAGAGGACATTTCTCCAAAAAGTACGATCTTTGTCCTCATGTGCAGTTGCAAACCGTAGTCTGTCTTTTTTATGGCGGTTTTGGAGCAGTGGCTTCTTCCTTGCTGAGCGGCCTTTCAGGTTATGTCGATATAGGAGTCATTTTACTGTGGATATAGATACTTTTGTACCTGTTTCCTCCAGCATCTTCACAAGGTCCTTTGCTGTTGTTCTGGGATTGATTTGCACTTTTCGCACCAAAGTATGTTCATCTCTAGGAGACAGAACGGGTCTCCTTCCTGAGCGGTATGATGGCTGCGTGGTCCCATGGTGTTTATACTTGCGTACTATTGTTTGTACAGATGAACGTGGTACCTTCAGGCGTTTGGAAATTGCTCCCAAGGATGAACCAGACTTGTGGAGGTCTACAATTTTTTTTCGGAGGTCTTGGCTGATTTCTTTAGATTTTCCCGTGATGTCAAGGAAAGAGGCACTGAGTTTGAAGGTAGGCCTTGAACTACATCCACAGGTACACCTCCAATTGACTGAAATTATGTCAATTAGCCTATCAGAAGCTTCTCTAAAGCCATGACATAATTTTCTGGAACTTTCCAAGCTGTTTAAAGGCACAGTCAACTTAGTGTATGTAAACTTCTGACCCACTGGAATTGTGATACAGTGAATTATAAGTGAAATAATCTGTCTGTAAACAATTCTTGGAAAAATTACTTGTGTCATGCACAAAGTAGATATCCTAACCGACTTTCCAAAACTATAGTTTGTTAACAAGAAATTTGTGGAGTGGTTGAAAAACAAGTTTGAATGACTCCAACCTAAGTGTATGTAAACTTCCAACTTCAACTGTACACTCTAAAAAGAAAAGGTTCCTGGAAGAGCTTTTAGGGGTTCTTCAAATTGAAACTGGGGGAACCTCTATAAGTTCTTCGAATAACCCTTTAAAAGGGTTCTTCAAAGAATCTCCTTTAAAGGTTTCTCGAATAACCCTTTGGGGTTAAATGTGTACCCCCCCCCCCATTATTATTATTATTAATCCGCATAACAATAACAACAATAACACAATATTTTAGTTGTCAGTGTTTATTATGATTTTAGTGGCAAAGCAGAATTCAAAAATCAAAATATGAGGTAAACTTCCAGCAGAGCTCCAAGTTCAATCAGTAGATCCTCTGGCGTGTTAATGTGTTGATATCTTTCGTATCCATAGCCAGAATGATTTTGCAGTGCATGATGATCGAACAGGTTTCCAGTTATATTCATCAGCGGTGTAGGGCGGGTGGTCTGTGAATACAAAAAAAATATTTATACAAATGGTTATCAAAACATGTTCATACCTTGGTTTTTGTGTTAAATGTGAAAGAAAAAAACTGTTCATTTTTGCCAACGGTTTTCATACACACACCTTGTCCAAAATGTAGAGACCACTGGGATCTTCATTGAAGAGGTCAGGGAGGAGGAAGATGGCTGCTGTGACTGAGTCCTATAAGGTTTTAGAGAAACCATTAATAAACATTAGATGATAGCCTACCTGTGATCAGCATAACATTATGCGACAAACCAATACCAATTGTACATACCTTTGTGTGCCTCCTCGTCAGTATACCTGCAGACACAGACACACACAAATAAGTGGGTAGTTCAGTCATCTGCGCTCAATGCAGCTATAGCCTACAACATATTCCTACCTCTTTGTTGATTGACATCCATTGAATTGTGTCCATTTTCTGTTTTAGAAATAATTTTAAAAGGGAGAAAGTGCCAAACAACACAGTCATTTGCACAAATATGAAAATATAGATGTTATCATCATAAAACAATATCAGTTTAGATCATACAAGGGAGAAACCTTACCTTAAATTGAGGAGATCTTAAAAATGTTCAGTTAAGTGCTTGCACCTGCCGTTTTCTCAAATTAAAATCCAAATGTTTCCGTTGGGCAGTGAGGTTCCTGCAAGAACCCCCAAGAACTAAGGAGGTTCCTCGATGAACCCCACCTCCTATAGGGTTCTTGGAAGTACCTTTTGGGGGCATTTTTCGATGTCAAGAACCGTAAGGTTCTTCAAAGAACTTTGAGGATCTTAGAAGAACCCTTGTTGAACCCCTAATTTTTTGAGTGTAGTTCACTACTCCCAAACACTATCACTGACACATAGGCATGAAGAACACAGAAATCGACAAGCATACAGATGCCTGAAATACGTTTATTTAACTACATGGTAACAAGCGGCAATACTTAACATTCTCATTCCATTTTTGGCCTTTTCTGAGTCAAGATCACTTTCTGAGTCAAAATGCAAGCCGAAATCTACTGCTGAGATTTTTCTTACATGACTTAAAAAACTTAAGCGTATGCAACATTAACCTAAAAACAGTCCTGTAGCAATGGGGTTTGTGCAGTAGGCTATAGGCCCAATCAGGGCGCAACTTTGGTTATAGAAGTGGGGGGGACATCTATTGTTTTATTTGTTTGTTAATGTTTTACCCAGTCAGATAAACACTCCAAACAGCCTACCCGACCACTCTGAGGCGTCCGCATGGTCCTAAAGCACACCGTTGCCTTGTTTTGTATCACATTCCAATTATAAAACTGGGGGGGGGTGCAAAAATGCAATTTCAGAATGTGGGGGGGACATGTCCCCCCCGTCCCCAGTGAAAGTTGCGCCCCTGGGCCCAATACATTATCACCACATATTGGCTTTTCTTGAATTGCCCTGCCAATGCATTATTGTTCTGCCATTTTATTTTTTTTATTTTTACATTATTCAAAATGGATTACATCTTTTTTTTAAATGTCACTCATCTACACATTATACCCCATAATGACAAAGTGAAAACATGTTTTTAGACATTTTTGCCAATTTATTGTAAATGAAAAACAGAAACATCTAATTTACACAAGTATTCACACCCCTGAGTCAATACATGTTAGAAACACCTTTGGCAGCGATTACAGCTGTGAGTCTTTCTTGATCTCTAAGAGCTTTGCACACCTGGATTGTACAATATTTGCCCATTATTCTTTTCAAAATTCTTTAAGCTCTGTCAAATTGATTGTTGATCATTGCTAGACAACCATTTTCAAGTCTTGCCATAGTTTTCAAGAAGATTTAAGTCAAAACTGTAACTTGGCCACTCCAGTGTAGATTTGGCCTTGTGTTTTAGGTTATTGTCCTGCTGAAAGGGGAATTCATCTCCCAGTGCAAGCATACCCATAACATGATGCAGCCACTTAGTAATGTGTTGTATTGGATTTGCACCCAACATAACGCTTTCTATTCAGGACCATAAGATAATTGCTTGGCCACATTTTTTTGCAGTATTACTTTAGTGCCTTGTTGCAAACAGGATGCATGTTTCGGAATATTTTTATTCTGTACAGGCTTCTTTCTTTTCACTCTGTCAATTAGGTTGTTAATATTGTGGAGTAATTATAATGTTGTTGAACTGTCCTCAATTTTCTCCTATCACAGCAATTAAACTCTGTAAGTGTTTTAAAGTCACCATTGGCCTCATGGTGAAATCCCTGAGCGGTTTCATTCCTCTCTGGCAACTGAGTTAAGAAGGACGCCTGTATCTTTGTAGTGACTGGGTGTTTTGATACACCATCCAAAGTGTAATTAATAACTTCACCATGCTCAAAGGGATATTCAATGTTTGCTTTGTTTTACCAATCTACCAATAGGTGCCCTTCTTTGCGAGGCATTGGAAAACCTCCCTGGTCTTTGTGGTTGAATCTGTGTTTGAAATTCACTCCTCGACTGAGGGACCTTACAGATAATTGCATGTATGGGGTACAGAGATGAGGTAGTCATTAAAAAATTGTGTTAAACACTATTACTGCACACAGAGTGAGTCCAAGCAACAATTTTTACTCCTGAACTTATTTAGGCTTGCCATAACAAAGGGGTTGAATACGTATTGACTCAAGACATTTCAGCTTTTCATTTTTAATTAGCCTGACGACACTAAATTCTTCCGCTGCTCTGTCGTTCGCTACATACCTCTCATTGTGGAGAAGAAACTAATGTCCGTGGGCGTGGCATAGCGTTTGGCCAGAGCAAGGAGTCTGGGTAGCAAGGCAAGGTGATAAGCACAGTCGTTCGCGAACTGCACCCCCCAAATGATTCGTTCTCGAGTTTGAATTTGTTTTCGCAGAGGCTGTGTATGTTTTGGTTCTACAAAGCTGTGTCCATAACATTAAATAATCTATGAATTGCAGTCATTATTGCACCATGTGATCAATTATTAGTTCTAAACATTTATTTTTCTTCTCTATGCTCATGATCTATTTTCCTGCCTGCATATGACAGACAGTTGGTGGTTGAGCATGTCTCTGGAGCCAAAGGAGCGTGCATTAATCCTGCTGTAGGACTCATTGCGGCCAGCACTAGCAGGTCAAAATAACGACTAAAATGAACAAGTCACTCAGAAAAAGAGAATGAATATTTTGCCAACTGCACGTCACTACCGTCCTCCAGTTCATGGCGAAACTCGAGTGGCACCGCATTATTTCTGCCTCATGCACAAATTCATGTTGTTACTCCTATGAACAGAGAAAGTTAAATATTCCTCGATATTAAAAAAGACCCAAGCCACTAATAATAACAACGCAAGCCTATCGATACAGTTTCCTACTCATTCATTACAGCTGCAGTGCTGGTTGTAGCACAAGTGGAAGTAGGAAGAGCTTTCATTCTATTGCTCATAAAAGCATTGAATAAAAAGTGTTGACAGTGCTGAGTAAGAACTTGAACATGAACTCACTCATAAAAACAGCAGCTTTTTGCTGTATTCGTTGAGTCTCTCTCTAGTCATGGTTGTAAAAGTTTTGAAATCTCACAGTATCAACTTTGCTGTAGATTTATTACACCTGCTACATTACTGCAGACACGGTTATCTGGGCCATCAGATTGGCCTATAGTGCACTTGATTTGCTCTCCGGGCCCGCAGGGAAGGCAGAGTTTATACCTTCAGAAACATGAAATGGTTCAAAATGGGAACAGCACAAGAAGAATAACAACAAATAGGAATGTAAGGCTTTATCGTTTACATTTTTTTTATTGCTGATCGACTGGGAATGCCTTGGAGATCGACCAGTCGATCGTGATTGATCGGTTGGTGGCCACTGATATATAGCCATTGATTCTTTACTAAATTGTTTGTAAACAACAACTTTTACAGGACAGAAGCCATGGCAGGTAACTGTGTTGGGGAGAGCGACGGCCTGACATTCTGGGTGGCTGAACAAAAGGACTACGATGACGTCATGTCCATTTCTGTTCAAATCTACGGAGGGAATGACTACCTGCCTCATCGATACGCCGGTTGGATGACTGAGCCTGACAGAGTGGTTATACTGGGACGCAGAAACGGCAAACTGGTCTCTCTCTCTCTCTCTCTCTCTCTCTCTCTCTCTCTCTCTCTCTCTCTCTCTCTCTCTCTCTCTCTCTCTCTCTCTCTCTCTCTCTCTCTCTCTCTCTCTCTCTCTCTCTCTCTCTCTCTCTCTCTCTCTCTCTCTACCATCCCTCCCTCCTTTCCTCTCTGCCTCCTCAATCCATCTGTCATCTGTCCCCTCTCCCCCAGGTGGCACTGGAGTCTGGTCTAATCGTTGACGAGGGGCGTACGGTGGTGGTGGAGGGATTGAGGGTGTGCCCCAGCGAGAGGGGTCGCGGCGTGGCTAGGGTCATCCAGGGGTTCGCTGACCTTTTTTATGATTTTATGAAAAAAGAACAGCAACAAACAGAACAGACACAACAAACATAGTAAACACCACATAATGTCAAATACACAGCTCAAGTCCATCGTAAATAAAAGACAAATGTATGGAATGTATACATATACAGGTTTGCTGACCAGTACATCCAGCAGCTGTACCCCACCGTCAGGACCAAGAGACAAACCAAGGCTGATGACCCTTCAGCTGGGCCCACACTAGCCAAGTTCACAGAGCTAGGGAGACGGGTGAGTTAGAATTCATACTATACTATACTAATATATACTATACTATACTACTGTATACTTTACAATACTATACTGTACTACTGTATAATTTAATTTACTTTACTATACTATTCTACTGTATACTTTACTATACTATACTGCTGTATAATTTACTTTACTATACTATACTACTGTATACCTTACTACTGTATACTTTACTATACTATACAAACCCTCAACTTTTTTTGATCTGAGAAAACAGTTTGAAGGTTTTTGTTTACCGTAACCCTCAACCACAACCCTAACCCTCAACCACAACACTAACCCAACACAGGGACCCAACCCAATACACCTCAAGACCCCTCTGAGGTGGTGAAAGGGTAAAGGTGGAGAAAGTTGTGATGATCGGACAAAACAAAGGGAATACCAATCCTGACAGTTTCCCTTTTGAACCCTCCACAATACTAACCTCTCCACACACCTCCTACCCACCCCACTCAGTCTGTCTAAAAAAACAGGGTTTTCCCAGAGCCCACTGTGAGACTCTCCCCCTTACCTTCACCCAGACACTCCACCTCAAAATCCCCAGCCTTCCCCCCACTCTTGTACCGGCCCACCAGACACAACATGACACACAGAAAAATGTATGATTGGCAAATAAAATCTCACAAACCGATTGCCATCATTGGAGCCTCAAACTTGAGCAGAATACCTTACCATCCATACAAACACATCCACATTAAAGCTATTCCAGAGCACAGTTCCACCACATTACTGGGGTCTTGTCAAAATCTACCCCAAACCACAACATCAAGGTGGTTGTGCTGTCTCTCGGTCTGAACAACGAAGACCAAACACATAAACAAACACCCATAGGCCAACTGCAATCACTCCACAGTAAAGCAACAGCCATGTACCCCAATTCAACTATCTACTTCCCCATCATTAACTACTCACCCCACCTGTCAGAGAAACAACAAGCCATGTTGAAACACATGAACTCACACATCGCCACACACTACAACTCCCTACTAGAAATCCACCACTCAGATTTCCACACTGAAAAAGCTACAATAAGGACACATACCACTTCATAGACTCCACACCATTTCAGTCCCAGCACATGCATATTTATTAACCATAGAAACACTCTCTCTACACCAACATAGACATCTGATCAGGCTTGGCATGCGGGGAATCTGCACTCCGGAGATATCCAGATAGACCAGATTGACACATTTTACATTACATTTTAGTCATTTAGCAGACGCTCTTATCCAGAGCGACTTACAGTTAGTGAGTGCATACATTTTCATACATTCTCTTCTATATTATATTAAAATATATATTTTTTATAAAAAGGTTTGTTGGCTCATAAAGAATCCCAATTATGTAAAGTTGTATAAAAAAAACATATCTCATTCTTCCTCATATACACTAACCTGATCCATAGGAGTCCTGGAGTGCAGTCAAACTTGCATTGTACAATCAATGAAATGTTACTTCCATGGTCTGAAACTTAAAACCTTCACCTGTTTTAATTATTGTCATTCATGAGGTTTGGAAGGGAAGCTCGTTTCAAATATCAGTCGAACTTGAACACTTTTAAGCAAAATAAACATTAATGAAATCTCTGATTAGAAAAAATTGTGACCAACTAGATCAAGACGGAAATGTACATGTTGGAGTACCTGCCCTGTCAAGGGGGGTAATTGTCACGCCCTGGCTCTGGGGACTCTTTAATGTTGAGCCAGGGTGTTCGTTTCTATGTTTAGTTTTCTATGTTTATGTTCTAGATCGTGTGGATCTATGTTGGCCAGGGTGGTTCCCAATCAGAGGCAGCTGATTCTCGTTGTCTCTGATTGGGAACCATACTTAGGCAGCCTGTTTGGCACAGTTAATTGTGGGATCTTGATCTGTATAGGTTTGTGTTGGTGAACCTTTAGACTTCACGTATCGTTTTGTTGTTTGTGTAAAGTACTCATTAAAAGATGTACGCCTATCACGCTGCGCCTTGGTCCGGTTCCTATAACGATCGTGACAGTAATAATCACTTCGAGGAAAAATAATATTTCAAGGTGTTGTAATAAAGAAATAAACAGAACACCCAAATCCTTTTTCTCCCCTTAACAAACAATCAAATGGATGATTGTCTCTCTGGCAATACCTGATGCTTTTGTGACAGCTAACATTCCAAAGCCAAACCCGATGGAGCACAGCTACTCTTGAGGGTAAAATAAATTAAAAATAAATATAATAATTATTAAATAGGTGTAGGTGTGTATTTACTGCTCCGATGCCTGTGGAGCGCTTTGTGGCTCGGCTGTCTCCTGGCAGACCATGACTTGACCTGAGGCACTGCTGGGCTTGAGCCGCTGACCAGTCTTGCCACAGAACGTGCCCTGGAACTCCTGTTTGATGGAGTCTCCGTACACCTCTCTGACGTACTTGAGGAAGGCGGTGGTCCATTGCAGGGTGGTGGCTTTGTCCATCTCGTGGTTACAGAATGGCGCCAGCACATTCAGCTCATCACAGCAGAAGCGGATCCTCCTCCTGCGGTCCCGCTCCTTGCTATTGTGCCTCTCTCTGCGCTGGCTACTTTCCACTGGTGGCCCTCCTCTCTTCCTGGTGCCTGCTCCTCCAGCTGCTCTTCCCTCCACTGAGTTTGGGACAATGCCGGGGGCCTTGACAGCACAGGGTCCACGGATCCTACCGCGTTTAGCGGTCTTCGCCACAGCATCATCTTCCACCTTCACCCAAACGTTCTCCTCTGTTGGGTTGGGGCTGTTGACGCATGGAACTTCGTCAGGCATCTTGTCTGGCCGATAGCTGAATGTGAAGTTCTTTGGAATTTTTACATTTACATTTTAGTCATTTAGCAGACGCTCTTATCCAGAGCGACTTACAGTTAGTGAATAGATATTTTTTTTATACTGGCCCCCCGTGGGAATCGAACCCACAACCCTGGCGTTGCAAACGCCATGCTCTATCAACTGAGCTACATCCCTGCCGGCCATTCCCTCCCCTACCCTGGACGACGCTGGGCCAATTGTGCGCCGCCCATGAGTCTCCCGGTCGCGGCCGGCGGCGACAGAGCCTGAATGATCAACCCTTGATGCTTATTGGGTTCAAGCATATGAGGGACCATCCCAAACCCTTGACACCTCCTATAGTTCTTAGAACTTGGTTTAAAAAACAATGATTTAACATTCAATAGCCAACACTACATACATATTCATGAGACAGTGATGGGTAAGAAGTTCGCTCCGGCCTATGCTAACATTTATATGGCAGACTGGGAGACGACAGCCTTGGCTAAATTCCCATTGCGTCCCATGTTTTGGATCGGTTTAGTCTATGACATGATACTCTAATTTTTCCTATACCCATCATGAGGTTGCTACAACCTAGCCTATGAATGAGTTTTCAACGTAGGTGCACAGGTCGAGAGAAACATTTTAGTAATCAAGATGACAGACAATGACACATTCAATACCGCCTTGCACACTCTTGCCTGCATCTAGTTGATATAGGGTGTAATCATTAGTCCAACAGTTGCAAACGAGAGTTTCTATTGGACTAATTCAGGTATGTTTATCCCCGTTTTGTTCCATTTGCTTCCATTTAAGAAAACTTTTTTCAACAGAATCGGCGTAATGAATACACCCCTGATCACACGCAAACACAGTTCACCTTCATAGCACATACATACCTTCATAGCCACATACAAACAGCATGATCACGTTGCGCATTGTATAATTCCTTCTTGCATCTACATGCTTTCCTCCTCTCAACTTTTCCCTTCGCTTGTGGACTTCAGTGCACAACACATCAGCTGACTGTGACCAGGCATAAAAACCTTTTCAAGCCAAACCTTCATATCATAACCGCTTACTGCTACACACAGCCTACATCATTGTCACCATATTAGCTAACTTCATCAACATAGCTACTAGAACTAACGCATTAGTAAACCCTCTAGCTACAATCATGCAGTACAGTGTATAGTCAGCAAGCAGTTCAGCAGTTCCACTGGCAGGCCCCGGTGGCAATAAATTAATAAAACCTTGACTTGGAAGAGTTCCAGTTTTGGATAGCCATAGCCAGCTAGCTAACTTAGCATCCCTGTTCGTTTGAGCTGGGTGTTTGAGTAGGCTAAACTAGCTAGCTGCATTCGCTAGCTAAGTAAGTGAAAGTGAAAGTTTTAAAAAATACCGCAAAATATAGGTAGCTCTCTCTCTCTTGCTTCTCATCATTTCTTAAGAAACGAATTTGTTCAAAGCTGTTCAACTATTGTCTTTCTCTCTCATTGAGTCAACTAATGCTAGCTAGATGTAGCTTACGCTTTCAGTACTATGTTCATTCTCTGATCCTTTGATTGGGTGAACAACATGTTAGTTCATGCTGCAAGAGCTCTGATAGGTTGGAGGACGTCCTCCGGAAGTTGTCATAATTACTGTGTAAGTCTATGGAAGGGAGTGAGAACCATGAGCCTCCAAGGTTTTGTATTGAAGTCAATTGCAAAACAGTGTGTTTTAATCCATTATTTGGTGACGTGAATAAATGTAGTATAGTTTTATCTAAAAAGGATAACTTTTTTAATGTTTCACTATTTAAAAAAAATGAAATTCACTGAGGAGGATGGTCCTCCCCTTACTCCTCTGAGGAGCCTCCACTGCGCCCCATTGATTCGGAGAACCCCGCAAATGAATGTTCTTATGAGATAAACCTGAGACTTACTCATAAGTGTTCACAGCATGTTTTTCTTGTACAGAAGACAGTTTTACAATCTCTAACATGGAATGCGTAGCCTGTAGGTACCCAACATTCCTTTTACACCTATTTTATGACAGAAGATAAATATCACTTTATGTTTCAAGTTATAACAACATGTCATGAGTCCTTCAGTTTAATACAGTGTTTATAAAACGTGTTTACATGTAATTTGCGTTATTTTCTCTTTGTGACAAAGAGTACGAAGAAAAAGTCCCTGACTTCTCTCCCTTGCAATCTCTTAGCGCTCAAAAGCATGATTGGTCGTTTATCCAGTAACACATGCAGATCATAAGATGGTCTGCTGACTTGCCAAAGGCAACTATCTTCTATCTCCTGACCTCCCCAGGGCCGTTCAGAGTCGTAAAGGGAGAAAGGGAGAGCCGTTTATTGGTCTTGTGATAGGTTGAAAGGGGGCGCTGTCAATAGCAGAACTGTTATTAACAGAACTCGTCAGCTCTCGTTACAACACTATGTACACAGCAGAAATACTTTAATTCAGCCACACAGACCCTCTTTGGTGCAATGAGGAAGATGGAATACTCAAAGCGGTCATTGGGGTATATAAAGGCGAACACAGTGGCAGGCCTGACCCAGAACAGATTGCCTGATTCCCCTAACCCAGTGGTCACCAACCTTTTCTGCGTCAAGATCACTTTGGCAGTCAAAAAGCAAGCCAAGATCTACCGCTCCAAAAAGAAAAAGAAACATGACTTAAAAAATGTAACATTAACCTAATAAAAACAGTGTAGGAATGAGGTTTGTGCAGTAGGCCTAATACATTATCACAGCATATTGGCTATATGCCTGGTCTGCCAATATTGTTCTTCTCAGACCATATTATATTTCAAAACTCGAGCTTTGATAACAAAATAGATCAGTTGGTGTAACACTTGCTGGGCATAAATATAAATAATTTGCTAATAATTAGCTTTTTAATTTTACTGGACTGATGATACCAGCATCTGATGGTCATGGTGCTTTCAACATAACTGGGAACTCTAAAAAAAACTAGGTCAAATCATGATGTCAATGAACTTCAGGTCAGGAAGTCACAGCTCTAGAAAGATGCCAGATTTTCAGAGTTGTATAACCGTTCAAAACAATTTTTCCCAGTCTAATCTATTTTTTTTTCTTAGAGTTCCCAGTGTATTGAATGCACTGAAGTCGGAAGTTGGAGATTTCCGTGTTTCGAGTTCCCAGTTGTTTTGAACATGGCATTAGTATCAGCGGAGGGAGGGAGAGAGCAGCAGAGGGGTCCGCCTCTCACAGTCTCTGCTCTCTCCTTCCTTTCCTGCGGTGAGACTCACCAGAGAGAGAGGACACAGTCTTCCACCTGATGGCGAAACTCGAGTCGCCCCGCATCTGCCTCAGGCACAAATTGATGTTGTTCCTATGACCAGAGAAAGTGAAATACTCCTCGATAATAAAATGGACACGACGAGCTGCTAATAATAATAAAAACGCGGGGCTATCGATACACTTGGCTACTCATTCATTGCAGGTGCAACGCAAGTGGACGTAGAAAGAAGCGCGTTTTATGTTTTGTAGTAGTGTTGAATAAAAACAGTGCAGACAGTGCTGAATAAAACTTAGATATGAACTCACTCATAAAAACAGCAGCTCTTTGCTGTATTCTTTGACAGTCACTCTCTGGTCATGGTTTTAAAAGTTATAAAATCTTACATAGGCTAGTATCAAACTTTGCTGTGGCCGGGGTTGTGGAAACTGTAGGTAGGCACGGTGATTTGAGCTTTCCGATTGGCCTGCACAGTAGGTGCGCTCGATTTAGCCATAGATATTTTCAGACAAATGTAATGGTTAAAAATGGGAACACTTTGCCACCTGGTGTGCAGGGCTTCTGAATCAAGTGCACCTACCGCCAACAGCGCAACACAAAAAAAAGAAGCGCAAGCCTTTATCGTTGGCATTTCTACGTAAATGTTTGGTGATCGACTAGGAATGCCTTGAAGATCGACCAGTCGATCATGATCAACCGGTTGGCAACCAATGCCCTAACCCTAACACTAACCCACCTGCTCCCTACAGAACCCCGGGCCTGAATCAGACATCTAACCCTACCCGTAACCCTAACCTCCATAACTCTCCCGGCAGAACCCTGGACCTGGCACTGAATTCTGACCTGGGCGAACAGCCCACACTCAATCTTAACCCTTTCTCTAATCCTGGTCTGTAGCCCTATCCCCCCACCCCACCCCATCCCTGCCCTCCACCCTCTGACCTTTCCCCTGTCCCCACCCCCTCCAACAGAGACAGAACTCTAGATTTTACCCCTCATCAGCACCATCTCAGACACAAACAAACTCCTTCACTCCAGCCTCAAAGCTGCATTCACCCACACACAACAGGCATTCCCCCCACTCCAGGACTTCAGACCTATATCAGCCTACTGCAGAAACCCCAACCTGAGGGACTTCCTAGTCTATGCCAAATTTTCCAACAGACCCACCCCCAAACCACCCATTGAACAACAGCACTATAGACACCTCCAACACAATCACAATCCACATGCACACACCTCCAGTCCTATCCCACAACTCTTGACCATTCAGAGCACCAGCATTGTCTATTCCATAACATGCACACTATGTCACAACATTTATGTAACAGAAACCAGCCACACCGTCCTGACACACCTCAAACAACACCTCTACACAATTGGAAAAAAACACACACTACAAACACACTGGTCCAACACTTTAAAACCGACTCCACAACCGCCCTCCGCATCACCGGTCTGGAGATGAAAGCCTCCTGGACTATAGCCCAGAGAAGCTGCTGAATCAAGACATTGGCTCCACTTAGCTTGAATGGTAAAGAACAATATACAGCCTTGACCTGTAGGGGTCGGTTGGGGCCCAATTAGGAGAGCCAGAGAAGCCACCAATACCAGGAGGAATTTCAAGGAAAAATGTGTTTATTTACCATGTCTTGTTTTGTCTTTTATATTTATTTAATTTCTTATGTTAGGCACTTTAACATAGCACTTATTTTTGAAGCACTTCAATGTAGACTCAGCGAGATGACGTTGCCACGAGCAGCACCAAAAATATTGAGATGAGTGAGATGCAAGACTTCATTCTCACACAGTCACACACGGTATCTGTGCATGTGCATGGGTTCGCTTCACGCTGTTACAGAGTGGGCACCAAAACAGCTGAGAAGTTTAGCCTTGCGTTTCAACGCTCTTAGTTGTTGCGGAAATTGACCCACTATGCTGTTTACTTTCTGCAGCTACGTAATATCGCTGAGTCTACCTTTAATCCCTTAAACCCTCAGCACTTAATAAAATTTAGCACTTAATCAACGCTTAGCACTTAATCAACCCTCAGCACTTAATCAACTCTTAGGACTTAATCAACCATTAGCACTTAATCAACCATTAGCACTTAATCAAACCTCAGCACTTAATCAACCCTTAGCATTTAATCAACCCTTAGCACTTAATCAACCATTAGCTCTTAATCAACCCTTAGCACTTAATCAACCCTTAGCACTTAATCAACCATTAGCTCTTAATCAAGCCTTAGCACTTAATCAAACCTCAGCACTTAATCAACCCTTAGCACTTAATCAAACCTTAGCACTTAATCAACCATTAGCTCTTAATCAACTCTTAGCACTTAATCATTCCTCAGCACTTAATCAATCCTCAGCACTTAGTCTTCCTCTCATTTAACCGTTGCATGTGACCCGTCTGAGCTATCAGCCTCCATTGATCCCTCAGGTAAACAACTGCCTCATGTTCCCCCACCCTCTCCAGACTGACTTTCCATATACATATGCAGACAGAGGAGGGTTGCAATAGGCCTGTGCAACCCAAGGTTCGATACCAGCACAAAAAGAAACCCTCTTAAACCTAACCCTATAGCTTCATGTCCACATCCCTATTCAAACCTTACCCTAACATCAACCACAACCCTAACCCTAACCCTAGCTTCATGTCCACATCCCTATTCAAACCTTACCCTAACATCAACCACAACCCTAACCCTAACCCTAGCTTCATGTCCACATCCCTATTCAAACCTTACCCTAACATCAACCACAACCCTAACCCTAACCCTAGCTTCATGTCCACATCCTGGTTGAACCCTAACCCCAGCCTCAACCCTAACCCTAGCTTCGTGTCCACATCCAGGTTCAACCTAACACTAGCCTCAACCACAGTTCTAACCATAACCCCAACCCTATCTTCATGTCCACATCCCGGTTGAACCCTAACCCTTAACCACAGTTCTAACCCTAACCCCAACCCTAGCTTCATGTCTACATCCCGGTTTAACCCTAGCCTTAACCACAGTTCTAACCCTAACCCCAACCCTAGCTTCATGTCCACATCCTGGTTCAACCCTAACCCTAACCTTAACCACAATCCTAACCCTTACCCTAACCCTAGCTTCATGTCCACTTTCTGGCTCAACCCTAACCCCATTGATATTAATTAATCGATTAAATGCACCTTTGAGATATCATAACAAGTAAATAATCTTCTACCAACCTTCTGCTGAGTTCACCCAGTCAAAAATGGTCTACATTGCTGTTGCCTTACATAATCTCAAAGTGGTTTCACAGTACTTCTCTGAATTGTATTTGAATACCTGCTGCTCCCCCTTCTGTGCAGATCTCTAAATTCGGACTCAGCTTATCAGTGACAATATTATTATATTGATAAAAGTGGTTGAAATAGGCAGTACTTCTGTGAATTCTATTTCTGTGTCAAAGCCTTTTGAAAGGCAAATATCCAGACAGTCTGTCTGTGTTTCCTCTTTCTTCCTAGAAACCAGCCCAAATGTCAGTACCTCATACCTGGAAACACAGAGTGGTGGAAAGTCTGTCTCAGCGTGTGGCTGTGTGGTGCTCTATACTACTGCCTTTCAAAGAACACCTGACTAAAGGAAGAAACAGCATGTGCTTCTGTCCTAAATGGCACCCTATCCTCTATATAGTGCACTACTTTTGACCAGGGCCAATAGGGCTCTAGTGCACTACAGAGAGAATAGGGTGCCATTTTGGGATGCAAGCCTGTGTCATGGGTACTGGTGTGGTGAATACAATACGAAACAGTGCTGTGTACTAATGGAAACACTTAGACTGGTTTATCGCAGCAGTAGTCCCATTGAGGACTGCGGACCATATGGAGACAGGTTATTTCTAATTTAATTGATACATTAGAGTAATTGACAAACTGAGTCAAAGGGTGCATCCCAAATGGAACCTATTCCATATAATGCACTACTTTTGACCTCAGCCATTATCTCTCTCTCTCTCTCTCTCTCTCTCTCTCTCTCTCTCTCTCTCTCTCTCTCTCTCTCTCTCTCTCTCTCTCTCTCTCTCTCTCTCTCTCTCTCTCTCTCTCTCTCTCTCTCTCTCTCTCTCTCTCTCTCTCTCTCTCTCTCTCTCTCTCTCTCTCTCTCTCTCTCTCTCTCTCTCTCTCTCTCTCTCTCTCTCTCTCTCTCTCTCTCTCTCTTTAGGCTACTCTCTCATTCGTCGGGGAGGCCGACAGTTTCGACGGTTTCATCTCACACCTGAAGAACAAACTACATTCCACCACAGGAAGTGACCCAGGTGTGTCTGTCCCCCAAATGGTTCCGCTAGAGGATGAGCAACACCTGAAGAACATCCTCCTTGATCCTGAACTCCCCTCCAGGGTCCAACTTCCTGGTGGTGCCATTATCCAAGACTGGCAGCCCTTACAACCAATCAAAGGCAACCTTGAGATCTTAGCAAGGCGAAACCTCACCTGGTTGGCCGACAAGCTAGAAAGACCCGCCTTTCTCAGCTTTTACACTCCGCCTTATCCAATCCCGTACAAGGGAGGATCGCTGAGATTCAATATTGATATGTTTGGAACGGATCTAGTTTCAGCAAAGAGGGCGCTTGTCGGCCATTTTGAGAAAGTGAGGGAGAGGAGGGAGTTGAAGGGGAGGGTGATGGTTCATGTGTATCTGAATAAGTTGCTATGGGAGGGGGTGAGGGATTTCTGTGAGGGAGACGCAGGCGTGCGGAGGTGTAGAGAGTACTGGGAACAACTGTTTCTGGAGAGAGAGATGTGAGTAAAGGGAGAGAGAGAGGGGAGAGGATGAGGAAGAGAGAATGAGGAAGAGAGGGAGAGAGAGATGGAGGGAGGGAGAGAGGATAGCAAAAAGAAGGACACAGTGAGAAAGAAAGGAAAGGAGACTTAGAGCAGGGCTTTCCACATCATCTTGCTTTGATTATTTTAATCACCCAGGACCGAGTTTGGGAAACCCTGACTTAAAGGACTGAAGATTTAGAGTGAATTAGCTATATGTTTTAGCCATGTAATCAATATAAATAATATATCATACAGTATGTAACTGACTTGTTATATTGATTTGATTGATCGACTGGAACGAAGCCAGCACTTTAGAAGTTAATATGATCAAAAAATTATTGTGATAATGTAAGAATTTATAATGGGGCATTACAGGAATAAATGTTTTCTTATTAAATCATCATACATTTTTGTAAAGACAACTCTACCAAATCACTGTGATTCATCATGATTATGAAATGCAACTCAATATCAATAAGAATAAATAAATAGAATGCCGTTGGTCATTATCTCTCTCTCTCTCTCTCGCTCTCTATCCACCCTCTCCTCTTTCCATTACTGTATCCATTTATAACTGAAGCAGGCGGAGCTAAAAACGGGGGAAATGACAGAGCTTATTAGAGACCCATCAGTCTAACACATACACACACATACGGAACACACACACACACACACACACACACACACACACATACGGAACACACACACACACACACACTCTCCCACTCTGTCTTTTTCACTTTCACACACACAAGCATGCACACACACCATTTCTTTTTCTCTCCCACACACATTAGGATGGCACTAGTAATGAATTCTATGAGGTCTGGCCAGCTGAATTGAGGCCATCGTTCAACACCACAGACCATAGACACATGCCACTGTCTCTGTTGCTATGTGGGGTCATGATTGTCTTCTATAAAATATCTATTGAAGTAGACTTCAGCTTCAGTGTGTGTGTGTGTTTGTGTGTGTGCGTTTGTGTGTGTTTGTGTTTGCCTGCGTGTGCGTCAGCTGCAATGAAAGGGCTATGGAAAACATGAATGAAAGCAATTAGTGGGGAAAAAATCAGAATTGGGCTGCCTGTGTAAACACAGCCATAGAGTCCATCCTCACCTCCTCGATCACTCTCTGGTTAGGGAATGCGTCTGCCCGATCCAACGGCAAACTGCAACGGATTGTCCGGTCTGCTGAGAGGGTTATCGGCTGCCACCTGCCCTCCATTAGGCCGTCATTGTAAATAAGAATTTGTTCTTAACTGACTTGCCTAGTTAAATAAAGGTTCAATAAAGTTAAAATTAAGGTCCTGCACGACTCTAAAGAAAGGTCAATGTGCAGGAAAGATCATTGCTGATCCATTCTACCCTGGTCTCCCCCTCTTCCAAAGACTCTCCTCTGGCAAAATTGTTCAGGTCAATCACGACCAAACCCCCAGCTCTTCTGTTTTGCTGACGTTGAGGGGGTGGTTGTTTACCTGGCACCACGCTGTCAGAGTGCCTACCTCCTCCCTGTAGGCCGTCTCATTGTTGGTAATCAGGCCTACTACTGTCGTGTCGCCAGCAAACTTGATGATGGAGTTGGAACTGTGTGAGGCCATGCAGTCATGGGTATACGGGGAATACAAGAGGGGATTGAGGACGCACCATTGTGGGCCTCCATGCAGTGGTGGAAAAATTACTCAGTAATTACTTGAGTAAAAGTAAAGATACCTTATTAGAAAATGACTCAAGTAAAAGTGAAAGTCACCCAGTAAAATACTACTTGAGTGAAAGTCTAAAAGTATTTGGTTTTAAATATACTTAAGTATCAAAAGCCATTTCAAATTCCTTATATTAAGCAAACCAGATGGCACAATTTTATTTTATTTATTTATTGGCGGATAGCCAGGGGGCACATTCCAACACTCAGACATCATTTACAAATGAAGCATTTGTGTTTAGTGATCCCACCAGATCAGAGGCAGTAAGGATGACCAGGGATGTTCTCTTGATAAGTGTGTGAATTGGATCATTTTCCTGTCAAAATGTAACAAGTACTTTTGGGTGTCAGGGAACATGTATGGAGTAAAAAGGACATTATTTTCTTTAGGAATGTGGTGAAGTAAAAGTAAAAGTTAGCAAAAATATTAATAGTAAAGTACAGATACCCCCCAAAACTACTTAAGTAGTACTTTAAAGTATTTTTACTTAAGTACTTTACACCACTTCCCCCGTGTTGAGAATCAGTGTTGAGGAGGTAACGTTGCCTACCTTCACCACCTGGGGGCGGGCGTCAGGAAGTCAGGGACCCAACTGCATAGGGAGGAATTCAGTCCCAGGGCCATGAGCTTTGTGGTGAGCTTAGAGGGCACTGTGGTATTGAAGACCGAGCTGTAGTCAATGAACATACAGTTGAAGTCGGAAGTTTACATACACTTAGGTTGGAGTCATTAAAACTTGTTTTTCAACCACTCCACACATTTCTTGTTAACAAACTATAGTTTTGGCAAGTCGATAGGATATCTACTTTGTGCATGACACAAGTAATTTTTCCAACAATTGTTTACAGACAGATTATTTAACTTATAATTCACTGTATGACAATTCCAGTGTATGAGAAGTTTACATACACTAAGTTGACTGTGCCTTTAAACAGCTTGGAAAATTCCAGAAAATGATGTCATGGCTTTAGAAGCTTCTGGTAGGCTAATTGACATAATTTGGGTCAATTGGAGGTGTACCTGTGGATGTATTTCAAGGCCTACCTTCAAACTCAGTGCCTCTTTGCTTGACATCATGGGAAAATCAAAATAAATCAGCCAAGACCTCAGAAAAAAAATTGTAGACCTCCACAAGTCTGATTCATCCTTGGGAGCAATTTCCAAACGCCTGAAGGTACCACGTTCATCTGTACAAACAATAGTCCGCAAGTATAAACACCATGGGACCACGCAGCCGTCATACCGCTCAGGAAGGAGACGCGTTCTGTCTCCTAGAGATGAACGTACTTTGGTGCGAAAAGTGCAAATCAATCCCAGAACAACAGCAAAGGACCTTGTGAAGATGCTGGCGGAAACAGGTACAAAAGTATCTATATCCACAGTAAAACGAGTCCTATATCGACATAACCTGAAAGGCCGCTCAGCAAGGAAGAAGCCGCTGCTCCGAAACCGCCATAGAAAAGCCAGACTACGGTTTGCAACTGCACATGGGGACAAAGATCGTACTTTTTGGAGAAATGTCCTCTGGTCTGATGAAACAAAAATATAACTGTTTAGCCATAATGACCATCGTTATGTTTAGAGGAAAAAGGGGGACGCTTGCAAGCCAAAGAACACCATCCCAACCGTGAAGCACAGGGGTGGCAGCATCATGCTGTGTGGGTGCTTTGCTGCAGGAGGGACTGGTGCACTTCACAAAATAGATGGCATCATGAGGAAGGAAAAATATGGGGATATATTGAAGCAACATCTCAAGACATCAGTCAGGAAGTTAAAGCATGGTCACAAATGGGTCTTCCAAATGGACAATGACCCCAAGCATACTTCCAAAGTTGTGGCAAAATGGCTTAAGGACAACAAAGTCAAGGTATTGGAATGGCCATCACAAAGCCCTGACCTCAATCCTATAGAAAATGTGTGGGCAGAACTGAAAAAGCGTGTGCGAGCATGGAGGCCTACAAACCTGACTCAGTTACACCAGCTCTGTCAGGAGGAATGGGCCAAAATTCACCCAACTTATTGTGGGAAGCTTGTGGAAGGCTACCCGAAACATTTGACCCAAGTTAAACAATTTAAAGGCAAAGCAACCAAATACTATTTGAGTGTATGTAAACTTCTGATTCACTGGGAATGTGATGAAATAAAGAAAAGCTGAAATAAATAATTATTTCTACTATTATTCTGACATTTCACATTCTTTAAATAAAGTGGTGATCCTAACTGACCTAAGGCAGGGAATTTTTACCAGGATTAAATGTCAGGAATTGTGAAAAACTGAGTTTAAATGTACTTGGCTAAGGTGTATGTAAACTTCCGACTTCAACTGTATGCATTCCTTTTGTCCAGGTGGGTGAGGGCAGTGTGCAGTGCAATTGCGATTGTGTAGTCCGTGGATCTGTCAGTGTTGTGGGCGAATTGGAGAGGGTCGAGTGTGTCGGGGTGGAAAGAGGTGATATGTTCTTTGACTAGCCTCTCGAAGCACTTTATGATGACAGAGGTGAGTAATATGGGATGGTAGTCAGTTCAGTTATTTTCCACTTCTTGGACACAGGGATGACAATGGACACCTTGAAGCAGGTGGGGATAACAGCCTGAGCTAGAGAGACATTGAAAAAGTCCGAAACACAACAGCCAGCTGGTCTGCACATACTCTGAGGGCGCGACTAGGGATGCCGTCTGGCATCGGCAGCCTTGTGAGGGTTAACACGTTTGAATGACTTACATAAGTACATAGCCCTCATTGTCATCAGGGGCTCTCCTCGGCAGCTCAGAGTCGTCATTGTCCTCGAAGCGTTAGAAAAAGGTGTTTAGCTCATCCGGTAGTGCGGCATAGATGTCTGCGACGTGGCTGGCTTTCTTTTTGCAATCCGTGATTGTTAGGAGTCCCTGCCACATACGCCTCGTGTCTGAATTGATCCTCCACTTTGTCCCTGAACTTGAGTTTCGCCATCTTGATCGTAGGTCGTAAATGTACTGTTTAACCATACTATTGTCCCCAGTCACCTTGCCGTGTTTATAGGTAGCATCTCTCTCCTTCAGTTTCCCTACAAGGCTGCCATCAAACCATGGTTTTTGATTCGGGTTTTGAAAGATACTATCGGTATCACATCATCTATTCTGATTGGTCGGACCAACGGTGGACAGACCTGACCCCCGGAACTTCCCTCTTGATTCTTTGTTTGTAGGCAGGGATCAGCAAAATGGAATCATGGTCATATTTACTGAAAGGAGGATGGGAGATGGCTTTATACCCATGTCTAAAAGGCGTGTAGCAGTGGTCAAGCGTGGAATTTCCACGAGTAGGAAACCTGCATTGTTTAATAGGGGCTCGGAGCGAGGCGCCATCTTATATATGAAATACACATAAATATTTACTGTCTGTGTATTCTGTTTATTGTGGCCATTTCACAGAGTCAAATTCTTCTACATGCAAATGTATTTGGCGAATTTAGGTGATTCTGATTCTATTCCTCCCTCCTTCACACGCTTACCCCCCCTCCCCCCATCTGTTTTTATGAACGGACTGCAGTCACCGCCTCTAGTGGGCAGTAGAGTCCGTCTGTAAGGCTGTCAGGGTGGTATTGGTGTGGTGGTGTTGCAGTGTAGTGAGTCATAGAAATAATAGCTGGTGGGGAGAGATAATGTAAGCTGCCAAGATGGATGGAGGTAGGGAGGAAGGGAGGGGGGCGTAGGAGACGAGGGGGGAGTAATGAAAGGGAAAGGGTTTTCAACGGTGAAGTGAGACAGAAAGTAAGAGAGGGAGGGGGAGTGAGGCGGAGGTGAGGAAGGTAGGGAGGGAGGTATGGTGGAGTAATGAGAGAGAAAGGGAATAGTTTTAGAAGGAGAGTGAGAGTGAAAGTAAGTGGGTAGAAGCAGGTTCTTCAGATTCATTCTTCCCACCTTTCAGAGGGTTGATGGTGCAGCGTGTGCCTGTGTGTGCGTGTAAGGGGGTAGCTGGAGGTGGGCTGACTGTTGCTTATTGGAGTTGAGAGAATGCCACGGTGATTCAAGATGATCTCTCTCTCTCTCGCTCGCTCGTTCTCTCTCTCTCTCTCTCTGTCTGTCTCTCCCTCTCTCTCTCTCTCTCTCTCTCTCTCTGTCTCTCTCTCTCTCTTTCTCTCTCTCTCTCTCTCTCTCTCTCTCTCTCTCTTCTCTTTCTCTCTCCTCTCTCTCTCGTTTTATTCTCAACTCTTCAACTCTTCCTCTCCCTCTCCCTTTCTTTCTCTTTATCAACTCTCTGACCTCTCTCCAATCTTCCTTTCTTTTCCCGTTATTCTCTCTGCTATAATTTTACATTGGTTTCCAAATTGACCCAGCGGTTTGAGAATGACGCATCCCTTAGACGGAGATAGAAAGAGAGAGAGAGCGCGAGAGTGGGGGAGAGAGAGAGAGGGGGAGAGAGAGACACGTCCCTAGCTAATCATGATACTTAGGATGGCGATGAACATAATGACACACTTCCGTTGCTGCTCACACACACACACACACACACACACACCACACACTGCTCTCTGTGCCAAATTATCATCAATTTGTACGGCG